>NC_142497.1:22291549-22655771 GCF_965113065.1 Corylus avellana
GGGGGGAAAGGAAGTGCGCGCGCCCTTGGCATTTCATCTAAGTCCTCACTTGCTAAAGTCCTTTCATTTCCTGCAAAGGGGTATTAACTTATGCAGTCGATTCAAATAATACAAAGAACATGAATCTAATGGATCTCAGGGACCAAAATTCCTTACAATTGAGAATCCATATTATTACTCCTAACTTTCTTTTTGTGGTAAGGGTCTGTGAGAGAGGCTTTACTACCTGAGCAGGAGCTTCCTGCCCAAGCAAAGGGCTCGTTCGAGCATAACCTCTCTCACAATCCTTTGTTATTATTACCCTTATACTCCCGTCTCATCTGATAGGGAATGGTAGGAGTAAAGAAAAAAGTAACATACCATAAGGGATTTTGCGAGCAAGGCACGTTATGGAAAAGGTAAGCAAGAAGAAGAAACACAGTCGTGCTTGAAAACCCATAGCTCTCTCTTTCACTCTCTTGCTCTTGGAGAAACAATGTGAACATCGATCTGTTCATGACCATTCACTATTTGTACAGGGAAAATTGTAGTTGCCCCTACGACAAATTCGCCCACCATGATCAATTACCGTATAAGGCTGATATTTGCTATCCTTGAATGATAAGAATCCAGCACATTAAATTGGATTTTATGAGGTGTACGTTTTCATCAATGGTGAGAATCTAATCAGAGTTAATAACCGAATAATGGATCGTCTGTAATTCACTATATATTCAGCTATTCAGCTTGAGCGATTAAGCCCAAATGGTTGAAATGGTTCAGAGAGAAGCTTGCCCATTATACATGTCTATTGCGCTAGGGTTTTGAAAGATCGATCAAGTAATTAAACGAATTCCAGCCACATGCACCATAGATAAATTAAAACGTGTTACTAATATTATTTAACTATAATGTGTTAATAATAATTAATGAAAATATATTGGTTAATTTAATGAGAAAATATGGGATTTTCATAGATTAATGAGGAGTTAGTATCTTGACTAAAATATAACTCCTACATTAATAAGGATTAAAAAAAAATTTATATAAATTGATAAGGTAAACCGTAAACGTATGAAAAGTTGATTACATGTTTGTGAGTTAATTAATGACCTAATTAATTGCATGATGGGTAATTTATTATGGTAAACAAGGCCCATTAATCTATAAAATAACTAGGAGTTTTAAGATAGTAGATGTATTTACTAGCTATTAGGCATTACTAAAATAGAAATGAGTCACTAGGATCAAATCTATTCCATTATTATTTCGTATTTTAGTTTTCTCCACAAACTTCAACATAATATCATATCTTCATCATATTTCAACAAAATTTGTTGCCACTAAATCTCATCCATCAATTAACCCCAAAAACGTAGATGGATAGTTATTTATCAATTTCCCTATAAAGTTTCCCCATTTCTCAATTCATATATAGATCAAAAGTAGTAGATCCATGGAATTAAAGACTGTGTCATGTGTGTGTTGACAGCTATTTATGGTGTGACAGATACAGAGGTCAATCAAGGGGGAAAAAGAAAATGGGAAGGATCATAGAAGAGGAAGAAAGTAAGGACTTGTTCTAAATACAATATTTGTTTGCTTCTCTGTTTGCTTTTGTCATAAATCAACTCTCGTACAAGACGGTACAACACGAAAAGAGGTCAGGGATTTAAACTACCTTCTTTTTCTTTTTTATTGAATAATACTAAAATTATTTATGAATAAATAGTACTGCATGTTACACCATGAACGAATATCTTATCCTTTCCGGCCACCGTTGCCACCTCCAGCCTTATGTTTAGATGGATCGTGACTATGGTTTGCTGACGACTCGCTATAATCGTCCACGCTGATCATCTTCAGAGACCTTCTCCCCATGACCAATGCCATTTCATTCCCTATATATAACATATTCTCACATTTCGTTAAAGATAACAATACAATTAAAGAAGAGTTTGAGTTCACACGTAAGTAAGAGTGTTAGAATATTAATAATCATTAAGTAATTAAATTTACAACTTTCTATTAGGTTAATTAGCTTTTGAGATAATTGATAATTTAACATGGTATCAGAACCAAAAAGGTCGTTGAATCGAACATTGACTCTGTCAATTTCACCTCCCATTTAAATTAAATATTCTTCGTATTGGGCCTCACCTATTAATGAAGAAATTAAATTTATTTCTTTCTATCAGTTTAAATTACTTTTACAACAATTGGAAACAAATAACACTTCACAGCAATATAATTGTTCTTTTCCTATTTTCTTTTTTTCTTTTTGGAGTAAGAATTTGTTATATATTATGATCAGCTATGTTACATGAATTCTTTATATATAGGTGTTGTGTTGTGGACTATGGCATCCGCTTTCTTGAAGATTTTCCATCAATTTGAACACATCTATATGCATTTTTATATAATGTACTTGTGTTTCACATTCCAACCAAAGATGTCAGTGAAATAACTATACATTCTACGGAAGCTAAATCAATATTATAAAGTGGTCGGTCTGCGTTTGCATAAAACAAGGTTGTCTAGCTTTAAGCAAATACTATAACGAATAAGTAATAAGAAACACGCATGAATGAGACCATGTACACAGAATCCAGCTATCCCAATGCACAAACTACAATACCACACCACCATGCATGCTCATTCAAATTAATCCAAACAATGGCCATCTTTCGTACGGTGGTCACTATATTCCGTCGATAGGGCTTGTTATACGTGAGAGAGTAGATGAGTTTCACACTAGTTCAGATTATCCGGGCATGTGCCCGTTTGGCCCGAGCAAGTGCCAAACATGCATAAATTTTATATGCCCTCTCACATTAATTGTTCATATTGTGTATTGTATACGATGAACTCATGCATGTTAAAAAATTTTAATTTTTATCTTTAATTTTTGTTCTCAAAATAAAAGCATTAACAAATAATTGAAATGCAAAACATTATTAAAATCATGAGAAACATGTATACCTGAAAGTGGCATGATGCTTCGAGCAGAACACATAATGAGGAAGGCAAACAAGAGACACAAGCATAGGCGAGCTCCGATTGCCATCTCTCACTCTCTCTTTAATTTGTTGAGGCCTCCGATGGATCCGTCTCTATTTATAGGACCAAAAACACTATTGCAAGGAGAAGCCGTGGCACACAGTGATTGCAAGATAGGAGTCGACGTTTCCAGATGTGGGTGCCACGTTTAGTGCGTCCTAGCCGTCCATTGCTGGTCAACGAGGTTGCCATCGCTTACTTTTCCAGAAAAGAAAACAGCTTCCTTTTGTTTTTCAAAAGTTGCAATCATATTATTCTAATCAAGTGCTTGCTCTCGCTCTCACACGGTTCAGTCCACAATGTTTTAATTTACAGTGCATCCTCACTCTAACACCGTCCAGTGCATGATAGTGATGGCGCACTACACGCCATGACGAATAGAAAAGCAAACACCAATATGGAGATCAAGTCCGTGGATCCTTTAATTTCAACTATATATATGAATTTTGCTTCTATTATTTTTAATATTCATTTTCACTTGCCCGACCACTTGTAAATTATCTCGGAATGAAAATTATCATGCACATTTTTTAACTAAGTGAGTCGTTTCAGCTTTGTTTGTATAAATTCCGTCCAAATAATAAATGCGAAAGAGTCTTCATTTCTAAAAAAAAAAAAAGTCCGAAAAAATCTTTTTTGTGTTACAACTTTCATTACAACGTACTATTTGATGTGATAAATACCGCATAAATTATTGTCTTAATTTATAAATATGGTAAACGTCACATGCACTTTCAAGTTAATTTATAAAAAATTTGTATACTCTTATTAAAATACTTGGACCAAGAGAAAAGATCTTAGGAAAAAAATAAGTTCCCTTTTTGTTTCGTAGGATGTAACTCTCTTTTGAATTAAGGCTTGCAAAAACATTTGATAGATTTATTATATTTGTTTTTTTTTTTTCTTGACCAAGATAGATAGAGTTGTTATGTATCACATCGCTTTGATGTTGACTTCGGAGAATTGCATAATCTTTTATTCTTGTCTTTTAAGAGATTTGGGGCATAAACTAATAATAATACAGATAGTATTCAATGAGTGTCGCAGTTTCGTCAAGTGCACTAATCAAGAGTATGTCAACTCTTGAATTAGGCATTAGGAAATTATTTTAATATAGTCCATTAAACTGAAGTATATCTTAATTTATTAAAGTAGGTTTAAAATCACATTTTTGGTACGTGAAATTGCAGTGCCAAATGCTTTATTAGTCTATTAAATTGATATTTATTTTTAGAGTACATAATTCTTTCATTTTTAAAAATACACGCACATACTATATGTATCAGTTTAACAGACTATGTTAAAATTAAGAATTCCCTCTAACTTAATTTGAAAGAAAGCTTTGTCCTTAAGCATATGCTGGAAGCTCAGTTTAAAAGGTAGAGTATTCTAAGGGCCTGTTTTGGTGTACGTTTAAGAAGCCTAAAAGTGCGTTTCACACTCAAAAAATCTGTTTGAAGAAATAAATACTTGTTCGGTTAAAAAAAATTAAAAACGCTTTTAAAGGTCTAAAAAGTTTTTTTTTTTTTTTAAAAAAAAAATGGTTAAAACGCACTTAACAAAAGCTTAAAAAAAAAAACTTTTACAAAAAAAAATAAACTTAAAAACTTTATTTCTTAAACACAATCCCAAACATGCGCACACTAACTCTCATGATAGTTTAAACACTTAATAAAATCATCATACACTTAATAAAATCATCATCCAACCCCGCCAACTCCCTACTTGGAAATGTTGTAGTGAGTGATAATGCAAATCATTTGAAACTTTTATTTATTTAATATAATTTTAAGAGAGAGAGCCTCAGTGAACGTAATAATTTTTTGCTGATATCATACGATTACAACACAAACTTTGTTATTATTTATGCATACGTTCACTCTAATTGACGAAAAGCATCACGGAATTGCTGACTCTTTCTGGGTGAGTCTCTCTGCAAAATAACACCAAATTTTTAGAACATATATATATATATATATATATATATATATATAACAATTTGTATGTGTCAGGGGTACAATATGTTCATATTGAACATATTGTTAGATAGGGAATGCTAGGTGCTCTCCTGATGCTTTTTTCGTGTCTTTCTAGTCTTAGGTAAATATTATTTTTTTAAAAGAGAATGCTAAGTACTCTCATGGTGTTTTTCTTATATCTTTCTAGTCTTAAAGAAAATATTAAGTGTTCTCTTGGTGTTTTCTTCATGTCAAACCAACTAAGAGAAATAAGAATCACTATCCTTCCTTTTCAATTAATTCTTTCAATTCCCTCGATATTCATGCGTCAGATCAAAGAATTGGCATTAAATTGACATACAATTCTTATATGCATCTTTTAATGAAATTGAAAGTCAGTCTCTAGAGAGGATGTAAAAATTAAAATGCATATATTAATTGCGTGCTTTAAGAACAGATATTGTTATAATAAACTGAAATAATTAATTTCCTCCAAACATTATCCATTGACATGGCCTGGATTGTCATTCCCAATCGATTTTGATGTAAAATATTTTTCAAAAAATATTTTTCACAAAAATACTGAGAGATGCTTAACTTTTAGACAGAAATATGTAAGGATTAAGAGACAAATACCACATGCTTTTGCAAAGTTAACTAAAATAAAATTCATATTTACTTGCCTTCATGCATTAAACTTAATTATGGGTTTCCTCAACCAAAAAACATGTATAATATTCTAATTAAAATGATCTGCGAGTGAGAATATATGGATATATATAAAAACATTATCAAACATACTCGGAGGAGGATGGGGTGGAGTATGCTTAGGATTAGCCCGTGGTCCCTCGTAGTCTTCGGAGATCAAATTCTTCAAATTCTTTTCACTCTCTGTAAACATGCAACCGTTATTATACACAGATAGGCGTGGATACACGAAGGGGTTTCGCGTCATAGAAAAAAAAAAAACATTAACATACCTAAAGGGGTTTCGCGAGCAAAGCACATTATGGCAAAGGTGAGGAAGAAGAAGAAGAAGAACAGCCGAGCTTGAAAACCCATCTCTCTCTTTCTTTCTTTTTTCTTGCAGAAACCCTGTGAAAAATCTGCTCACGAGCATCTACTATTTGCATAGGAAAAAATGGTTGTCTGGTAAAGCATGACAAATGGCCATCAGTGAGGTACCAGATGGTGATATTTGGATTCTGTGAATGGCACGTGTTCCCAAAGAAAATGCCACTTGGATGTCAACATAAATTATCATTAATGATAAGAACCTAATCACCAGCCTGGATTATCTATTTTTGACTCTTCTGACAAAAAAAACTTACAACTTGTATTATAATTATTATTTTTTAGTGTTCGAACAAACCACTTAAATTTTGTCATATTAATTAGCACTATTTTCAGAATATTAATTAAATTATCAAATCAATTATTTTTTAATTCGTTTAAGCTTTTAGAGTATCTATTCCCTCGTGCATTCTCCTCATGTATCATTGATTATTTGCCTTTCTTTTAGAATACTTTTGACTCGTTTAAGCATGTTTCTTGTACTAATTATATTCTTAGCTTCAACATTCACATTACATTTAGAGGTGCCAAAACGGGTCGATGGGTCAATCCGTTTACGACCCGTAATGACCGGTGACTCGTTTAAGATAAGCCCAAACACGACCTATTTAGCTAACGGGTAGGCCGCACCAAACTCGAACACAACATGATAAGTTAGCAGGTCACCCGACACGACCCACTCAACCTGATTAGCTTCTTTTCTTTTTTTTTTTGAAAATGAAAGTTATGAGTTGGGTCATAAACAGGCCAGTTGACCCGTTTATCAAAGTAAATGGGTCATAAACAGGTCAATTGACTTGTTTATTAAAATAAACGGGTCAATGGCTCATTTATGACCCAAACCCGTTAAGAGTAAACCAAAAAATAATAATAATCATGTCTGGCCGGTCACCCACGGGTGACCCGCGACACGATCCGTCAAGAGCAAAATAAACGACTCATTTATGACCCAAACTCATTTAGGATAAACTCAAACCCGGTAATTTCATGTCAGGTTGTCATGTCGTGTCAAAATTGTCAACCCTTCCATTGAACAAGTTTTCCTTCCATTTTACCTTTTTTTTTCACATTCCATTAAAAATAACATTTTTTTTTTTTAATTTTAGTTGCTCACTTTTTCAAAATATATACATTTCACTCTTTATTTTAGCTCTTAATTTTCATTATTTTATTTGGTGAGCACCGTAACTCTACCGTAGCACCGATCTCCCAAATTTTAAACTAAATAACTAACTGAATACAACAATATTTTCGTCCAAATTTACATCCCCGGCCCGCCAAAATAACCTTGACACTATGGCTTGTTAGTTGTTATGCACAATCTATATCATTTGACTTCAGGGAGCAACAATACCCATGATGCTTTTTTTTAATGTTTACAGTGATTACGCAAGGCTGCATTCAGGGCCGGCTCAGGCCCTAGGCGAGTTAGGCCCTCGCCTAGGGCCCCCAATTTAGTAAAGCCAAAAAAAAAAAAATTTGAGTTAAAAGAAATTAAAAAAAAAAAAAAATTTATTATTTTGGACAAAAAAAAAAATTGAAGGCCCAAATTTTTTTTAATAGGGCCTAAAAATTTTTTTATCAAAATTTAAGGCCTCAATTTAATAAGACCCAAATTAATAAGCCCACTATAAATTTTAAAAATAAATTAAAAAAGGACAAAGCATTAAAGCCTTATACATCATTACGCCAATTCCCTAGAGCTCCTGACGCTACAATACACACCTGATGCTACAGTACATGCCTACATGATTCACTCATCCTCTTGGCCACTTTCTAGAAATTTTTTGTTTTTGATGAGAAAATATAAACGTTAGAAATAAAATATTACCATTTATTTTCTATTTATTATTTAGCTATCTAGGGAAAGCCAAGAGCCAAAATATAAACTGCTGTCAACCATGGGCATTTTAAATATCAGTCTCTATATTTGCCACTTTACCTCTTCTCTTTGCTTGCTCTTTTCTGAGTTTTTCTTCTCTGCCTATCTCATCATTTTCTCTTCCTCTCCGACTCCGAGTGACTAAGTCTCTTGTCCTATCTCCAAGAACTGCTTCATAATTCCTTTGCCAAATCAGGTTTTATTGTTCTATTTTTGTCATTTATTTTATTATAGTCATAATTTTTTTTTTGATAAATCATGTTTGTTTAATTTGTTAGTATTTTTAATTAAACATGTCTACTAGAAAATATGCAACTGGATATGAAAAACTTACAAAAAAAAAAAAAAAAAAAAAAGTAGACAAATTGATTGAATCTCAAAGAGGAGCTCTAAATAAATTTGTTATTAGCCATAAACAAAATATTGAGGATAATTTAGGTGAAAAACTCATAAATGAACAAGAAACTCATCAAAAAAAAAATTAGAAGATAATGAAAATGTTATTGATGTATCTAAATCTATTGCTACAAATATTTTATATATATATTACTTAAAAAAAAATTGAATTTAAAAAAAAAAAATTTTGTAACTTAAAAAAAAAAAATAATAAAATTAGGCCCAATTTCAAAATTTTGCCTAAGGCCCCAAAATATGTTGAGCCGGCCCTGGCTGCATTCATCGTACCAGCCGTGGAATAAGCAACACCCATGATGTTCTTTCTCCACGATTGACTAACAAGCATGAATCCAGAAGTCACATGCCACCCAATTGTGGCCACCATCAGAGATGAAGACTTCAGAACCAGAAGACTACATTAGCCTAAAACACGTGGCATCGCTGTGATAAACAGCCAAAAGGTAGGGAAGAGTGACAATTTTTGTTTGCGTGTCAGATTTTAATTGTGTCGAAGCGTGAATATAAGATTATTTAGGTCAACCTTAATTCAAAACGGGTTAAACCTCTCAACTTTAACCCACTAATTTTAAGTTCCTATTGAATTTGCAGGTTAGCGTAAAAAATGTCAACTCTAAAAGGCAGAAGCACCCCTTCAAAAGAGTGGTACCAGTTAGCTCTGTCTCCAAAGTGTTAGAGATAAGAGATAACATTATGCATGACTTAGACCAAAACCTTCGTCAACCCCTTTTGATTGCTCAGATGGATCTCTATCCTTAATTGTATTGCCAACCTAAAATAACAGTTGAATTCTACAGCGGTCAGAGCATCATCATATGAGCAGCATATAGTCTTCTCTTCCACTGCGTACAGGCAGGGCTCGACTGAGAGTGAAGCATCGCAATCCCCATGATGATGAAACTTCATATTCTGCAAAGTCAAAAACCTTTTTCTTCTCTCTAGGGACCAATGTCGCATCACTTAAGGTCAATGCTAAAGGCACTACCTCACTACAGTGCCGCCACTAGAGCACAAGCTCATCAAATGTTTATGTGATGGCATTGGTCAGTTTGAGTACCATCATGGGATTGTGGTGCAAAAATCCTGCAGAAAATATGTGATTTCAGATAGCTGTACAAATTTCTCACAAATTGACTTAATCGATTACAAGTCACTTGTTTTATTGGCTACTACTAAGATGTAGACAGCCAATTTTTTCATAAAATGTAAATTGTCCAATGAATTTGTAATAGAATTGTTATAAAAACTGTCGTACCCCAAGGGTATGCAGAACAACAAAAGGATGTAAGCCACTAAGACATAAATTCCATATCCGATTTTTAAAACTAGTTAGGATAAATTTCAATCTCTAATCTTTAAATTAGTCACCATCTGCAAACCACCATGCACCCAGGAACATGACCATTGATCACAAAGCAGATCATCAACAAATAAACACATCAGCTCCACTAGCTGAGAAGATCTTTAACTTGAAAGGCACAAAACATTATCAATGGACAAAATATACTAAAACGACAGAATCATATATATGCTCAAAGCCTGTATTCTTTTAAGCTGATTGCATTAGTAGGTTCCTTCACCAATATTTTGCTTACACGAAATAAAAACTGAAGAGCGTTCTGAAAATGAGAACTCGGAAATGTCAACAAACATAAACATAAGACCTTAAACAGAGTTCCATCATTCCAAAATCTGCCATCTTCATCAAAATATTTAAGTACATCACAAAAGAGCGGCATATATTTAAACCATGCTCATCATCTAACTGTTCCAACATGTCAAGATTCGTCAGCTCGAGTAGGAAACTGCAGTTTAAAAGCACCAGACATGTGTCTATCCAATGGTCATCATCTTTTCTTAAAACCATATTTCTTACGTTCATAGAATAGATCTGTTTTGGCACTCCCCAAATTAACAATTTTGGGGCATCCATCCCTATCTTTCTCCTGCTGTGTACACTCTTTGCAATAGTAGGCATCAGAAATTCCCACTCCTCCACAGATAACACACCGACCCTGAAAGGATCCATAGTTGCATTCGTCACAAACTCGCACAAGTGTGCAAGGGCGCACATAGGAATCACAGATTACACACTTCCCATCACATTTCTCACAAAGTCGTCCAATGGCAATTCCTGGCTGTTTCCGGCACATAATCAAATCTGGATGATGCTTGGCCATGCTTTCTGCAACAAGCACTTAGTTCCTTTGATAAGTAAAGCTCTTAGTTCCTGAATAGAAATAAATAAAGAGCACGTAAAAATCCATGCATAGGATATTTAAACAGGAATATCATCAGAAAGACAGAAAAGATCAAGTAACCCCCCCACCCAAATAAATAAATAAAACAAATAATAATAATAAAAAATAAATAAAAATAAAATAAAATAAGAGGAAAGAAAAAAAGTGCGGTTTCCACCGACGAAGCTGCCTTTGTTTTTGAATGGCAACTTCTTCACATATACTGGCATGAGGGAAGAATATAAACATAGTATACATTTTTATTGGTATTCCACTATCTAATAGGGATAAATAACGAACACGTCCTCCAGAGAACAAAACCCATGCATGGCACATTAATTTGTGGCATCAGAGACATAGCAAACAACATCAACTGCTAGGATTAGACAGCTGACCATCATCTGACAACATACTCAATATAAATAAAACATGCAATTTTCTCCATAATCATCCACTCAAAGTAAAATTTTGTTAAACAAATGTCAGTAAAGGAACAACTAGATGTTACGTAAAGTACAACTGAAATCCACAGGAGGCTGAGAATGGCAAAGGTCAGTCAAACTAAGGCCCTTCTCTAGAGCCATACTGCAAATCAGCGCCCTTTTTTCATTTGTTTAAAAGAAAACCATATGCATTGCAAGCAATAGATGTAATACATTCCTTCTGAAGTAAAAAAACTTTTTCTCTTAATTTCCACTTCTATTCCTCTATGCATCAGAAAAATGCAACTAAATATAAATTGGAATAAGTGTATTAAAATGTTCATGCATAGGAAACATTTCTCCATATGTGAGCATTAAAATCTAGATATATCGTACAATAATCAAGAATAGGATGACAAGTTCTTTGTTCCCTCAGAATCCTAAGGCAGACCAGCAGTAACTCCACCACTTCCCAAAAGGAAAGAGGAAATAATAAAAATAAATAAAAAATAAAAAAAAAACATGGCAGATTAAAATCAGTGTCAAGATGAACTATATTTGTTTGCTGACAAATGACTGTTGACTGGATATAGTAAAAAATTTCAAACATTTTTCCAGGATCAAGAGATTCAACAATTAGATTTACATGTACACTTATGTTCATATTCATTTCATGCATGACTTGAGTTCAGCCAAATTCAAGAATGGCAGAAAAAATCCTCTTCACGGTTTGTATTGATCATTGTGCTTCCAAAAACATGTGGACCATCAAACCAAGTAAGTGATAAAAGTCAAGTGAGAAGCTAGTTAGAAATGCAATCTGTTTCCTTATACAGGTAACTACAAACTAGTCAAAAGTATTTCACTAAGGGTTAACCTAACACCACACCATGGCAGCAAAAACCGCAACTACTTAAATTGATCACCCTGGTAATGAAACCCATATGAGATACAGAGGAACAGTCTCTTTTTCTTCTTCTTCTTCTTCTTAAGAAATATACAAAATTAACAGACTTGCCCAAATTTGATTAAACGATTACAATCCAATTGATTTATGTATAACTCAAACAATCATTTTTCTAGCCATCAAAAAGCCAAGCCAAACCACCAGCATATCCCCATTCTTCATATCACAGAAACCCACATCCCAGGTAACAACGTCCAAGAGATTAACAAGTATTGTCAAAAATAAAAGAGAGATATACAACTTTAACAACACAAGAACCATAAGACGCAGGTTATTAATACATGGTCCACCATCAAATAACTTACACAGTTCATAGAACTCCCTAAAAACTTTTTCGCATTAGATTATAAGAAGTACTAAAACCCTATCTCTTTTAAGAGCTCAACTCAAGCCCAAGCGTCCCGCACTCCGCGACGCTTAACTCAATCCATTACCTAACACTTTGTTCCAGAATAACCCGAACACAACTATATTTCACCCCGTAAATTCTCAGCCGCACTTCATCAAACACTTGGTACTCATCATATGCCATTGCTTTACCCAAAAATCCTTAATCAATGAGAATACCAGGTAGCGCATTACTCAAACATACAACGCAATGCAGCGTCCCACACACCAGACACGTACCCATAAACAAATACGACACTTTTTTAGAAATTCGTCAAATTTGTGATACTCTGCATCTAGTTTATAGGGTTTTTGTTGTTAAAATCCCCCCAAACATCCTAGTCTACTAGGAAACATTAGGGGGGGAAATACAAACAAACAATCAAAGTAATAAAGCCTAAAACAGAAACAAAAAGAGTACGGGAAAATACAAGAACTAACCTGCGCCGGGAGGCTCTTACGTGCGCAGGGGTCAGGAACGCTGTTCTTCTGCGCCGTTTGGTAAACAGTGGATGATCTGCGAAGAAGGTGTAGAAATAAGAAATATATATTGACAATGTTGAGAACCATCGAGAGTTTTCGGGCCGGAATTGGGCCTGAATTGGGCCGGTCCGGTCTTGGACTGGCTTTGAAAATGTTCTCCTAACCCAACAACTTGTGAAATTAATTATTTAAATTGCTATGGCCCAATCCAACTTTAGATGAACAGATTTTGATTAAAAAAATTATTATTATTTTTCAGGCCTTTTAACGAAATATTTTTACCTCTACCAAGCAAAGGCTGGTAAAACGAAATGTTTTTATAATATAATACCAAGGTTAAAAATTTCTAATATAGACGTACAAGCAACTACAATGAATCTCTAATGATAATGTTAAGTTTAACTGCAACTCATCAAATAATTAACCCCAAAAGCCATAGCCCCATTCTCAAATCTCTCAAAAGAGCACTTCTAACCAAAAAAAAAAAAAAAATCTCATTTTTCACTAAATAAAACCACTTTATAATGAGAAAAAAATGACCCGCACAAATTTTTCCTTCTAATTCAGTATAATAAATTGACATCTGTCTTTAAAATAAATGGATTTTTACATGTATTTTTAATAGAATTAATAATACATATAAATGTATTTTAAAGAAAAATGTCAATTTAATAGAGTAAGTTTGAAAGAAAATTTTGTCCAATAACCTTATTGAAGCACGCTTGCCCTCTAAAATGATTCAATTAAAGGGATCGGCCGGCTTCTATTTGATATTATATGCATCATGGTGCCACATGTGAGATGCATGTGTTGGATATATTCATATCCAACACATGCGTCATGCAAATATTGGATAGTTGGATTAAAGGAGGTTGCTATATCCAACATACTATTGGTGTTCTGTCTAGGAGGGAAGCATCCTTTTTGGGTTTGCTTAAGAAAAAGGATGTTATTTGTCCATCAAGGACATTGTTGTATAAATCATAGTTTAAGATAATAAGGTTATAAAAGATACAGATATAAATACAAGAAGATTTCAAGACTTGCAAATTCCAATTACGGTTTGGTATTAGAGTTTTGTTGTGGTATTACAGTTTTTACTATAAGCCCTTTACAAATTGACGTGATAGTCCATATGATACTTATCAAGCTAGCCACTTTAGTAATGTGATTGTACACACGATGTCAACCACGTCATCACCACCTCCGTCGCTGTCTCCACATACGCACCGACAACACACCAACCACCTAGTCTCTTCTTCCTCCTTGCTTAGGCACTGATTTTTAGTGTGGAAATTGAGAATGAATATATCTATATCAACACCTGCGATGAGGTCATTAGTCTTTGGCCGTGGAGACTAACAACCAAATCATAGGTCTTTAACCATAGAGTCGTGGAGACCCACACTGTGGGTCTCCTAGCTCCCAAGATGTGGTGGTATGAAAGTAGCGAAATCTCAAATTGGAAGAGAGGATTAGGATTGCGTGGTTGAATTTGGGGTCGACGTGGTAAGTGTTGCATGGACAACACGTGAGGTCTAAATATTTAATATGACTCATAGTTACAATAGTTTGTAGTTTTTTTTATATATTTCACGTGTTAGAATGAATATCCAACGAGGTAAAACCATTTGTATCAAGATGACAAAAATGATTATGTAGTATTTGTAGCTTTTGATACAAAGTTTGCCGATACCGTCATTACCTCCTTAGGAAAAGAAGTTCACATCCCATAGACTTCTACCTTAGCGCAGCATTGCTCCGTCACGCTTTTGCCCGCTACAAAAAAAAAAATTCCACAATTGTTATAAATACAATTATACAAGTTTGGGTGTTATATATGTCTCCAGTTCTTTTGTTATTTTTCTATGTTATAATGGATTTCTCCTGCATTAACTGAACCACACCTAGGGTTTAGCTTTGTATGTATTTAACTCTCTTATTGATTACATTTTTGACCGTGGTTAGAGATGGCTTCGCATGTGGAACATATGCTAGCTGCACATGCTCTATGCATTGCCCGGGGTGTACATAGTTTCATATTATTATATTAATTAATTAAATTATGCTCTTATTTGTTCATGTACTCTCATCATGGATATATTAAAGCCTCATGTAATCTACATGTATTTCCGATTTTTCCTTGATTATTTCCTTTATACCTTATTCATTCATATATTTTGATTTTTTTTAAAACAAATATATATATATATTCATGAGTTTGATGCGTAGTGTGAATCTGACAGCTGCCATCGCTTGAAAAAAATGCAATACTAATTGTCACCCAATAAAACAATAATGTGGCAAGCCAATCTAATTAACATTCTTAAATGTGCCAAGCCAATAATATATATAAAATAAACCGGTTATATATTAACTGGGTTCTTAAATCCCTATAACCGGTAACGGCAACCGATTTAGACGGTTATATGGTTTTACGGTTGATAATCATTAGCAATTAGTAGTTAGCGATTATTTACAATTAATAACCGCTAATAACTTTTCCGTTTGTATACCTCTATGATGCTATCTGTTCCATGTATATGGTATTGAGTAGCCGGCTGTCCAATGTTGTGGGACTACGTACTTTATAGATTATAAAATTGTGATATACGGTAAAAGGATTATTATATATATCTATTAGAATCAGCTTTTCACCAACTAAGGAAGATTTTGAATTGAAATTGACGTTTGCACTCTTTTGAAGTTGAAAGAAGATCACCTTTCGAGAATAAGATGAGATTTTGGTACCCTAATCATGAGAAAAGGTACAAGATGTAGTTGGGTCAAATTAATCTGCTTCTTTATGGATCATAATTTAGGCCAATTATTTGCATTTGCATGCAACTTTAGACCTAGTCAACTCTTTTTCTTTTTCTCTTTTGGGTCATTGACTCCTTGCAAATTTGGAGTGACATTATTCGGAAAATTATAATAAAAAATATTACCAAATCTATAATAATAATAATGATAATAACAAAAATTATAATTGTTGTTATAACATTATTATTAGTGTTGGTGTCATGAATAACCTTACATTCCTAATAGAGTGGCTAATGTCGCTTCTTTTAAGGTCGTAAAATGACAAGGGTAATGTGTCTCTAACTCATATGGCATCTAAGTATTCATGCTAGGTGCAAGCCTGTGAGTTTATTTTTTTACTTTTATGTTTATGGATGAAAATGACATTTGAGAATAGAGCATACACGTGTGAATGTAAAAAGGTTTGAGTCCTACCTTAAAAATATGTCATAGTTATGAGTGATTAATATAGTATAGTTATTCTTACAATATATATATATATATATATATATATATATATATATATGTGTGTGTGTGTGTGTGTGTTCAAACCCATAAGTTTATGCTTTTGGGTTGAATGGTATTTTTAACATATTATATTATAAGCTCACTAAAAGAATCTTCAATATATTAATTTCTCTAACAAGTGGTATCAGATGTATGAACAGGGTCCTTGGCGGAGGAAGGGGCAAAGGTTCATGGCACATACACAAACGAAAGCCTTTGAGACAAATGTGTGCAGCGTGGGCAAACCCACATAGCCCACAAGTGATATTGAATGTGGCCCATAAAATTGATAAAAAGCTTATGTTTTGAGGGAGGATATAATGCAATGTAATGATGAACTTACATATGAGGGGGAGATTATTGAGTATACATATGTGAGTGTAAAAACGTTTGAGCCCCACATTAAAAAGTGTCATAAGTGATAGCATAGTTAAGCTTAAATCCATAAGCTTAAGCTTTTAGGTGATTTTAAAAGTTACATCAACTTTAAGAAGATAAAAAGATGACAAAAAGATGGTCCCTAACATTACTCTTTGGATATTAAGAACCCTCTAAGTATTTGAACGGAAGCGTCGTCTTTTTTTATGTGATTTTAAAAACTACATCAGCTTTAAGAGGATAAAAAAAGGTCCCTAGCATTACTCTTTGGATATTAAGAACCCTCTAAGTATTTGAACGGAAGCGTCGTCTTCTTTCTTTGTTTTAAACTTTTCATTTGGGAAGAAAGTTTGTAAACTTTTTAATATATGTTGCGAAGTTGAACGGAAGCGTCTTCGTGTTTTTCATGAAGCAACATATATTTTTCATGCTGATCTTATCATTGACTTTAAAAAATGTTCAGTTTAAATTCTAATAGACGACCAATCACAACGATCAGATTAGACTGAAATTACTTTATAACAAGATTATAATTAGCGCACTAATCTCTTCAATTATTGATAATATCAACCACCTCTAATTGACTTGCTTTTATACCCTTTGATGGGGATTATACGGTAACATAGTTTCATACGACATTGAGTAAATTAACGTTGTTTGGTGGCGTCCAGACGTCCACGTGTCTATGCACCTATATTTTTTTTGCTTCATGATATTGAGTGTTGCACAAATATACTATTGAATGGCCAATGGTCCAATATTTTGGGACAATTTGTATGAATAGATTATAAAATTTTTTGATATGAAATTGAAGTTTGAAGATCATCGCAATAGTCTAAGGGTGGCTACATAATCACTTCAATCATTTTGGGGTGACAGAACGGCCATTCTGGTTACGAGAGAGGTGCCAATGGAGGTGATCACCCGATCAATTTTTTTTTTTTTTAGAAAAAAAAAAAAAAAAAAAAAAACAGATATACTCTATCAAAAACATTTTTTCAAATGTAGACTCCATCAAAAAATGTTTTTGATATTTATGTCACGTTAAAATACTTTTGTAAACAAAACAAAAACACTTATCTAAAAATATTTGGAGGAGAAAATGACAAAAACAAGAAGAAAAAAAAAAAAAAAACTTCTAGTGTTCTCGTGGTGTTCTTCCAACTGTGATATGATTTTTAAAATTATCGTTGAATTTGACATTATTACACCTAGTATTTCCCTTTTATTTAAATCTACATATTTGAACAATTTTATGTTAAGTTGTTTTAGGGAAGTAGTGATTTAGGTTGACTTTTAAAAGGAGTTTTTTTCTTTCTTAATAGCTGATTTTGTGCCATATTAATCTCTCGCACGATTCTTAAATCATTTAAGTTCTTTATTTTTATTATCGGTGGTATTTAACACTTGAAATTGTGCCCTATTAATTCCTCTAGATAATCTTTTTCAGTAACAAGGCACAAAATCAAAAATTTTAGTGGACGAAAAAGATAAGATTATAATTTGAATATTGAAAACTTTATAAATATATGTATTAACCCTAAAAATCTTTTTAAATACCTGTTTTACACTCAAAAAGAAGCAAGCTAGCCTAAGTTAAACTTAGAGAGCTGTTAGACGTTCATGAGCATATTTTTCTAAATCGGAAGAAGCTGATGCGAAACTTTTTTCGCCACACAAGAAAACATCGGGATAAACCTAGCCGGCAAAGAGCGGGTTTGAAATGTGTCTTAGACTTAGACATTTTTGGGTTCAAGTCCGTTAAAGAGTTGCCTCATATTACCTAATACACGGTTCTCACAAATAGAGTCATATATTCGGGATTTATTCTCTAGAGTTAGGATGAATTGTACCAAAATCGTCAAAATAAAGTCTACTAATGTAATATATATTCTAATTTCCTTATAGGTGTATATATAAACAGAAACCCGATGCTAAAATTACGTATAAAAAAGAACGAGTCAAATAGAATTAAAATTTTATTATCAAAATTGCCACTATGAGCAAAATTGGATTAAAAAAAAAAAAAAAAAAAAATCCAATTTCGTCACATTGCAGAGTTGTAGCATGAAAAGCTGACAAGAATTTATATGAAAAAAGAAATCGTCACAACTTTTCT
This sequence comes from Corylus avellana, assembly GCF_965113065.1. Lineage (NCBI taxonomy): Eukaryota > Viridiplantae > Streptophyta > Magnoliopsida > Fagales > Betulaceae > Corylus > Corylus avellana. The sequence continues at coordinate 22,310,222 of NC_142497.1, forward strand.
ATTTTGCTTTTTCATAGCCTTTTTATGGTTAAACTGCACACACTCCCATATAAATCCTAGTGAGAATTGGAGATTATGTGTGTGTCTTTCTTGGTGGGCACGCTACTCCCAAAATACAAGAAACAAAATTTGTTACAAAATCTCCGATTTTTTCTACCTATTTCCTTCTGGTACGTATTCTTTGTTTACTCTTCAATGGCAATGGCGGCGGACGCGCCTCCAAACTCTGGTAGAGGAAGAAAGCGAAAGAGAAGAACAATGGTAAAAAGAAAGCTCACTCGTGGTGAAAGTGTAGAGGTGAGACAGTGCTGTTTTTGTTGTAAAATCCTTTCTTTTCTCGATTGTTTCTTGTTAACAATTCATGGGCTGTGATTTCTTTATAGCCTTTCTTTTTCAAAAGAAAAAAAAAAAACAAATCTTTTGGGTTCTGTGTGTGTATTTATGTGTAGTGATTATTTGCTTAGATTTTTGTATTCCTTTTCGTTGTATATTGATTATTTTGTTTTCCATGAATGCGATCTATTTTTGATCCAGACTACGATGTGCACTGCAATTTTTTGTCTTACTATTGTTGTCAATGTATGGCTCGTTTGTGCGCTCTGTTTGGTATTCATGCAATGCCTTGAGTTGGGGTTCTGTAATGGGGAACAAAGACTTGGATTTGGGGGGTTTTGTTTAATATTTTCCGTTCTTTTTCTCTCTTTAGTGATGTTGAGCCACCCACTAATCATTATTTCCATGCTATATGTTAATTGTGAATTCCAAGTTTTTTGTGTAAAAAAAAAAATTGAACTTTTGCAGGTAAGGAGTGATGAAGATGGATTTCAGGGCTCATGGCACCCTGCGACTGTCATTGCATGTTATAACCGAGGTCGTCGTGTCAAATACGACCATCTCCTGTGCAATGATGGCTCTAAAAATCTTGAGGGTGCTGTGGATGTTTCACCCACATTAGATGGGATTGGTAATGCCACTGCAAACAGCTGCAATTATCGTGGGTGTATAAGGCCGCCGCCGCCTCGTGTTGAGTTTAGTAAATGGGGCCTTTCCTATGGACTGTGTGTGGATGTCTTTTACCAGGATGCTTGGTGGGAAGGCGTGATTTTTGATCACGATGACGGTTCGGATGAGAGGAGGATTTTCTTTCCAGATTTGGGTGATGAATTGAAGACAGAAATTAACAGGTTGAGAATTACTCAAGACTGGAGTGAGGTTACAGAGAATTGGCATCTGCGGGGGTCCTGGTTATTTCTTGAGGTGATTGAGGAATATGAGCAAGAAGGGTTCATTGGTGTTTCGGTGCAGCAAATTTGGTATGACTCGCGTGGAAAAAAAGATTTTGAGAAAATTAGAGATTGGACCTGTACTAGGAAAGACTTGTGGAAAAAGTTAGTGTGGGAGGTCATTGATGAGAACTTGAATATTATTCTAAAATACGTATTTCAGGATTTAGATCATTCTGTGGGTTTGTTACAAGAAACCAATGGAGGATTGGAGTTAGCTAGAACTGCTGATGATGTTGATATGAGCCCTGAAGCAGATTTGGTCAACTCTCATGCTATTGTCCCTGTTGAGAACTCATGGTGTAGTGATTTATTGGTTGATCAAGGGAACTCTGCCATGGATAAACTAAATTCTACTTTGGATGTTGAGTCGGATATGAATCTTTTGACTGAATCAGATGTACACTCCCATGATAAAGTGGCCTGTTTGTTGGTATTGCCTTCTAATCCAGATGGAATTTCTAGCGCCAACTCCTTGACCATCAGCGGAGATCTTTCTGAGGGATTGTTACAAGACACCAATGCAGGATTGGAATTAGCTAGAACTGCTGATGATGTTGATATGAGCCCTGAAGCAGATTTGGCCAACTCTCATGCTATTGTCCCTGTTGAGAACTCATGGTGTAGTGATTTATTGGTTGATCAAGGGAACTCTGCCACAAATAGATTAAATTCTACTTTGGATGTTGAGTCAGATATGAATCTTTTAACTGAATCAGATGCACATTGCCATGGTAAAGCGGCCTGTTCGTCGGTATTGCATTCTAATCCAGACGGAATTTTTAGCACCAACTCCTTGACCATCAGTGGAGATCTTTCTAGTAGTAATTCCAATATGACCAATGGAAATTCCAAATTTTTGAAAGCCATTTGGCTACCTGCTGGCCCTGACATACTTCCTGGAGCTGTATTCTGTCCAAGTGCTGTTACAGATTATGTTACGAGTAGGAATAAAAAAAGGGGTAAGATTTCCGTAACCACAAATTTGCGGAAGCATCTTTTGTACCTGGGCTGGAAAATTGATTTCACGAGATTTAGTTATGGAATTCGACTTCGGTATACCTCACCTGATGGGAAATGTTACTATTCACTTGTTCAGGTCTGTCAGGGTTTAAGGGGATCCACCACAGAGATGATTTCTTCAATCTCAGATAACCAGAGAAGTTTGCATATTTTACCTGATGATCCGTCTTCAACTTTGGTTCTAGAACAACCAGAAAAAAGTCAGTGTCCTGATTTTGCCCCTCAAACTGTGGTGCCTCCTCAGTCTGATGTCCTTAGAGAAAACGCAGAATTTTGTCCTCAAGCTATTGTGGATTATTATATGCATGGAATAGATAGGTCCTCCAAGTCTCATATTTTGAGGTCAAAGGCACGGATGCACCTCTCAGCAGTGGGGTGGAAGATGTATTACGCATATTTTGGAAGAGGGAGGCGTGAGTTGCACTACACTTCTCCAAGAGGGAAGGTTTATTCTTCACTTAGAGCAGCCTGCAAAGACTGTATGGATGGAGTCATTGAGCAAGAGGAAGGTGATAAGTCATCATCTACAGCAAGTAATGCACCATCCACAAAGGGGTACAGAGAGTCTTCCAGTATAGCACAGTCGACAGAACTTCCTGAGCATGGTAAAGTAAAAGTTCGGAAGACTAGAACAATCTGTGGGAAGAGGAAGGATGATTTATTACATCTTGCATCTCAGTCTTTTCAAGCACAACATAACTTGCAAGCTGCAAAAGATGGTTCACCTATTGGATTAATAAGTAGTAGAAACCTGAATCCAGAAAATGAAAAGGCCAGCCTCCCAAAGTTAAAAAGAAAAAAGTTTCTTGGTGCATGGAACAAATTAAGTACTGATCTAGAAAGTAGTCGCCCAACACTGCGTTCATTCAAAAGAGTACAGCAGGTGGTTACTCCTAGTTCATCACACTACAATCCTCGAACTGTACTCTCTTGGTTGATTGATAACAATGTGGTGCTTCCGAGGGCAAAAGTACGTTATCATAGCAAAAAGAATCTTCGTCCAATGGCAGAAGGGCGGATAACTCGTAAAGGGATTAAGTGCAGCTGTTGTCAAAAGGTGTTCACTCTTTCTGGCTTTGAAGTTCATGCTGGCAGAAAATGCCGCAGACCAGCTGCTAGTATTTTTCTGGAAGATGGCAGGTCTCTGTTAGATTGCCAAAGGCAAATGATACGTGGTAATAAAATGGGAAGCTCCAGACAAAAACCACATGATATGATGAAGGGAAATTCACATCCAGGCGAGAATGACCACATTTGTACCATTTGTCACTATGGCGGTGAATTAATTTTATGTGATCAATGTCCATCTGCATTCCATAAAAGTTGCATCAGTCTGAAGGTAGATTTTTCCTCTTCTTATATATATATATATATATATATATATATATATATATATCCTCAGTTTGTGTCAGATTTATGATTCCTTTTACTTTTTCTCTTTCCTTGAGACGTTTTCTTAGGGATCATATGATTGAGGTCATTGATATCCTGTGTTGGGCTGGAAATTGTTTTTCTCCTGTAGGATGTTCCGGATGGTGACTGGTTCTGCCCACCATGCTGTTGTGGAATTTGTGAGCAAAAGAAATTCAGAAACAACAGTGAACATCTAACTGATGACATTGTTCTCACTTGCACTCAGTGCGAGCAAAAATGTAGGTTAACTTTTATCTGTCTAATTCATTTCATGAGAAGCGCCAGCAACTGATATGTATGTAAACACATTTCTAACTTTTTTGTAATGCGCTTTTGTCAATTTGATGTAGATCACCTTGGCTGCTTAAGAGATAGAGGTGCAGATAAGCTGGAAAATTGTCCTGAAGAAACTTGGTTTTGCTGCAACAAGTGTGAAGAGGTATTTTAAACCCACAATTTTCTAATATTAATATTATGTGTCAATTAGTGTTGGTTTCGGACTTCATTATTTTGAAGTTTCTTTGTAGCTTATATCTTAATTTCTATAAAAAAAATTCGATCATAGCAAACAGCTTGTGCATCATTTGTTTTTGTTTCCATTTGTTCATATGAACTCGTAAGGACTTTTCTAGCCAATTTTCTATGAATTAGCCTCTCTCATTCTTTTTCAACAAAGCATTGCAATTTGCATGTCAAATTTAATGTGTATAATTCGTACTTTCTTTATCTTTCTCTTTTATTTTCCTTTTCATGTCAAATATGAAGGTTAAGTTTTACATTTGAGGAGGTATTAGTCCAAAAAACAGAAAACTTAAAGAATTAGATCATTGCATACCCAAGTGACCTAACTAATTTCAAGGCAAGAGCTCTTTGTTAATAGAGTTTAAGGAGTAAATTCAAAAGTGAAAATATAAAAGCTGGAACTAGATTGTCTCTTTGAGAAATGCTAGTTGCTTATGCTAATAGCTAAGAGAAATGAAAGAACATATCCAAATTGATTTCCTCTTTCTGGATTTTGTCATTTTTCCTTTGCTTTATTTGTTTGGATAGACACAATTTGTCTTGTTTATTGGTTAGAAATCCAGTGCCATTTTTAAGGCTGTATGTGTAACAGAGTTCATGAAGCAGTGGGAGACTTGTAACACCCCAGTCTCACATCTGATAGATGAATAACCTACATAAAGTGGGTAGATTATAAAGGCACTCATGGGTGCTAAGTTCTACATTAGTTCCTTAGTATGTGAAATTGGGCTTTATAAATGATATTAGAGAGCTCTAATTTTTTCTTTTAATCTAAATTGAGTACTCCTTTTAGAGTGTTAGTGTAGATGTGACCAGCACTTTCGTTACAGGACTAGAGGCCTTTGTTCCTTTGCAGTTACTTGGTTATAGTTGCCCCCAAAAAAAAAAAAAGAGAAAGGGTTACTTGGTTATAGTTACAATTTATTGTTAGAGGTTTCCTTATAAAAAAATAATTTATCAAAAATTTATTTTTAGAGGTTTCAATTGAAAAAAAAAAAAAAAATGATGATGTTATTAATGTAATCCGAGTGGGAGGAAATATTGGCTAGAAAGATCTTTTCACAATGAATAGTAGTATTAAAACAAAAAGGTTTGGGAGGGAGCAACCTGAGTGAATGTAAGTGGCAGTTATCTTTTATTTGGAAAGACAATAGGCTTCAAATCTTATACGATTTTAATCTCATGCTCTTTTCATACTGTCAGTAGTTGATGAGATTTGTCTATTATGCATGACTTTAGCAAATGTGCTTCATGGATTTATTATGTTAGGTATCACATCTAGCACATGGCTGTTATGATTTTTTTGTTCTTGCAGATATTTTTGGGCCTCCAGCAGATTTTAGGTAAACAAATTCCAGTGGGTGTGGACAACATGACTTGGACATTGTTAAAGCCAATGATGTCTGATAGTCATGATGTAGAGGCCATAACAGAGAATTATAGCAAACTTAATGTTGCTCTTGGTGTGATGCATGAGTGTTTTGAACCTGTTAAGGAACCTCACACCCAGAGAGATCTTGTTGAAGATGTTATTTTTAATAGAGGGTAAGAAATTATTTAACCTCTGTTTTAGTTATGTTCATTGTTCTTGATGTTAGGACTAGTATGTAATTCTCTTATTTCATTGTACATAATTATTTACTTAATCTACGGCCCTTTCTAGTATCATTTCCATTTACCATTACCTTTGTAAAAAATACAAATGAAAATTTGTGACAGAATACATTTCTTATCACTAACTATGGACTCAAATAATGAACAATGGTAAAAAAACCAATATGTAAAACCTGTTATCTTTGCTGCTTCCACATGTGCCTCCGCCATGTCACTACCAATATGCTCCCCCCCCCCCCCCCCAGCCCCCGCTTCTCCCCAAGATATACCAATTTGCAGAGAGAATTTCTTAATTTCAAGTGCAAAAGCATGACTTTTGTGATTTGAAACGTTGCAGGTCAGAGCTTAACCGTTTGAACTTCCGAGGGTTTTATACAGTGGTTTTGGGGAGAAATGATGAAATGATTGCTGTGGCTACTGTAAGGTGAGTTTTATAGAATCCCTTAGTTTTTGCTTTGTTTTATAGGTCTCTGAATTGTTATTTTCCTGTTCTAGGATCTATGGAGGGAAAGTGGCAGAGATACCTCTTGTTGGTACCAGGTTTCAATATCGTCGACGTGGAATGTGTCGCGTCTTGATGAATATGCTTGAAAAGGTGGCTTACAATGTTTTTTATTTACTTTTACTTTTTTTTGCGTGGGGGGGGGGGGGGGGGGTCTCATAATTTATATTACAAGGAAACAGTAAACAGTAAGTGGAGTGATTCTGCTCCATTCTGCTCCATCCATTAAAATAAGGGCCATAAGGCTGACCAACGAAAACCATGGTTAAAAGTAAATTATTGATTCGTTGTTTCGTTGTAGCAATATCAGTAATTGGTAAATCAACTACTTACATGCCTCTCATATATTGCACTCAGTTTGTGAGATATTATAATGCCACTATAATTATGAATGACTTAAATTTGCGAGTTTGATTTTGCATTCTAATCACTAAGGACTTCTTGTGATGTTCAATGCTGATTAAAACAATATTGGTTCTAACATTGGAATATTAAAAAAAATACTCTAATGCACTTTCTTTTTTTTCGTAAATGTTTAAAACTTAATGGTTAAAACCATCTGAGCATTAGTACTATCTTGTTTGTGGTGGTTTTTCTTTGTTGGTTAGTGGTTTCCTTCGTACAGCTATATTCATCATATGGTGTACTACGGATGTTTGGTTTCTTGTTGTGGAGACAGGATTTGACTCATGAATTCAAGGTTATAAGCCTTACTAGCTACTAATCTTCTCTACCCTGTGACAGAAAAATTTGGAACAAATGGACAAACAACACCCTTCTTATCAGTGCAAATATATCCTATTAATACAGAATGTTAAAGGGGTTCCCAAAATGATTGATGATCATAATGAGCTTTGCTTTTCCCAGTTTATGATTTTTATAAACTGAAAGTATCGATGGTTGGATGGTTGCATCATATAGAATATCCAATTGACGTTTCATAATAATTGATTTTCCATTCAAACCACTTGTAGCCTATGAAAAGTTGTTGTGCTGTGTTTGTTGTGTCCACTTAAGGGAGTGGGTTAATGGGTTAAGATTGACCCCAAGTGAAAGGACAAATAATCCTTCCTCGTTCTCTTTTTGGCTGAATGAATCCAGAAAATTGACTTAATTAGTAGTTTCTCACTGTTGTTTTCCACTTTCTTTTTCTTCAGAAGCTCACCGAATTAGGAGTTGAGAGGCTGATTTTGCCCGCAATTTCTAGTGTACTGAACACGTGGACTACTTCATTTGGGTTTACGAAGATGACAGATTCTGAGAGGTTGCATTTTTTGGATTTTACTTTCCTGAATTTCCCGGATACTGTCATGTGCCAGAAACTCCTAATAAAGAACCCTTCAGAAGAATCAAGTCCAACAAGAGGTATATTTCTTACCCTTCATGCATGTTATACAAAAGGAAGTAATTCATTGAATTACTGAAAATATTCTGTTTTGCAGGAACCCAGCGTGATCTTGCCTATGAAAATGAAGATTGTACTAATTTGGATGTGTTCAGTGCTGTCTCTGAAGTATATCAAACAGAACAAATTGATGAGAGCAGAATTGCAGAACAGGGACTATTAATGTATGTCTAACCTCTTACTTCCTATGCTTATGAAATGAAAAAATAATAGAACAATGTATGAGCTTATGATTATTGTATCTTCAAGAACAATCAAACTCAGTGCCTGTATCTCAAATCTGGAGCCACAACCCCAAGTGGTTGGCCTACGTATACATGGAAATTGGGGATTTTGATCTATGAATTCTAATCGCTTCAAGTTGATGGCTCTATTGTGTAATTAAAGAATTGAATTGCATGTATGAACGTGCAATAATGAATGAGTGTGGCTGAATTGAGTATAATGAGCATATAGGGTCTTAATTTTGGGTGAAATTAAGGGATTTTGTAGATGAATGTTTCCAAGTTGATGTTTTGTATTCGAGATTGAGATTAGTATTCTAATGCATCAAACGAATCTGATGTAAGGGAGATTTAGATTAAATGAGAGAAACGGACTTTTAGAGAATATGTTATAGGGAGAAATTAGGTGTTGTGATCCGCTTAGGTGCATTCTTGAATAGGAACGAGTTAGAATCTTTAAGGAGTACGAAGAAACTTGTGGATATTGGTGCCGTTTGCACACGTGGTAAGTAGAATTTGTTAATTTGGGGTTTTCCAAATTACCTGAAATTGATGTTTTGTAAAAATCATTAGTTGTTGGAAATTATTGTTTATTTTGATATTATGTTTTCTATTGTGACTTTTGTGTATGAGTTAAACAAATGGTGAGCTAAGCTATGTGGTGAAGGCCTTGGACTTTGGTGGCATAACCATCAAGTATAAGGTTCAAATCCCTTTGGGTGCAAACAACTCCTTGGGGCCACACCCTTGGCAAAGCTAAATTTAACCAATATGTATGGTAGGTGTACGTTAGACGAGTCCGAGGTTTATCCTTCAAGGGTAGGTACATGACTAGGGTTTTCCTGTCATAAAAAAGAAAAATAAAAAATAAAAAGATCTGGAGAGGGAGGAAAACTATAATAGTAATAGACTATTATAGTTCCTCCAATCCAGTCCACCCTTTGCTTCATATACAACACACTGGTCTTATTAACTCCAGAGTTGACTATTCAGTACTCCAAAGCAAAAAAAAAAAAAAAGCACCTTTTTCTGGGGCCTTTGAACGTCATTTCCCCGATTGGGTCACAAACAGACTCTCCTTTTCGCCTTGAACCCCAAAGATCATGCCATGTTGCCTAGTGCCTACTTCATTAGTTTGGTGGACATATGAGTTTCTTTTGTATTAGTTTCTAATGGGTGCTAGCTTGATGTGTTGTCGAAAACTATACTCTTTCAAGTCGGAATTTCATTCTCCAAATGTAACTTGTTTAGGTTTGGTTTCTGGTCCTCCAGAAATGAGCAACTTCTCTCCTACCTGATTGATCATGCTTTCCTCGTGCATTAACTGCTTAAACATTTGGCATTACTTCTTGAATCCTGCTCAGTATTTAAATTTGTGGTTGTGTCACTGACTCTGGTGATTTTTGTTAGTACTACAGGCAACAACGGGTATGGTTGCAACAACCCAGTTGATGATACATTTGTCATGGTATTTTCCCATATGAACAAGTCACTTCTTCCATCACTGTCCTTTCCTTTTTCCTTTCTTATCTGGTATTTATTTATTTATTTTTAATTCTTAAACAAGGTATTTTGACTGGCTTCTTGTCCAGAGGAGGGGACCAGCCATATCTTACTGAAACCAATAGAGGGTGCTTGATTGAAGATGGAGGAAGAAAAAGGCAGTAATTCAGATTTCTGTGCTACAGACGGAAGGTATCAAATAGCAGAATCTGATTGATCTAAATCACAGTGAAGTACTTGCATAAAAAAAAAAAAAAATTAAAAAAGATAAAAAAAAAAAAGCGCAGCGAAGTGGAAACTCATTCTAGTGTGCCTCAGTGCCTAGAAGATTGTTGTTTTTGCTTTGTGAGATGCGCGGATTCTTTTTTGTATAGAAAACATGGTAAAATAACTTTTAATGTATACTAAGGAGAATCGGAGATATAGCAATAAAGCTAACCATTAGTTTTTCTTGGTGCACAGTTTTGGAGTAGAAATGTAATGGTTCCTTATTTGTGGAATACAGCTGATAATGTTAATAATAATTATCCCTTTGATCGATCTTCCATTATCTTACAGCTACTGTAATATCTTTTTCCTATTTTTTTTCCTGGTAAATAACTCAACACACTGCAGAATATTCTAGCTCTTGCCGTGCTTTCTCTTGTTTATTCGCGCATGAAATTTCATTCCTTTTCTTTCCACTTGTTGGATATTCTAGCTCTCTTTGCTTTGCATAAGACTAGCACGTGGGATTTGGTGCCTCTTCCTCCTTCGTTGGGTCTACAAAATCAAGACCAAGTCTGATGGCTTTGGTTAAAGATTGCATGCTCGTTTGATTGCAAAGGGGTTCACCCAGAGGTTTGGTTTTGATTACGAGGAGACATTTGCATCCATTGCTAAGATGACATGTGTTTGCACCTTGATTGCAGTAGCTTCTATTAACCCGAGGAACCTCTCACAAATGGATATCAAAAATGCTTTTATAAATGAGGATGTCAATCAAGAAGTTTATATTTCTCTACCCCCTGGTGTTTTCCATAATCTTTGGGAGGTATTTAGACTACATAAGGCTTTGTATGATCTCAAACATGCTCCTCAGGCCTGATTTGAGAAGTTCTCTAATGTTTTTTGTTCACTTGGTTTTGTTATAGTGATCATGATTCTGCATTGTTTGGTCGTTCCACCTTAGCTGGCCACATTCTTCTCCTTTATGTTGATGACATAATCCTGTTTGGAGATGACACAGATGGGATTGCATTATTGAAATTAGAGCTGCACCACTAGTTTGAAATGAAGGATTTGGGACTCTTGCGGTATTTTCTTGGCATCGAGGTAACTTCTTCTCCCAAAGGCTATCTTCTCTCTCAGTCCAAATATGTAGCAGTGGTCATCCAGAGAGCTCATCTCAGTTAACTCTTGAAGTGTTGAGACTTCTGTTGAGCTCAATGTCCACTATACTCCTTCAGATGGAGTTCCATTCGTGGATCCAACTCTATACCGCATCATTGTTGGCTGTTTGGTTTATCTCACCATTACTCAACCTGTAACCTGTTATTGCTATGCTGTTCACATTGTTAGTCAGTTTGGTTTCTCACTATTGTGCATCTTATGTTAGTCAGTTTGGTTGTTGTTCTCCGCATCTTATGCTAGCTTTGGGAAACTCTACATCAGAGTATATCACTTCCTTCTACATTAGCTTTGGTACTTCGTGCTTGCTCTAATCCTGATTGGGCTAGAGATCCTACGAACTACAAGTTCACGACTAGTTTATGTGTTTTTCTAGGCTAATCTCTCATTCTCTGGAAAAGATAGTAGTAATCTATTGTTGCTCGCTCCTCTGCTGAGGTTGAGTATCGTGCCCTGGCCTCTACCACTATTAAGATAGTTTGGTTGCATTGGTTACTTGTTAACATGGGTGTCTCTTTATCTGACCCCATTCATATGTATTGTGACAACAAGAGTGCTACTCAGATTGCTCACAATTAGTCTTTTGTGAACACACTAAGCATATTAAGATAGATTGTCATCTTATGCATCATCACCTTTGACATGGCGACATCTCTCTACCCATCGTCTCCTTGGCAGATTTCTTCACGAAGTTCCATTTTCCATTTTCTTCTTGGCAAACTCTCGCTGCTTCTCATTGTAAAATACATGTATATACTAACAGCATTTTAAGTCTTTGTGTTGCTTTTAAGGCTACAATATTGTTTTGTTAGTTTCTGCATAGAACACAAGTTGGCTGAATGCAAAATAGGGCAACCGCTGGTTGCTCCCATTTCTCTCTGTGTTCTTTGCTTGGTTTTGGCTTTGTGCAAAGTTATGATTTACAAAGTTGAAATCAATGGAATTTACGGTCTGTTTTCACTCTACCATCTGTTGCAACTTTGTGCTTGAAATGCAGAAAAACCTTTAGGCTTCTCTGCAAGTTAAAAGGAGCTTTTGCTCTTTACTTGAGATGAGGGATTAAGGTACGCTTCCTATGTCTTCGAAGTTGATTGGTATGCTTGATGTCAACTGTCTTCAAAGACACCAATGTGTGCTTTATTATTGTGTTATGTTGTCTTCAAAGATATGGAATATATACGTAAAAAAAAGTGGAATTTTTCCAGCTCTCACGAATTTTTGAAGCAAATAGAAGATTTGGGTAGCATGTATTTTTACGATCTATTGTCAAGACCCTCTTTCAACCAATCATGCACGAAAAAAATCAAATTTGTAAGAGGTATATGATTAATAATGGAAGATAGATTTGAGGGTATCAACAAAGGGAAAATTTCTAGAAAGGTTTGACATTTGTCTTTCTTGGGTGAAGGCTAATATGATGGTAATAAAAAGTTTTAGGCTTTTTTTGAAGTCACATGTCTAGGTGCCTTCCTGTCTCTTATGCTACCTTGGATGGGGGATGTTATTTGACTCACAAAGTTCCTCTTCAATTGTTGCCAAAATTACTGTGTTTGAGGATGCTATCTTTGAGGCGATATGCTCAACTAATTACAAGCGGACAAAAATTTTCTTCAAATTGAGTTAGAAGAAATTCTTCCAACTCAGGATATAAAATAGTCATGTGCCTTTTAAACATGTAAGAATCACGTACTTTTTCTTTTATAGCATTAGAAGAGTTGAGGAAAATTCTATTAAAAAAAGTGTGTTTTTCATAAGTTAAATGACACAATAACTTTGTTCATTAAGTGATTATACTGTATTAACACACGAATAAACATGAGTACTTGAACTGTCGTTCACCCAAACACTAGGTTAATTAGGAGAATGTAAAATGCATATCCACTCACCAATTGACACAATTTTAAGAGCATTCTCGTCCGGCTACCTATTGAGTAAAACCCCACTCACCAAAATGCATTTTTGTTTTCCTTTTCCCCATTTCTTCTTTCCTCTTCTTCTCTTTCTGTCTTTCATTCTCTCACGCATGAAAGCCCCAAACCCACAAAATTTTTCATTCTTTCTTATTAAAGACAAATTTTAAAAAATGACCGTATACAAATTTTCAAATATTTAGATGTCGGAGAAAGAATAAAGAAATTCATAAATAAAATAAATAAATAAATAGAAACATTTTTAAATGAAAGAATGAAAGTGGAACCTTAGTTTGGAAAAATATGATATTTTTTCCTCAAAGTAAGAAGTAATTTTAGGGAGCCAGAAAAAATAAGAAAAATGCCATTGATTTGTTTTAAATCATCTCTCAACCATCTCCATACATATTTGTTTTAAATCTACCATTGAATATGTAGGATTCACATGTAAACCTAAAAAAATGGTTAAAAAATAGTGAGGAGAATGAAGTGTAGCGTTTCTCTAAAAAGTCTAAGATGTTATCAACATGGAAAACCATTTTCACATATTTAGAATGCGACAATCTAAGAAGGCTGCCAGCATTTCAAATATGATTGGTTAGAATATTTTGTTTATGAGTATAATAAAGATTAAAGCATACGGCCAACTTGCCAAGCTCCAAATCTTGTGAAATGTTATGTGAATTCCAAAAGATTTCTCATCCGACACACGTAAAGCTATCCGTCACACGTCTCGGCTTGAAAGTTGAAAGTCCTGCTACTGAAAAGCAGCAGCTGAAATCCCACTTCCCCACACCCCCACCATACATAAATGAGGCCATTTATTGGTGCTTTGCTTATTTATTTTCTCCTTTGGGTGCTAAATGAGGCACACTTTTGTCATGCCATGTTACATGTCTACCACTCAGGTCCCACTTTACCACTTCCACAGCCTTAAATGCCACAATGCTTTCGTTTGATAATGTATAATACTTTTCCTTCTTGGAACAGTTTTACCCCAATGAGAAGTATCCAAAAAAAAAAAAAAAAAAAAAAAAAGGTCGGTGTCACGGTGTATAACAAAATATACATGTCACAGTTTTGAGACGAGACCAAAAGTTTTTTTTTTTTTTTTTTTTTTTATTTATTTGGGTATAGGCTATCTTTTATAATAACCTTCCCTCAATCGTTCCGTCGATTCGGTATTTCGATTATGTGTGCTTGTTGAAGTTGTCTTCTATATAATGACCACCATCATTGGTTTTATGTAGGGGAGTGCTTTGTTTGAATTTTAGTCCATAAAGTCACAGACACCCCCTCATTCATTCATAGCTCTGTATTTGACAGCCCATATGGGGTTTTGAATTCTACTTTATGGAGTACTTTACAATCCAACATGATTTACATAGATCCAACTAGGGATTAGAGAAGGAGCACCTCATATTTATGTAATAGGAGGCTAATGATGATTATCATGATGATGCCAATAGATATCAGTTCATGATACTTCCACAAGATCTTTACTAAAATAGTAACTAAGAATTACACTTTTATTTCATTGTTATCTTACTTTATTAACGTGGTAATATTAATAATTGTTTAGTCTTTTCTTCTTTTTTTCCTAACAGGAGGAGCCGGCCCTATCAACAAATTAGATAGTGATTTCTAACATTTTTCTTGCTTAAAAAGAGGGAAAAATGTAAAATCAGTCCCTATAGTTTACCTTATTTGCAATTAACTTTTTGTGATATCAAAATAAACTCAAATGTTCTTAAGGTATACCAAAAAAATAATTTAGTCCCTACAGTCAAATTTCGTTCAATGACTTAACCGATTCTAATAGAGTGAAACGTTAGAGCCATTCAAATTGTGATCCTTATCATATTTAAGTTAATGTCACACTAACGAAATCTATTAAATAAGTTGATGGAATTTGACTGTATGGACTAAATTGTTTTTTTTGACGTACTTCAAGAATCTTTGAGTTCATTTTGATACCACATAGAGCTAATTATAAATCAACTAAACCACAAGAATTAATTTTACATTTTTCCCTTAAAAAAAAGAAAAAAAAGAGCAGAAGAGAATGATGTTCTGTGGTTGTGGGTGAAGGAAAGCAAAGAACATTTGCTTTGAACGATTGCCTACATTGATAAAAAGGAGGAAAACCTGCCTTTCTTACATGCTGCAAGCATTCTTCATTCTTCTTTTTTTAAATGATAAGAGTTGGGAATCAAACTTTGGGGCGCCAAACAAATGGCCACTGCTCCAAGTGGGATGACTTCATCAAATAGTAACACGATGGTCAACATTCATGGCCCCATATCCCAACTGGCTTCCTCTTCATGTATCCATCCCCCACCTTCTTCTTTTTTTTTTTCTCATTTTCTAAACCTGTTTGCTTAACCACTTCAAGAAAATCTCCTCTATCACTCATTCAAAACTGTTGTAAACAAGACCAAAAATTCAACTGGGTTTCCTATTTAAATTGATTTCTAAAATGGTTTGTGATGGGTGACTACAACATAATAGTGTGCACAGTGCACCCTCACATACCAGATTCTCTCCCATGAAATCAACACCCTCAGAAAGACTTACATTAATCTAAGTAATTGTGCATTAAAGGGACCCTATTAGTACTTATTGGTTTCAATTGGTTAATTGGGTAATAAAGTTTAAAGACCCAAAATTGTTTATGATTAAGATTGTGGAAGAGCCTCCTTTAGGAGAGAGAGATTCTTAGGATTGTAAGGCTTCCATAACTTTTGCTAATAAAAAGTTCCTAGAGCCAGATTATCCTCCCATTGTTTATAGAGCAGGCTGATTAATAATGCATGTCGGGAATCATGTTCCGTCCCTGTTAATCTGCTCTGATTTCGAAGCAACTAAAACTTATAAATCGACATAAACAATTACAACCACAATATTTACATAAAACAGGGAGTCAAAGGTCCCGTGATGCATGAATTCATATGACCGGCAATTTTTGTCACAATACTTGAAGTCGACATGAAATTGTTGAGCTAAGATTGATTGATCTTATCCGTTTAATTAAATGAGTTGACTTATATAATTCATATTCATGCTTCAACACAATCTAAATTAGGCTGTTCATAATTTTTGACACATCCTTTAAATTTAATATAAAATTAATGAATTATGGTCTAAAAGTTTCATCTATCTAATTAAATACATCAATAGTTTTAAGAATTAAAAACACTAGAAGACAAATTAACCACTCCCCATTAAGGAAGAACCCTAAGTCTCTTTATACTGTCAAAAGGTCCATATCAAAATCACAAGCCCACCGCCAGCCCCAGGAGTCATAAATCTACTTAACTCACGTGAACCCATCAGCTACCTTCACATGCACACAACAAAACAAAAACCCCATTAGAAAAAAAATAAATAAATAAAACAAAACAAAACAAAAACCCCACAATTTTATTGGACAGCACATAACCAAAACCCCCCACTCTTTTATAATGCATAGTTAATACATAGAGTCCCTCTCCCTCCTTCTCTCTCTCTGTCTCTCTCTTTTTGCTTTTGCTTTTCCTTTCCTTTCCTCCCTATTAGCCTCTGCAATGGTTCTTCTTTCTTGTCAATCTTCTTCTTGTTCTTGTTCCTTTGGGTCATGTTTAACAATTCTATGTCTACTTCTGGTTCAATCCCACATAGCTTCCTCAGCCATCCTAATGAGCTTGAAACACCACCACAACAACCACCAACACACTCGGCCCATGATCCAAGCAAACCAAAGCACCTGTGCATTGTTTGCCGGCAATTGGGTCCGTGATGACACATACCCAGCCTACCAATCTGGTAACTGTCCAACAGTCATAGACTCTGAGTTCAACTGTCAAATGTTTGGTCGGCCGGACTCCGAATACCTTAAATATCGATGGAAGCCCCTCAACTGTGAGCTCCCAAGGTAAAAATTGCTTCTTTTTTCTCATAACAAAGTGATATCCTCGTACATTTTTATGACTTTTATTGTAGCATATTCATGGTAGGTTCAATGGGCTTGAGTTTTTGCTGAGAATGAGAGGGAAGACTGTGATGTTTGTTGGTGATTCGCTTGGCCGGAATCAATGGGAGTCTTTGGTTTGCATGATCTCAGCTGCAGCGCCTACAACCCAAATACAAAGCATCAGGGGTGATCCCCTTTCAACCTTTAAGTTCTTGGTCAGTGTCACTGTCCACTCTCTCTTTTCTCTCAATGATTTTACAGTAGTATCATCTACTTTTACGACTTTACCAAATTTCAACAAAAAAAAAAAAAAGGCAAAAAATATCTTGTGGCTCTCTGCTAGCCACGGCCCACTAGTCATTTTTGCCATGAGTCACTGGGTTTAACCTATAGGGCTACAATTTGGTTCTTTTTTTATAGCACAAAACCAGTCGGGAAATATCTCGAGGGACCCAAAAAAGCTGTCAGCTTTATTTTTGGTTTGTTGGTGGTGACTGCAACACACCATCCTCTGTTTTTTGTTTTTTTTTTTCTTTCCTAAAATCCAAAAGTTGTATCAACTGTTGCAATGTTGCAGGACTATGGCGTGTCCATATCATTTTACAAAGCTCCATATCTGGTTGACATTGATATGGAACAAGGAAGGAGGGTCCTAAGGCTGGAGGAAATATCTGGTAATGCCAGGGCATGGGGGGGCGTTGATGTGCTATCTTTTAACACCGGCCACTGGTGGACCCACAAAGGATCTCTCCAAGGGTTGGCCTTTCTTACTCTTGCTGTTTTGATTTTAGTAATTAGGATAGAAATGTGAGAAAGTTTTTATGGCTCAAATTGCCCGAACAAAGTATACCGCCTAGAATAAATGAACCTTATATAGACTCTCTCACGTTTAACCCAAATTAATAATAATCTCTAAGCAATTTTGTTTGCAGATTATATGCAGTTTGAATAGAGAGGTTTTTGGTGATAATTTGCAGGTGGGATTACATGGAATCAGGAGGGAAATATTACCAAGACATGGATCGTTTGGCTGCCTTGGACAAGGGACTTAGGACATGGGCCAATTGGGTTGACACCAACATTGACACCAGCAAAACCAGAGTCTTCTTTCTGTCCATATCTCCGACACACTACAAGTGGGTGCTCTCTCTCTCTCTCTAATAATTGCGTTGGGTGAAATTCTAGGCTTCATTATTGTCTGTTGGACTGCTAGGCTGCTAGCTCCAAGCACCAAAAAATTCCCTCCAATGTGAGCTGTTTATAGGGTTGCGAGTTGGGCTGATATAAGCTGGGCTCAAATTGAATACTAATATATGCTTGAATTCTGGAAATTCATGTGGTTCAAAATCATCTAGTGAAGGTTCTAACGAAACTAGTGTTAGGAGCCATGTGATTTGGACAAAGTTTCTTTTAACTTAGTGTATTAAATTGATATAAGTTTTTAGAAAATATAGATTTAATAAGAATTACATATTCTAAAGATAAATGTCAATTTAAGAAGCTAAATTGGAGAAATTCCATCCCACTTAATTAAGAGGAAAATTTGTCTTGGGACAGAAAACTTGAAGTCTACACTTCTTAAATGATTAGTTCTGTCATATACAAAACATGAACCATTTTATAATCTAGATTAAATTTTATAATATTTAACTGTGTAGGTTTAAAATTTTTAAATAAGAAATTTTACCGTTCTTTATGGTGTTCCTTATGGTATTCTCCTGATCTTAAGTGGATATTATTTTCTAAAAAAAAAAAAAAAAAAAAAAAAAAACTTATCACTCCAGTTCTTTATATTTTTGTAAAAATTAATATTCTATTATTCATGTACGATTAAGAAAACACTAAAAGAAACTGTAGCATTTTTTTTAAAAAAAATTATGTGCCAAGATAACTTATTTGAAGAATCGTTTTCTTCATTTACTCACACATCTTTTAGAACCCTTTGGATGCCGTAGATGGGAAAGGGAACTGACATTCTTAAAAGAAAATGTAAGTGTCGGTAATTGCATGTGCTTGTTTTGTCCGGGGATAAGAGAAAATAAATAAAGTAAAATAAACAAATTGATAAAAAAAACAACTGTTTTTGTCGGTGGGATGAAACACTCGCCATACTGAATGAAGACAAACTTGCTTTACCATTCAGAAGAAACGTTGGACAAAGTTTTCCACATTTAACTTTGAAATGCATGTCATTTGTTAATTTCATGACGTAAAAATCACGTATTTTGAAGATATTTTATAGTTTAATAGACAATTAAAAGAATTTTTTCTAATTCAATTTGTAAAACAAAAAACTGAAATAGCTAAAAAAGAGTTATTTCATGGTCAAAATGTAACGTTGTCGTATCTAACTGTATAAATGATGTTATATCATTTAATTTTTTTGAATAGCATGTCAACAGATTTGAGAATTAGGATTTTCTCCAGTTCATTTGAACGGAATAATATCCAGTTAGTTATATTGAGAGGTATTTTTGTCAATTCAAAAAGTAAAAAGACAAAAATATCCATCTAATATAACCAGTTCATTTATACTATTAAATATGACGACAGTAAATCTTGATAGAGAATCATGTTCTGGTACTCCTCATCTGAGTTATGCAATTAATATGTGGGTGATTGACCTTGACAGCCCAAATGAATGGAGTGTGGGCGCGACGACAACGACATCAAAGAATTGCTATGGTGAAACGGCACCAATGAGTGGAACAACATACCCAGGAGGATACCCTGACCAAATGAGGGTGGTGGATACAGTGCTAAGGGACATGAGGAGCCCTGCATATTTGTTAGACATAACCATGCTGTCGGAGCTGCGGAAAGACGGCCACCCTTCCATTTATAGTGGCGATTTGAGCCCCGAGCAGCGGGCTAACCCCGCCCGGTCCGCCGATTGTAGCCATTGGTGCCTTCCTGGATTGCCTGATACTTGGAACCAACTATTCTATACGACTTTGTTCTCTTGAGTTTGGATTGTTGGATACTAGCTAGCCCAATAGTTTTAATTTTTGTGATATGTTTGATGAGAGAGTTGCAAAGTTACACCTCTTTCTCATGTAAAGTAATGCATATTGTTGGGAATCAAGAAATAAGGCCACTCATTTCATTGTTGGATATTGTAACTTATATCTCTTTCATTGCTTACCCAAAGGGGTAATTCATGTTCTATGTTAAAATTCGAATGAAATGATTAAATTTGTTATATTTTATCGGTCTAAATTTTTTGAATAAGTGGTGATTTGGCATTTTACTTGTGTCATTCCTACCAAAAACAGGATCGACGTGCAATTGTATTAACAAAAAATGTGTTACAATCTTAGTTGTCCCACATTGAATGAGTGTTATTTTAATTATGTGTACATAAATTCTTAAACATCCTTTCCTCATGAACTGGGTTTTCATGAACTGGGTTTTTTCAAGGTGAATTCTACGTGAAATTTATATCATTTAGTATCATATTGAGACTTTATGGTTGGGTTGCTAAGATGGAAACCTCAGGGGGCTACTAGTTTTATGGAAGACAAAGCTGACGAAGTATCCCAGCTGAGAATGATTGGATGTGAGCTTCACACTCGTCTCATATTGGCAAGATACAACAAAAAGAAAGTAGGGGGTACAGGTATATGAAGTGGCTGTAGTTTAGTGGTAAGAATTCCACGTTGTGGCCGTGGAGACCTGGGCTCGAATCCCAGCAGCCACATTTTATTTCTTGCTTTTTGGTTTTTGCGCAAATAATTAAAAGAATATAGGACTAACCCTGCGGGGCTTCAAGATGGTTCCACTTTTAAGCCCAAAATCCTGATCGAACTGGCCTCTTTCTTAAACAAATAGGCTCATTCTTTTACCTTTTTGTCTACCTTCACTGAGTTCTGCACTATAGCCTATAGGGTAGACTTGATGAAAAGCCCACATGAGAAAAATGATTCATTTGTCTGCTCCTAACCAAAACACTTCATGTTATTCACTTTCAAACTTCAAAGTGATTTCCGGCAATGACTGATATATGGAACCGATGATCTTCACACATGGAAGATGAAAGAAGGAATTGATTTCCCAAATTTTATTAGAAACAGTTCATATTGATAACACACTTCTAAACCATGTACTAGAAAATGTACAACATTTTGATGACACATCCATCTTTAAAACACCATAGGAGTACTTTCTTAATATTATGTACTCCCTTTTACACCAGCAGGGGTTTAAAAGACTGTGTCCTACATCAGGCATGCTAGCTTTGGATTGTAACTCCTGGAGTGCTAACTTCCATCTTCAAAGGCACATTATCAATAATCTGTGGCATCCCAGTGCTGACAGAGGGCACCTGGTCGTCATAAGCTGAAAGATGGACTCCTAAAGCAGCCCTGCCAGAAGGATCAAGATTGTTGGACCATGAAGCATCCCACTCAACAGCTTTGGCTGTGCTGCAGGCTACACTTGCTCCACCTGGGACACTTAGCCTGGCTGAGTTCTGCAAAACCAAATGGTGATGGAAATAGCATAACCAAGTCAGATTCTCAATCTAATCCACACAAATGGGGGGAAATTTTTTGCAAAACCTAAGACCTTGACTTGAGTAAGTACTTCACAAGGCACCTAAGACTTTGTCTCGGGTTACCACTCGACAAGGCGCCCAAGACCTTGTCAAATTGGAATAGAGACCCACTTATCCGAATAGGTAGCCGAACAGTCTAAAATTTATTTGCGCAAATAAGTCCCATATGGGGGTCTCTTGCATTACCTACCCAAATTGCTAACAATTCGGGCTTGGGCGTGTAATATTGCTATAAATCCTTATCGGGCCTTGCCTCGGGTAACCAAGTCAAATTCTGAATGTAATATATCCACACAGATGGGTGAAAATGTCCCTTGTCTGCTGGCTAAAGAATTTTATTTTATTTTTTTTGATTTAATCACCTGGGGGAAAAAACGTTCAAAAATCATCCTGTAGTAGTAGGCTTCCTTTGTGGTGGGAGTGTTTTGGGGGTAAATGTGTTCAGCATTGAGCATCATCTTGTTAGTCACCTGAAAGTATAAATTGAGCACTAATCATCACCCACGGCAATCTTATAATTAAGAAGTAACAGAAAGCAGGCGATATATAGTTAATTACATGCATAGCAGCATGGGCTTTGAGGCCATCAATCCAGCTATAGCCAACTCCATCACTGAATTGTTCTTTCTGCCTGTACAGAATGTGCTGCAGGGCATCGAAATGGACACGTTATCTAGCTATGTACGCATACCACACAGATAATTAAGGTAGAAACTTAATTATTATTATTATATGCAATACCTTTGGCAGATAGGGATGCTCCTCATCATCGAAGGCCTTCCTCAGAACCCATTTCTCCATGTGCCCTTCTTCTGGCTTTATCTGAAATGGATTGAAAAGCATGGTGAGAAACCAGTGTAATCTTGAAAAGCATCCAAACCCAATTTGTTGAATGTCAATTCCAATACCATTTTCCACTCTGGATCAATAGCCATTGCAACATTAATGAATTCTTTGTCCAAAAAGGGGACTCGAGCTTCCAATCCCCATGCAGATGTTGATTTGTTTGCTCTAAGGCAGTCATACTTGTGGAGTGCCTTAATCTGCATACAAGAATAGAACATCATACATATTATCTCTCGTTATACCAGCCTATATATATATATAAATATATCAGAGCAATCTATGCATAGAAAAAGATTATGGCACCTTTCGGCATGTTTCGCGGTGGAACTCTTCCTTATTGGGGGCCTTGTGGAAGTACAAATACCCACCAAAAATCTCATCAGAACCTTCACCAGAAATCACCATCTTCACCCCCAGTGATTTAATTTTACGTGCCATAAGAAACATAGGGGTGCTTGCTCTTATTGTTGTAACATCATATGTTTCAACATGGTATATAACTTCTTCTATGGCATCAATGCCATCCTGTCACAATTCAAAAGACAAAAAAGTCTTACATTTTTTGGATATTTATTAAACAACACCTAAGCTCCTGAGCTTAAAATACTAAATTCTGTATATTACCTGAACGCTGAAGTGAAATTCATGATGAACTGTACCCAAATAATCTGCAACTTCTTTTCCAGCCTTCAGATCAGGTGAACCCTGCTCTCACAAAAGGACAAACTAGTTTTCATATTGCAATTTTTTAAATTCTCACACTAATATATATATTTTCTGCAATTTAGTTTAAAAACGCAGTTTTGGGCCGCAAAATCGCACTTTATGAAAATTTATAAAACTCACCTCTAGCCCCACACAAAAAGAATGGAGCTGTGCTCCCCATTGCTTGGCAGCCTTTGTGCCAGACAAGTAGCGAGCAGTGATAGAGGCAACAAGTGATGAATCAAGGCCGCCGGACAGCAGAACACCGAAAGGCACATCGGTCATCAGCCGTTTGATCACAGCCTGCGCATATTAACTTGATAAGTCAAAGATACAAAAGTTCCCATTGGATCTTTTAGCTTTTTATAACCCAAAATCTTGAACCTTACGTTTTCAAAAGCCCTCCTTAGCACAAGGGGATCATATGGGGTTGATGGAATAGCCTCAGAGAACCAAATAGGATTATACCAACGCTTTAGTCCACCTTCCTTGCTCGAGTACAAGTGACCAGGTGGAAATGACTCGAAATGTTCACAGTCATCATGCAATCCTTTGAGCTCCGATGATATCCAAATCGAGCCTGAGTAATAAACACGACAAGGTTAAGAGTGCGTTTGTCACTACACATAAAAAGTATGACTTTAACTTAAAAGTTAAGAAAAGCAGGATTCTCTGAAACATTACCATCAAGACCCCATCCAATATAAAGGGAAGTGATCCCAATCGCATCACGGGCGACAATGAAGCTGTTGTCACGGGTATCCAGCAGCACAAAAGAAAACATACCGTCCAACATGTCCACAAAATTTTCCCCATACTCCTCGTACTACAAAAAGATTAAAAGAAAGACATGTTATTGGTTGAAGAAGAACTATCAATTAGAAACGAAAGATGTGTGCTAAGATGACCCACCAGGTGGGCAATAACATCACAATCACTCCCGGTTCGAAACTTGTGATGCGGCAAACTCTTCCTCAGCTCTTCATGGTTGTAAATCTCTCCATTCACCTGATGTTCAACACAAATCCAACCAAATAAAAAAATAAAAAATAAATAAAAATAAAAATAAAAACTATTTGAATTCATCCTCCCCTGTTTATCTAATGCAAACAAAACTTAAAGATCCTGAAAACGAGAGTTTAATTAGAAAGGCAAAAGTTGGTGATTGAATATGAGTGTCATATATAAAAGTCATAGAAATATGGCCTACCGTTACAACGATTGCCTTGTCCTCATTGAAGAGAGGTTGATCACCGGAAGCAGGATCGATAATGGCTAGCCGTTGATGAGCCAAGTAACAATCACCATGTTGGTAGATGCCACTCCAGTCAGGACCACGGTGCTTCAATCTATAAACATCAAAACCGACGACGTTTCAAACTGCAGTTTCTCAAGTCAATTGTGCAAGATTGCCATTTTTACCAAGTCATGGACCCACATCCCACATGATTAACATAATTAAATGCTTATCCCAATAAATATTTTAATATTATAGGTGCCCATAATCACGAAAACGTTAATGGAGTACGAGATTTGTTCATTCGATACCAAATCCATCTAATGATACGTTTTTTTTTAAAAAAAAAATCAAAATAAGATAATGATGGGGTCTTTTCTTCTTCATTTTTGTCCCCTTATCTTTCCTTCTTCCCCCATATAATACCAATATTTTATGTTTCCCCATATAATATAAAATGACACAGAAATTCAGAGGAGATTGCCTAAGCAAATGGAACTCTCAATACCAAACAAAGTCTTGCGTCAAAGAAATAAAATACTGAACACTTTAAGATACAGACAACCTTAACATTTTTCTCTGGATATCATTAAATCTCTAAAAATTCGTTGGAAGAACCAACTACTTTTCTGTTATGTTTATCTTAAAAGAACCAATACTGTAGAAATGATAAGACCAACCAACCCAAAAATAAATAAATAAATAAGACACAAAGAGACATAGTTAAGGAATATAAATTTGCCTGCGGGAAAGCTCAAGCACGCGAACCCTTTTGGCCTGAGAGTCATCAGAGCAGCCAAGAACAGCAAGAATTCCACACATTTTGATCCACAGAATCCTAAACCCAGAACACTATTTTTTGCTAATGAACAAAAACAAACAAGATGAACCCCCAAGTTTGGTTCTTTTACCACGATTTTTGGAGAGAACCAAAAAAAAAAAAAAAAATCTTTGAAAAACAAAAGAAGGAAAACACAAAGATTGTGGCGGTGGAGTTTCACGAGGAGGGAACAACACGTATTATGGTTGTAAGGTGTAAGTTCTCCGCATCCCGAGCCACGTATTTATAATGCAGGAGCTCTGAAAAACAGAGCGACACGACACCGTTTTTACTTTTTTTGGTTTAGCAGTTTCCCCCGCGACCCCACTGCCAATTTCGCCCCTGCTTCTACACGTGTTGACACGTGTTTTGTTGTTCATTCATTCGTTCATTCATTTTTATGTTTTTTTTATTGGAAGTTCAAGGGTTTATCCTTTTGAAAAGTCTTAGGGCTGAGTCAGCTTTGCTATCTTAAAAAAAAAACAAAGTCACATTTATTACTTTATTAGAGAGAAATATATGGTCGTACGCACAATTTTCAACCATCCACGTGTCGATTAGTAGGATAGTGGCCTCATACTTCATCGGGTTTCTAACTTGGCTTATTATCGGTGACTTAGACCCGTCAATTGGTGAAAAACTAATGTGCATATACATATATAATAATTTTTTTAAAAAAAAAATTTATACAATACAATGATATATGATTGATGATGGATCAAGCAATGAGCTAACTTGTAAAACTAACATGATAAAGGAGTAATGTTATTATAAATTTCTTATAAATTGACATAATAATACATATGATAATTATTATAGTTGCATAATATTTATTACGTCAATTACTAAAATATTAACAAAAAGTGTGACGTGTGATCCCGATGTAAAAGTGAAAAGAGTCGATTTCGAGAAAGAAAAAAAGGGGAGGGAGGGGTTGTAATTGACTAATGACATAGAAGTCTTTTTGTTGTATTCTAAAAATATCAACTTGATGGATGTGAAAATGTTGCACTTTGCCTTCAAATAAGGTGGATAATGGATATAGTGATTCTTAATTCCTTTATTTTCTCTCTGCCCATACCATGGATGATTAAATATTAGTGGATATGAATGCTCTAAAAACAGATGTTACCAACTCAGTTTAAAAGAAAACGTCATCCATATCAAATTAAATTTTACAAATTTAATGGTACATATATTGCCACCTACTAAGGGACAAAAATATCCTCCAAACCGATATGGATGAAATATCCTCTAACCCATGTAAAATAGTGCCAAGTGTCTATAAATATTTAAAATGCACATTAAATTTAGTCTAAATTAGTAAACTGCTATTAATGAGATTAAGAATTTAATGTGCATTTGAAATGTTTATAGACATTTGACACTATTTTACATGGGTTTGAGGATATTTCCTCTATACCCGTTTGGAGGAAATTTATATCCCCTACTAAATATGTTGTTATGAAATTTAAAATTTCTAATAACGTGGCATCACAACCCTAAAAACAATAAAACAAAATCTAAATCATTAGAAGAAATCACTAAAAGACTACCAATTTATTCCTCTTTTTTTCTTCTTTTTTTTTTTTGGGGTCCAGATACTTTGCCAAGATATAATCTATCCCCATTTACGGTCACATACAATTTTCATTGTATGTGACCTTGTATATGGATAGATTAATTAACTCATGGTCACATACAAGCTTTGAGAGTTCAACTCGAGACAAAGATTTAAGATAACTAGTTATCTCTATAAAACATTCATTCTAGAAAATATCAAATTTAATAAGGTAACTTCTTTATCATCTATACCCAAAAATGGGTAAGAAAATAACTAATAACAGAATTAGGCAAACCTATCATGGGATGCAGTCTACTGTCTAAATCAAATAATGTTGCAATGGTTCATAAATTTTTTTTAAAATGGAGCGGATTGAGTTCAACCAACTAGCTTATCATATCTGCTATTTGTTTTAGAGTAATGTTAAATAGTACATATTTATCTTTTTTTTATTAAATTGATGTGACAGTACCCATTAATCTTTGTTTAAAAAAAAAAATTAAGGGTTAATACTTAGTGTCACACCAACCCAATACAAGTTAAGTATGTAGCATGATTTCAATTGTTCTCTCCTAATCAGCTTTCTTATGTCTTTTTTAAGGTCTAGTTTCGGTCATTATCCAGATAAGTATCATCTTTGTGAAAGATATTGTTTCTAATTTCAACTTCTTCTTTATTTTTTGTTCTTAAAATAAAAGGTACGTAATTCACTGCTTCTCCAGCTAGAAAAAAGAGGTAACTTCTTCAATCGGTCAAAAAGGCCCTCAAGTAGTTTATAAATAAAGGACATAAGATTTCCCCTTTCCCCGTATCGAGGGGGAAAAAAATAGAAAGAAAGGACACAAGAAAGCATATTATTTCCTTCCTACTGTACTGGGGCCAAAAGCAAGGTCAGTCTTTATCATTACATAAGCGACACGTATTAAGTCGTTTTTTGTCCTTTTCAACTAGGAATGGTTATCTTTAAGCTGGTCCGCATTTGAATTTTATTCCATTTTGTCATTTTGTAAAATCCATTGCAATTTCAAATATGATCTAACTGATTTGCATATAATCTCACTACATGCGTCAGCATTTTCATATAAATAATTATATATATTGCATTACTATGTCATTGTACTGATATGACAGTACCCATTAACTTTTTTTTTTTTTTTTTTTTTTTTAACAAATACTTATCCAAAGTTGATGGACATTCCATCATCGTCCTTATGAGATAGGAATGAGATCGAAGTATATTATAACATTACTCTCCTCGTGTTACCTTTCCTCCAATTATTGTCATCCCTATTAGTGTTGTGTATTTGTCATACACCTCTTACTTTAAGTTCAAACCTTATTTCCATCATTCACGTATCATTTTAGAATATTCTAACATGCGTCACATGTATTGACCAAAGTATAAGCATTTCCATATAAGTAATATTATATACTACACCATTATCTCATTGGACTATGTGGCGGTGCCGGTACCCATCAAGCTTTGAATTTTTTTTTTTTTTTTTTAAAAAAAAATTACTTATCTAAAGTTGATAAACACTCCAACATCATCCTAGTGAAATAAGAATGAAATGTAAGTGTACTATAACATTACTCTCCTCCAATTATTGTCATCCCTACTAGCGGTATCAACCCCTTACCAATAATGTACAGGTCTTGTGTATTCTTTAAACTTCAATAAGGCAATAAGTTTCAGAGAGATACTGTTAGAATATTAATTAAATTATTAAATTAACTATTTTTGTGACATTTATAGCTTGTTATGGTATTTATGTGTTTGAGGGGTTTAAAAGTGCATTTAACACTCAAAAAGTCTGTTTGAAAAAAAAATACAATTTGGTAAAAAAAAAAAATTTGAAATCGCTTTTAAGGGTTAAAAAAAAAAAAACTTAAAAATGATCAAAAACGCACTTTTGATAGAAGTTTAAAAATGAAGATTTTACCAAAAAATTGATTTTTGATTTAAAAGTTCTATTTCTCAAATACAGTCCTAAACATGCTCTTAGATGGCAATTAGAGCTTCTTGTACATAGTTGGTGAAAATACATTTGAAATTTGAAAATTTTCTTTTTAACCATTGAGATATTATATATTGCATGAATTTATAAGAAAATTATATTAAAAGTTTGTTATATATCCCAAAGACTTTTCATATTACTTTTCTATTTTGGCTGACCTTTTCTGTCTCCAATATTACAATACATTGTTATATGCGTTGAGATTCTTCCAAGGTTTGTATATTAATTATTGAGAAGGAGTGGTTGCACATGGGTCGAGCATAACGCGTTGTTGGGTGATTAAAATATTAAATCATCTTGTTTGTTGAGTAATTAAAAATAATAAATGTGTTAAACACCATGTTTCATAAGCTTTACTCTTCACTATAAACAACTAAAATGCATTTAATATTAGATAACACATCAAACATGACGATAATGGTGATGCTAATAAAGCTAATAATGCAGTCTGGTAATTGTTACCCTAACTTCCAACTCTGCCAGCAAAGAAAGATATTATGGGCACCCCACATCCATGGCATGCAAATAATTGGGCAATAACCTAATCCAAGTGGCTAGACAGGAATGGTTTTAGACTTTTTAAGTCCATTAGAAAATGACAGAAGTTTCTTTGAAATTGAAATTGGGTTTGTGAAATTTTCTTTAATATAATTTATAAAGAAACATATTTTTTAAAATATTTGATTAGAAAATGACAGAAGTTTCTTCGAAATTGGGTTTGAAAAATTTTCTTCATTATAATTAAAAAAAAAAACATATTTTTTTTAATACTTGATTCATTTGATGTCCGTTTCCGTGTAACTTTTTTGCAAATCGATTATTGGATTTGCAAAAGAGATGGTGTGCACATGGGGACCAAAGAATGCAAGGTAACATATTTCATTTATAAAATTGTATGTGTTCCTTGAGCATATAATAAGTATATGTTTTTTTAATAATTATTTTAAAAAATCCATGAGATTCTCACAGGCTAATTAAAAAAAATAAAAAAATTCACATGTTTCTTTCATGGTAAGGGATGCATGGCAATTTTATAGACTGTGTTAGAGTTCTGAATTAGAATTTGAGATTTGGGGGCTAAAACTAAAAGAAATAAAAATATTGGGGTACAAATTTGATTTTAAAAGAGTTATGGTCTTTCTTTTTTTTTTTAATTAAAAAAAAAAAAAAAAAAGACATGGTGGCTCCCTGCCACTGTGTAGTTACGCCATTTTGTAGATAAATGGTGATTAAGCATAGTATCAACTATGAGTCATAATATGAGTCCACAGTTTATTTCTATTGGGTTTCACGTGTTGATAGGGAGTTTAAACTTACACACATAAAAAACAAAACAAAACAAATTTAAAATATTAAATTGAAATTCATAAACTTTCTTATTTAAATTATAAAGCTTTTTTTAATTAAATTATTATAAAGCTTATGAAATAAGTGATAAATTAATTAAATCGTAATAATCTCCTCCTCATGCAATGTGGATGGTATGCATATCTCTAACAACTGAATCACACACAAAGATCCTGGCCAAAAAAGGAGTACATAAAAGCTAAGCTTAAGAACTAAAAGAAATGAAAAAAAAAAAATGAGATGATTTTGCCTGACGAGATAATTTAACATTCAAAAATTTCGTTTGAAAAAAAAAATACATGTTTGGTAAAAAAATTAAAAACGCTTTTAAGGATTCAAAAAGCTTTAAAATGACTAAAACTATTTTTTAGTAATAACTTAAAAATAAAGCTTTTGCCAAAAAAATACTTTTAACTTAAAATTTTTATTTTTTAAACATAATTCCAAATATGCTCTAAGCATGTTATCAACTATGAATTATAATATGAGTCCACAATTTATCTCTATTGAGTTTCACTTGTTTATAGGGAGGTTGAACTTACACATAAAAAATTAAAATTAAAATATTAAATTTATAATTTTTTTATTTAAGTTATAAATTTTATGAGATAAATGATAAGATTAATTAAATCCTAACAATCTCCTCCCCATGCAACGTGGATGGTGTGTATATCTCACCACAAGTGAATCACACATAAAGATTCCGGCCAAAAAAG
Organism: Corylus avellana; assembly: GCF_965113065.1. Classification (NCBI taxonomy): domain Eukaryota; kingdom Viridiplantae; phylum Streptophyta; class Magnoliopsida; order Fagales; family Betulaceae; genus Corylus; species Corylus avellana. Next base: position 22,340,770 of record NC_142497.1, read on the forward strand.
AGTACTAAAAGATAAGATTAAAAACTAAAATAAAAAATAAAAAATAAAATAATTTTTGCCTGCTGAGACCATCACCATCAGCTGCTAGGGATTGGTACAAGAATGCCTTGTCTTTTTCCATGGTTGTAGACAAAGTAAAGGTAATCAGTCAGAGATGGCAGAGGTTCATTGGATGGACCACATTGTCAGACATATCAAATGGTTGGATATCCCCTTCCATCGTTGGATATCCCTTCCACTGTAGGGAGAGTCGGAGATTCTCCGGTTTTTAATTTTGGTTATTTATTTTTATTCCATAGCTCTTATGGTGCCACGTGATTCACTTAAATTAAATTAAAAAAATATTAATTAAATTTTTTTAAAATAATAAAAATTAAAATTAAATAAAAAAAATTGGCCTTTGGGGATGGATCATCCAAACCCATTTTATCTTAAATTGGGTTTGGACTTTGAGGGTGGATCTGGGCCATAGAAGCCACCCCCAACCGCCCCATGGGATGATTCGCCCACCCCAAGAGCTAAATAAAAATAAAAAAATTGAAATTCTTTTGGCCCTTCGGGGTGGCCGGACCACCCCTAAGGGTCATAGGGTGGCTTCGGCCACTCCAGACCAGAGTGACTGAAGCCACTCCTAGACTCAACTAGGATGATCGGTCACCTCAATTTTTTTTTATTTGATTTTAATTTTATATTATTTTAATTTTAATTTTAAAAAATAATTAATATTTTATTATTTAATTTAAGTGAGACACGTGACATCGTATGAACTATTGAATAAAAATAAATGACCATGATTAAAAATTAAAAAATCTCCCATCCTTCCCATGATGAGAGGGCCGTGTTGGGCTAAGCATGACAGCATACAAACATATACATCGTGGGTATAAATAATAGTTGTACTTTGTTGAATTGAAAGAACAACAGGTTTGTAAGTCGGCAGTGAAAAAAAAAAAACAATTTGGGAAACATATGGACCGCCATGTATCAATGCTTATCTTTTGATAATGAAAAAACAATTTGAGTATATCAATGCTTATCTTTCGATAATGAAAAATTTGGGAACACATGCATGAACCTTCAACGTCTAGGTTGTAATTAGGTGCCAAGAATCATTGCATATTATATCTTTGTCAAATTCGCGTTAATTAATCACGGCCAAATATCATAGAACAGTTAACCGCGTGTTAATGTAATGATTGAAAGTGTTGTAAGAAGAGAAGAATTTAACAAAAGAGTTTGTCGGAATAGGCCGGCATGAGTTACGTAGCTCTTATCTAGATATGAATCAAAGAAAATGAACTTAAGAAAAGCAATGGAATGGTACCAAAGTCCCGTTTCCCTTGATGTATGTCGCTCTTTATAGAAGATTTTGTTTTAATCGTCTGCCGAGTCTTATGCCTTCATTGAAGATTTTCATGTTGCAAATATTTCTTACATCCCACGACCCTTATCATGCGATAGAAGATTTTGTTTTAATCGTCTACCGAGTCTTATACTTTCATTGAAGATTTTCATGTTGCAAATATTTCTTACATCCCACGACCCTTATCATGCGATAGCCTTATACTGAAAATCATGAGAATGGTTACTAACATGACAAAAGAGATGATTCAGTGTGGTGCGTGAAGCTGCTTTCAAGTTAATTAGTTGATGGATTAGGTATCGGGTCCATGGACCCAACAAATAAGGCAAAACATTTATACATATTGTGATGTTTAGCTGGGGGGATAATCTTGTGGGATTCTCTAAGTTTCACAAGGTGCTAACAACACTCCATCGATCTCCATGCATCTTCCATAATTATATTTTTAATAGCTTTAAAGTTCTTTCTCCTCGATGATTGTATCCTCTTTTGACACGATACTTACTCTTTTAATATCAATAATAAATAAGAAACTGCTCTAAACATGATTATTGCTATAATTTTTTACCTAGAATTTACTTGTTTCACGTAAAATTCCAAATGAGCAGGGTCTCATAAAAAGATAAAAAGCTTGGTCCAAACTGAATGAGAATATCAATGGAGATAATTTATTTTATGATGAAAATTTTATTTTGTTATAATTAATATTGTATATGATATTATGTTATTTTAAATGACGTTATAATATATACTTTTAAATCAGTGAATTCTAATCTAACTGTTAAATAAATTCTCTCAATTATATATATATATATATATATATATATATATTGTGATCAACCTCGGGCATGGCTAAATCTTATGAGATTCTATATCAACCTATAAAATTCGTCCAAAATTATACAAAATAGATCGAATCTCATCCAATAAAAGTATGCTTAGGTGAAGGATGATGTAAGACATATATATAATTAGATTTACATCTTTAATTATGAATATATTTCTGTTTCTTTTTGGCATGATTAGACATGCTTATGTCACATGTGCCACGTGGAGCAAGTTCAGCCGGCAATAGAATATATATTTGGGTGCGTGGAATTTAGAAGGAATCCATTTGTGCTCAAATTATAATTTATAGAACAGAAAAAGAAAAGAAAAAGTTGTAATTTATAAATGTTTTCGAGATTCCTTTCTTATTAAGTTGTCATTCACCATTTTTCTTAAGAGGGAAGTTTAGATATATACCATGCATGTACCTAAAAAGGAGCATAAGTAGCTCTATCCCCGTTAAATTATCATTTATTTTAAAATTTAATTATTAAATTAATATTTTAATAATTTTTCTTACTTGTGGTATTAAACTTTTTTTAATAAATATAGTCTAATACATGAAATATTTATTTGAAAACTTCACAAAACCCCAATAAAACTTTCAAGTTTTTGGAAGTATTTTTCAAATTAAAAAACTTTCAATTAAGGATATCGAACTTTTAGTTTATTTCAATTATCCAATTATGTTAGCCTTTTCCGTTAAATCTTATCAAATTTTTCAAAATACTCATATTTTTTTTATTATTATTATTTTATTTTATAACAAACTTCTACCAATTTTTTTTTTTTTTTTTTTTTTGGTAAAATAAAGGTCATTTGGGCATTTTAACAAAAATTCATAAAAAATCCTAACGGAATGGGGTAATCAAAAGAAATTGAAAGTTTAATACCCTTAATTAAGAGTTTTTAAACTTTAAAAAGTAATGTCAAAGCTAGTGAAAGTTGAGGAAAGTTTTCTAAAGTTTCTCTTGTTTACTTAAATATGAGTAAACTACAAGATCACAATTCGAATGTATAAACTATCTCATACCAAAATAATAAATTTAATCATTTAATTAATACTTTAACTCACGTATTTTACAAGTATTTTGTCCTCAGTTTAGCTTTTTTAATCAAATTATTGGTTGTAGGGAAAAAAACTAACATTGTTGACTTACGTACAATAATACTCTAATAAGTCATTAAAATTGTTTATAAGCAATTTCACGTTGTTCGTACAAACATTATCTTATGATGCTGCTAAAGTAATGGTTAAGTGATTAAATTTACATCTTCCTATCAGCTTAAGTTTTTTGGATGAATGATAATTTAACATGGTATCAGAGCTAAAGGTCTTAAGATCGAACCTTGATTCTATCAATTCACTCCCAATTTAAATTAAATATTCCACGTGTTGGGCCTCACCTATTGAAAGAAAGTTTGAGCCCACACGTAAGGAGGAGTGTTAAAGTAATGGTTAAGTGATTAAATTTACCTCTTTCTATCAGCTTAAGCTTTTGGGATGAATGTTAATTTAAAAAGTCACGTCTCACTCTCACCCATCTCTTTCCTTTCTTAAATATGCACTACAAAAAAATAGAGATTTAGTGATGGCTTTTTGGTGATAGTTTGGGGCTAAAAACCGTCACTACAAAAGTTTTTCAAAGGGTAGGAAAATAGGGAATGCGTCGGTTTAAGCAAAACCAACACTAATTTATTAAATTCCAATATATATTGATTTCTTTTTTCATTTTTTACATTTCATTTTATTTTTATTTTTATTTTCATTTTCATTTTAATGTTGATCAGATCCAGATCTCCTTCTTCTTCTCTTCATTCTTCTTCTTCTTTTCTCCTTCTTCTCCCTCTCTTTTCTCGATCTCTCTTTGTTGACGCTGGCATTGATCTCTCTGTTGGGCTTCTTCTTCGTGTGATTTTGGCTCTTGCGGCTTGCAATCCAAAAATGGCACGCACAAAATCAACCATGGATTCCAAGGAGGTTGCACAAGACTTCACTTCTAGAATGGGCTTAGATTCACAAACATCCAGTGTCCTCTTGATTGCTTTGGCTTGGAAAAAATGTTGAGGAACCACCAAATGAACGGCTGCCTATAAAAAAATGCAGGAAAAAAAAAAGGTGATCAGTAGATCCAGTTAGAAAAATAAAAGAAGACGAAAGAAAAAAAGAAGGAAGAAACGTGAAATGGGATGATAGTGTGTTAAACTTTTAAACCCGAAAAAAGATTCAAATTAAAAATGAGGGTTGAATTTGTGTTCAAAATTTAAAATTTGAAATTGGTGTCGTTTGAACAGTAAACCGACACTATTATTAGTGTCGGTTACTGTTCAACCCACACCATTTTTAATTTGGTGTCGATTGAACAGAAACCGACACAATCCAAACTGTCACGTATATATGTAACACAAATAAATAAGAAATTGATAAAAATTATTCTCCGTCTCATCTTTCACTAATTTCCATACAATAAATAAATGAATTTATCATTAAATTTGTGGAACCCACTTGTAAGTCCATAAATCTAATATTGAATTTGCAAAAAGATGGTTAAGTTTTTTTTTTTTTTTTTTTTTTTTTGGGAAATTGGAAAAGAGATGGTTAAGTTCTACACAAGTAACCCTTTGACGTAGTCAGCAGCTTCTTCTATCACTTATTTAGGTCTCTTTCTCACCGACCCCTGGCCGTGTTATGTGATATCACAGAAAATGGAAGAGTTAAAAAGTGGGACTCTCAAGCTCTAGCAGTCGTCTATTGTATCACAATCTCAGTACAAGATGAGAAAAAATCGTGTAAGAAATTAGAAATGTGTGGCGTGGGGAATGAGGTGGTAGGGTTGACTATAACATATAATATCTTGCTTTTAATGCGGAAACTGACTGAAAATGAGGGATGAGGGATGAGGAATTAAATTATTTTACAAGCATTTTGTCCTCAGTTTAGCTTTTTTAATCAAATTATTTATTTATTTATTTTTTATTTTTTTAAGAGGAACCAACACATACAGAAACAAAACTAATAGAGGGTGGATCTTTTCCACTACAAATGGGAAAAGAGGGGGAATGGGGCAAGTGAATGGGAATGCAGCCGGAATGAACTCTAGCCGCGGCCCAATAAGCCACATGGTGGGTGCAAAAGTTTACACTTCTGTGAACTAGTTGTAGGGAAAAAAACTAACATTGTTGACTTCCCTACAATAATACTCTAATAAGTCGTTAAAATTGTTTATAAGCAATTTCACGTTGTTTGTACAAACATTATCTTATGATACTCTTAAAGTAAAGATTAAGTGATTAAATTTATCTCTTTCTATCGGTTTAAGCTTTTGGGATGAATCATAATTTAATATGGTATCAGAGTCAAAGGTTCTGAGATCGAACCTTGAGTCCGTCAATTCACCCCACATTTCAATTAAATATTACACGTGTTCGGCCTCACCTATTAAAAGGAAGTTTGAGCTCACACTTGAGGGGGAATGTTAAAGTAATGATTAAGTGATTAAATTTACCTCTTCCTATTAGCTTAAGCTTTTGTGATGAATGATAATTTAACAAAAGTCATGTCTCACCCATCTATTTCCTTTCTTAAATATACACTACAAAAAAAATGGAGGTTTAGTGATGGCTTTTTGGTGATGGTTTAGGGCTAAAAACCGTCACTACAAAAGTAATGACGATTTTGTAGTGACGGTTTTAAAGGGTAACTAAACAAGGATAGGGAAATCGAAAAATGTGTCGGTTTAGGCAAAACCAACACCTTTTGAAAGGTGTTGACACCTTTTGAAAGGTGTTGACACCTTTTAATTAGTGATGGTTTTTTAAAAAACCATCGCTAATTTATTCCGATATATATATATATATATTTTCACTTATTTATTGATTTTTTTTTTCTTTCATTTTTTACATCTTATTTTTATTTTTATTTTCATTTTAATGTCGATCAGATCGAGATCTCCTTCTTCTCCTCCTCATTCTTCTTCTTCTTTTCTCCTTCTTCTCCCTCTTTTTTCTTGATCTCTCTCTATTGACGCCGGCATCAATCTCTCTGTTGGGCTTATTCTTCGTTTGATTTTGGCTTTGCAGCTTGCAATCTAAAAATGACACGCACAAAATCAACCATGGATTCCAAGGAGGTAGCACAAAACTTCACTTCTAGAATGAGCTTAGATTTACAAACATCTAGTGTTCTCTTGATTGCTTTGGCTTGAGAAAAATGTTGAAGAACCACCAAATAAATGGCCGCATATAGAAAAAATGTAGGAAAAAAAAGGTGATCAGTAGATTCAGTTAGAAAAATAAAAGAAGACGAAAGAAAAAAAGGAGGAAGAAACGTGAAATGGGATGATAGTGTGTTAAACTTTTAAACTCAAAAAAAAAAATTCAAATTAGAAAAGAGAGTTGAATCTGTGTTCAAAATTCAAAATTACACAATTTTTAATTTAGTGTCGGTTGAGCAGTAAATCGACACTATTATTAGTATCAGTTACTATTCAACTAATACTATTTTGAATTTATATCAGTTGAACAAAAATCGACACAATCTAAATAGTCAGTAAAACGGAATATTTTTGGGAAGTGATACGATGAAAAAAAAAAAAAATAACGTTGTTCGTACAAACATATATTATGATGCAGAAGTCACGTTGTTCGTACAAACATTTTTGGCCGTTGAAAATGGCAGACAGAGAAACCTATAATTGACTTTGTCAATCCCTACCAACCTCACCCATCTCTTTCCTTTCTTAAATATATGAAGAAAAAAAAAAAGCCACGTGCAGTAGATATTTTATACCTTTCTTTTAACACAAAATATTTATTTCTTTTCTCTTTGCCTTTTATTGGAGACGGTTGAGATTTTTGTAAAAAATTGTTAGGAAAAGTATACGACTTGCATTTTGTAAAGAAACAATTTTTAATGATATAGGGCTTTAGAAAAAAAAAATTAGTTTTGTTTCTTAAATTTAAGAAAAATAAAAAAGAAGTGGAAAGTGCTCCAAGGGAAATGTTATATAAAGAAATTTGTGCGTCTAACTTAACTTATAAAACCGGTTTAATAAGAGATGATTACTCATTCTTTATAAACATGTCCAAAATCTTGTCAACGGGCAATGTGAAATTATTCTTCAACACCGCGCATGCAAGTATTTTTCTAGATCCTTGTCACAGGGTATGTAGTGTGGGTTTCATTTGTCCTATGGTAGGCTCTGATACCATGAAGAAATTCGTGGGCCTAACTCATCTCATAAAACCGGTTTAATAAGATAGAGTTGTCCATTCTTTATAAATATGCTCAAAATCTTGTCCACAGACAATGTGAAATTATTCTTCAACACTATATACCACTTTTTTTTTTTTACTTTTTTTTTCTTTTTTTTCATTTTTGTTTTATTTTATTAATGTAGCACTGTAAATCAATCCTTACATCGGTCCATTTTTTTTTCTTTCTTTATCTATATTGATATCCTTATTAAGCATTTACTGCATATATGTCTCTAACTCTAATCTAATCTAATCCAGAGAATTTGATTACCTTTCTTAACTAACTTCACTAATCCCATTTTTATTATAAATAGAGTCGTATATATATGTTCCCTTGTAACCTTTTTTCACATTTGATTAAAAAAAAAAAAAGAATCGTATATATATGTAACACAAATAAATAAGAAATTGATAAAAATTATTCTCCGTTTCATCTTTCACCAATTTCCATACAACAAATAAATAAATTTACCATTAAATTTGTGGAACCCACTTGTGAGTCCACAAATCTAATAGTGAATTTGCAAAAAAGATGGTTAAGGTTTTTTTTTTTTTTTTATGAAATTGGAAAAGAGATGGTTAAGTTATACACAAGTAACTTGAGCTGCCCTTTGATGTAGTCAGCGGCTTGTTCAATCACTTATTTAGGTCTCTTTCTCACCGACCCTTGGCCGTATTATGTGATATCACAGAAAATGGAAGAGTAAAAAAGTGGGACTCTCAAGCTCTAGCAGTCGTCTATTGTATCACAATCTCAGCACAAGATGAGAAAAAATCGTGTAAGAAATTAGAAATGTGTGGCGTGGGGAATGAGCTGGTAGGGTTGACTATAAACATATAATATCTTGCTTTTAATGCGGAAACTGACTGAAAATGAGGGATGAGGGATATTGAGGATAGCTTGAAGATTGAGAGAGAGAGGGAGAGAGGAGAATGGGAGAAAGAAGGGAGAGAGAAAGTAATTAAAAACTTATTCATAGAGTTAGATAAGCATGGCTTACTTACATTTAGGTAAGCACTTTAGATTAATATAAATGAAACACAAAATGAATAGAAGAATCGTCCAACTCCTTCATGCATGCTCCACTTGGATCGGGGGATATAGCTCAATTGGTAGAGCTTTGCTCTTGCAATCGGGTTGTTGCGATTACATGTTGGATGTCTAATTGTCAATGCGATAATGATGATGTTTTAGGGGTCTAGTCAATCACTTTATATAGAAATCCAAAATGCATAAGTCATTATATATGGATGCTCTTCCTCTTAGTCTTAGGTTTCGAATTTAATTTACATAAATTCAAGCGCACAACTTAAAAGAAGAAGGTTACAAAACTCATTTGCCTTGAAAAGTTTAAAGTGTGAGATCCACCTACCCGAATCAAGTGAGCTCTACAACTCTTTCTTTTAGACTCTCTGAATTTTCATTAAATTTAAGCAACCCAATAATTATTAGAGAGGATCTCCTCACAATCAAAAGAATGAGACCATTTTGATCATAATGGCTTGGCAGTGAAAGAAGAGAAAAGGGTTGATAATACAGCAACGATGCCCAGCTTCTAGAGAGTCACTTTAGAAGAATAAATAATACAGTTTTGTTAGGTGGGTAAGCTCCAATCGAATGAATGAGAATAATTGGAGCTCAAGCTTTGCCCGTGGTGGATGATATAGAATAATGCCCATTGCTTTGGAAGCGTGCGGCGACACGATGAAGTTGCGTGTGAAGCAGCCCCTCATTGATCACATCCAACTACCACCGCATTTTTCCAATCTTTTCTAAACCTTTATCGATTTTTTCATCTCTTTTGAAAATGACCTTTTGAGCTGTCTTTCTCTTCCATCCACCGTTGCTGGCCGAGTTGATTAGTATATATATGGACAAAGTTTTCTTTAAAAGCAGGTTGAATTGGATGAGTCTTGAGAGGTTAATTTTTACTATTCTTTAATGCAAGATGAATGGTTACCAACATCTTTGTCTTTAGGAAGAGCAGTGATATATGAACAGTCATACACGCCCGTATGATTTAATTATAAAAATTAAACACGGGTCATGCACGCTCGTGCGATATATATCATCACTCCTTTAGGAATAGGATGGCTCAGGGGACCAACTCAGATGCAACACAGTAGAAAGAACAGGGCAGTTACAAGGAAACAGCTCACTTGGCAACAACATGGGCTTTTTAACGTTTGCTTTCTTTCCCCCAAACCGACAAAGAAGATAGAGCTGAAATGATACATCCCTGATGACAAAAACAATCCCCCAATCTGAATTGTTGATAGATATAATGACAATCCCCCAAAATGAGACGAAAGTTGCCATAAAAAGTCAATAATTAATTTTGATGCATTTAAAAATAACCAGGCCTAAATTGAATTGCAGGCTCACTGAGCTTGAAAACCAGGCCTACTCATCCTGGGTAAACACCGAGGTAGCCCATTACATGTCCTCCGAGGTTCCAAAACCCAGTGAGCACATGTCTTTTCCTCGCTTTTTGGGGCTTGGTAAGAAAATTTGTTCTCTAAAAATATATAATTGTAACGTTTGATCTATAGCTAATAAATAAGGTGCATTGAGTCAAATACCTAAAGAAGCAAGCTCAAACCTTCCGTACATAAGGAGGTAAAAGAGCCCTCTAGAAGAAGTAATGGACACTTGATGAGTATCATAATCAAATGAATCCATCCTTCCACAAAATTGATTTTTTTCTCATTGTTACCTCCAAAAAATCTAATTCCGCCATATCGTAGGCCTTGCTCGGGTCTAAAAATTTCATGGGTAAATGGTAATAATAGTCATTTTCACATTGCATGCGAGTCTTATGATGTGTTATTATCTAACATAATAAAAATTGTTAACGAAATAATAGATTGGTATGATACATTAACTAAATTGAATGATTGGGGGACATTGCATGCAAGGATGGTAGATTGAGGTGGGTAATTGGTAAATATAATTTTCCTAAAATTTTTCTCATGATAGTTTATAATAGATAACTATTTTACGTTTTTTCATTTGCAGATCTAAAATAAAAATTATTACGACGATATTTTCTCGACCTACAAACGTAAATAGCCGCCGGTATAATTACTTTAAGATAAAACGACGACGGTGCCCTTGTATACAATGAGACAAAGTTCAATCTCCAGGTCATATGACGAAAAATTGTCAGTAGATTTGGTGCGTCGAAGAGGAGGAGGAGCTCATGTCAGGTACGAACCGTAACCCTAGTTGCTTATTCACTGTTCACAGATTCGATTATGAATTTATTGTGGTTGGGAATGCTTTGGTTGTGGATCAAATATTAAATTAAGTTAGAGAGACAGAGAGCTACCATTTCACCCAGAGAAATGGTGAAAGTTTTCATGCCATTTTAGTAATTTTTTCATTGAAGGGCTATAACCCATTAACCAATAAGCTTAATCAACAAACCCAATTTGATAAAGATTTTTTTTTTTTTTTCATTTTTTCTGAATTTTTTAGTTTTTTTCTATGTAATGTTATATAATTTGATGTAAAGTAACTGCTATATATACCTGCAATCATTTTGTAGCATTATAGAAAACATGGAGATATTTACGATTGACATGAGTGCTCAATTTACTTCATGGAAGTCTCAGACCGTATCATAAATGTGGTTTTTTTTTTTAAAAAAAAAAAAGAATTTAGGTTCTTCAATTTGTTGACTCAATCTTGTCCATCTATGTCTTATCTTGATTCTAGCCATATGCTGATTGTTTATAGATGCCAGAGCTATGAACTGGGTTCAGCGCAAGATCTATCTATACAATGTCACTTTTGGGCTCTACATGTTGGATTGGTGGGAGCGTTATCTTTTCAGTATCCCCCATTGCACCATCCTTTCCAAAGATCTGATCTGCTTTATATATTTCTGTTCTACTTTATGTAATAATTCGAAGTCGATTTTTACTGGTTTACATACTTTGTGATGTTCGTATTCCAACTATAATCTAAGCAAATTAAATTTCGAAGGTTGATTTATGAAAGAGTTAACAAGTACGGTTGGTTTTATCTGCCATGATTCCATCATTTTCAACCCTTTTTGTGTGTTGGTGTGATGTTGCACTTGTGCTTTCCTAAATTTTGCCAGACACTTTGGTGGTCGTGTTGATGTGGTTCGTTCTTTACAACGGATCTCGATATGTATCTGAGTTCTGCAAGAGGTAACATATGAACCTTTATCTGTCGTTCCTCTCTTGAATTGGTGAAATACAGAGAATTATTGCTTCATAAATAGTTCACTTTATACTTGATCATTGTGGCTTGGAACTTCTCATACACACTTAGTAAAACACTTGTGAGGGAGCAGGGATACCAAACATTTTCCACCATCAGTTAGGGGTGTGAGCAATGCACTTTAAGCTCTAGTTTTGGAGATATTTGAGAGGGTTGGAATTTGGCCCTAAAACAATTCATTTTGGGCCATTGACATATTATAACCTATACATGCATTCATTATGAGCATGCAATATATTTCCCTACCTTCGTTTTCATACTTGCTTGAAAGAGCTGCTTGCAAAACTTGCAGGTTGCCATTTCAAATGTGGAACTGATGTTTGGTAACTATGTATGACTGCTTTGTTACTAGTGGTGTTAGAATGAATAAAAGAAATATGGGAGTAAAAAGTGATATTAAAACAGAGTTTTTGGGCTTGGTTTTCTACCCTCGACCAAGGCAGTATGTTCTGTTATTAGTCGATCCAAAATCAATAATATCATTATTCTACTACATTTAGAGCTGGTTCTATATGCATTCTTGTTTATTGACTGCCTGTTATTGGCCTCCAAAACTGGAATATTCTAAATCTCTCTCTGCCTCTAAAAGTAGTCTAGTTTACTTTCCTTTATAATCTATGTAAAAATAATTGCATTTTTTTTTTAAATTTTTATTTCAGGCATTTATGGTGAGGATCAGAGCAAGAATCAACTTCAAGGATGACAAATTCAGATATGGTACAGACGATTAATGCTGCTGCAATATATCTCACTGTGATTGGAATGGAGTTGAGAGTATCTTAAGTTTGTACAGACAACTATTTGCATAGCCCAGCATGTATTATACTCCTTGTCATGAAGATTTTCAGACCATTTTCTTTGGCTTTCAGGCTCACTTATATTTTGCAGGTTTGAAGAAGTTCAAAATTCTACATTTTTCAAAACGCAAGTCAAACAACACATTTTAAAACTACTAAATCTAACGCAGACAAGTGTTACGGAATGATTTTAAATTATATGGTAAATGCTAAAAATCACACTTATGCTCCACCACTATCCCACCCTGCTGATGTGGCGGTACTAATTAGCTATTAATTTTTTTTATTTTTTATTTTATCAATAGCTAATTCAAAGGTTGACTGACACTGTCATATCAGCAAGTTGAAATAAAAGTATTGTTTCTAACATTACTATTATAAAGTTTACAACTGGTGTAATGTTTTATGGCATGAGAGACATTAGAATCTTTTGATTAGGCTCAGAAATGTATGAAATTTGCCCTCTTAACATCCTTGTTTGCATGGATTCCAGGCTTTCCCTTCTAATAGGTGACTCGTTGTGTTTTGGGTTCTCTTGGAGGATGTCATTAAGCATTAATCCTTTCTGTTCTTTGGCTTGATTGGTCATAGAGAAGTGATACATGTATTTATTAGTGTTTGTTTTTAAGAGCTCAGTTCATAACATGGTAATAAAAATTACCATTTGATGAAATAATAAATGAAGTATAAATAGCATCTGATGGTGATTTTCATTACTAAGTCACAAGGTGAGCACTTGTAAGTACCGTTTCTTTGGTTGTATGCCTTATTTTAGTGAAACTGTCAACATCCCTTGTTTTAGTTTTTAGGGCTTATTCTGCCTTTTTATTAGGGTTTTTTTTTTTTTTTTTTTTCAGTTAATTCATTATTATTTTTAATTTTTTTTAAAAAAAAAACAGAGATGACAATTAGAGTGACTACTTTACTTGGGCACGACTATAGCAGCACATGCTTGTCAGGAACCAATGACTAGAAAGGCTTAGACATTAGGAACCGGTACTCCTTCAAGCCTATTTGAGCCATAACCTAACACAGTTCTATCAATACATTTTATTATTTTAAAGCTTTTGAAGAAAGGTGAAAGTAGGATGAGTTTTTATTTTTTATATTTTTTTTTATTAGGCTTAAAGAGAGAAATAAAATGAAAGCCGTTCCCAATGGATAGTTCAATCGGCTGCGGACCACGCCTCATGAAGCAAAGGTCATTAGTTCAAATTCTCTATTTCCCTTCCCTTACGAGGACATGTCAAAAAAAAAAAAAAAAAGATATAAGATAATTTTAAAGTGGAATTTTCAAAACAAAAATATTCAAAAAAAAAAAAAAAAAAAGTGTTTGAAAGACCATATGTGGATGTTGTTGGCATGAAGAAAAGAGTCACATTTCACTTTCATACGTTTGACTTTTGTTTCTTTTTTTAATAGAGACTGCATTAATAAGACACTTTTATATGAGTTAAGACCTAAGTAATGTTAAGAAATATTTTTTTATCCTCCTAATATTAGTATTGATCAAAATTTAATAATGATAATTTTAAAATTCAATACATTAACTTCTAGATGATAAAGAGATTGTTCCTACCATTATTAGGTAGCAATTTAGGGGTGAGCATATACACGCCCGACCTGTAAAACCACCCCGATCCGTCCCGCAAATTGCGGATTTTAAGTTATTTTTCTCGGGTATGGGTCTTTCCCCAAACCTGGCCGGGGCAGAGCGGGTTATACAAATTTTTTCCCCGGGTACCCGCCCCGCTATGCTAAGGACCAAAAATTAAAAACCCTATCCTAACCCTCTCCTCTTCCTCTCGTAGCCGGCTGCCTGTCTCAACTCTCATCTCATTTTTTTCACTCCAGAAAGTTCTCTCATTTTCTTCCTTCTTTAGTTTCTTCCTTCCTCTTTCTCTCTCTCTCTCGTCTGCCTGCGTCTCTCTCTCGCTCCCCCTCTCTTTGCAGATTTCACAGCCATTGAAGAAGGGAAACAAGAGAACCATGATCTGGGTTTTTCTGCGCCTTCATTTTCTTCTTTCTTCCTTCCTCTTTCTCTCTCTTTAATCTGCCTGCGCCTCTCTCTCTCCCTCTCTCTCTCTTTGAGGATTTCACAACCATGGAAGAAGGAAAACAAGAGAATCAATGAATCATGATCTGGGTTTTCTGCCTGTGCTTGTGGGTAAGTTCTTGCTGTGGGTTTTCATCAAACTGCCTTTGAGTTCGTTGGGTGTTTGTGTAGATTTTTTCTGGGTTTGTTTTCATGTTCTTGGATTTTGGCCGAGGTTGCGATATAAACCCGTTCAACCCGCCCCGCAGTACCCGAAAACCTGGCGGATATTGCAAATTTGAGCGGGTGGCGGGTCTGAACTTTCAAAACCCGCGCCATGCGGGTCAGGTAGCCAAAATGCCCAAAACCCGCCCGATCCGACCCCTTCTCAGCCCTTTATTTACACTTAAGAGAAAGGAAAAAGAAAAAATGGAAGGAAAAAGCTTGAGGATAGTATTGTAATTTCGGTTGGTCGAAATTAGGGAAACACGAGAGCAAGGAACATCAGCCACTCAATCCAAAGAAGCCCACACATCAACCGTCCGATCCCTCTTCTCGTCCCTTTATAAACCCAACCCTCCAAGCACTTTACAACACAGTTCGCCCCCTTCCCTTAGGCAATTAGGGTTTCTCAGATCTTATTTTATATCTCTACAATTTCAAACAACATATCAACCCTCCGATCCCTCCCTCTATAAAACCCACCATCCAAGAGCTTCATCTCCCAGTACGCCCCCTTCACCTATGCAATTAGGGTTTCTCAGATCTCTCTCTGCTCAGTGAGTATTTTCAAAATCCACAACTTTTATCTTTCCCATGTTTTATTAGTTATACTTGTTTTCCGAGCAAGGCTTCATCATCTGGTCATTTAGGATTCGATCAATTCCCATATGACTCGTTCCCTTGAAGCAAAAGTGAGTGTGTTGTTTAATATTCAAAAATCTTCCTTGCATTTTCCTCTTGCTCCGGAAGAACACTTGAACAACTATATTTTCTGTATATAAAAATTCAATTTTTCTTTTCTAAAGTCATTTTTCGTTTGTGGGTAATATATAGATGGGAGTATTATATGTTGCAACGGTGATGAGCCTTTTTACAGACACAGACCTGTAATGATTTGCGGTAATGATCGCAATTTTAAGAACATCTAAGGGACTGAGTTTCATATTAATACTCCCAATGTTTTTTTCTTCTATTTTTAGGGCTTCAAATCCTTTGTTTTCTTAGTCTTGCGCTAAATCTTGTTTGTGCGAGGCTGTGTTGAAGTGAAGCCCAAGATATCTGTTCTCCTCGCTATCCAGTGCTTCCTTTATGTTGCATTAGGACGTCGGGGAACTATATTCGTTCTTTTCATTCCAATTATGTTTGAAAAAAAAAAATCTAATATTGATTTTAGTCACACCATTGTATATTAGTGTGTTCATTTTAGTTGATTAATCCATCAGCAAAACATAGAAAATAACCTTTCAAACATGAAGGATTTGTAGTCTTTTGCATTTCAAAATAAATTATCTCATTATTTATATTAGATCATAACCTTTCAAACATGAAGGATTTGTAGTCTTTTGCATTTCAAAAGAAATTATTTCATTATTTATGTTGGATCATAACCCTAAATGTACTCAGAGTTCAGACAGGCCTGCTTAATAAAGCCCACGGGCTATAAGGATTTCATCAGACTGGCAGTTTGGCCCACCCTTTATTTGTTTAAGAAGCCCAATAGTTTCTTCCCAAAATGAAAATTAAAACAAATCTTGTTAACAATATCACATGTACTTACCTTAAACCATTTTTAAATGATTATTGAGTATTGTCAATTTATACAGAAATATAAAAGGGAACCAAATTGTGTTTTTAAACTAAATTGACCTAGATGAAATTCAGCACAAATTAAACTTTTTAATCCCTAGAAGCCAACTACGTGAACATTCCAATCACAACCCAGATGAGATTTAATCGCCATAAACACTAAAAACCACTTAATCAAGCCAAACATAACAGATTTTTAAGACCCAATTCCATAAATAAAATCATATTCCTCGGTATCCTAATCTTCTAACTAGATTTGTGACGTCAAAAAAAAAAACTGTTAACTTTGACGTTAAGATGGACTCTGACGTGTGCTGTTGAGGAACTAATTTAAAATTTGGGCAAAACCTGAGGAACTTGTTTTTTAGGGTTAAATACTTTATTCACCTTTGTAGTTTAACTTCATTATTTTTTTTGACTCTTAGGATTTACTTTTTATCATAAAAGGTCCCCCTATTTTGCTTAAAGACGGAGATGGTCCTTCCGTCAAAATTCTGACCAAAATTTGACTAAACGCTACATCAACACCAATTATGGTTTGACATGTGTTCATATAATTAATTAATTAATTAAAAAATTAAATTTTTAAAAATAAAATTTGGAGTGGCTACGCTGTCCATTTGGGGGGTGGCCTTTGGCCGTGAGGGTGGTTCAGCTACGCCAAGGGCCAATTGAAAAAAATAATAATAATAAATTGCCAAAAGGCCCTTTGGGGTGGTTCAGCCATTGAACCACCCTATGGCCTTTGAGGTGGTTCAGCTACTCCTAAGGGCCTTCCCGCAAATTAAAAAAAAAAAAAAAAAAAAATCAATTGGCCCTTGCGGGTCGTTCATGGCCAAAGGGGGTGCCCAACCACCCCCAAATTGTTAAAGGGGGTGGCTCCATTTTTTTTAAATTTAATTCAATATAATTTTTAATATTTTACGTGTCAAACAGTAATTGGTGCTGACGTGACGTTCTGTCAACTTTTGGACAGAATTTTGATAGAGGGACCATTTGAGTCTTTAAGCAAAGTAGAGGGACCTCTTATGATAAAAAGTAAACTATATGGATCAAAAAAAATGAAGAAGTCAAACTACATGCGTGAATAAGGTATTTAACCCTTTTTTAAAAAAAAATAATAAAATTGAAAACTCAATAACTAAATCTAAATTAGATAAAAACTTAGGGAAATATGATTTTTTTTTTTTTTTTTCGTGTTCTAAGCGGAAGTGTTTGTTTTTTATTGGATGGTGCAAACCGCAAAGTACCCTATTTACATCAAAGACCAAATTGAAGTTATTCTTTCTATAACATATTTTATGTTTTTGAATGTGTGAAAACATAGATTTTTCCATATTTTTAAATGAGACGGTTTTTGCAATTTTGTTTAAAAACACGCATTTGACTTGCAAGAATTGTGGAGCCAAGTTCACACCTCTATCCAAATTTTTTTGTTTTCAACTTCAAGCTTATTAGTTTGAAAACATAATGACCTTAAACAACTTCTAGTAACAACGCGAATTTTAAAAGTCAAGTTAATTGTTTGTTAAAATTGATGTGCAACTTTTAAAATTACGCGTTTTTTAAAATGTGACAACTTTGTTGCCAGCCGTGACGAAACGTCCATTTTTTTTTCATGCATTTTCAAAAATGACACTTTTGACAATTTTATCTAAAAACACATGCGAAAATTACATAGCAAAATCCAACTCAAAATATGCTTCAATTCCATGTAAAGGTGCTTCCATGAAGGCATAGAAGACCTGGTCCAACACATATGCTCAATTAATGCAGGGAGATATTTTCTTGTCCTTTACAAAACAAACAACAATAAAAACACACACACACACAAACATACAAGTATGTCGGCTGAGTTGCTCTAGACTCGTTCTTTCAACGCATGGACTTTGATCGAGCATGGCCCTAGCTGATTAATAACTTATCCAATTACAACGTGCTCAAAGGGAAATAAAAGACAAGACCTTTCTGCTCAAGTCCTAAAAACTTGACCCATTAACATAACTTGTTTGGATTATTAGTATGGATCCGCAATTCGTGTTTATGTGTCCAATTTTTAATTGTGTCGAAGTATTTGAATAAGACTATATACATATATTATTATGGATACCAAATCTTTTATCATTAAAATAGGTACCAAAATGATGTTGACCTTATTCATTGGCACCGGTAAAATTTGTCTTGATTAATTATTTTGATTATTTCAGATAAATAAGTTCCACATCATTTTAGTACCCATCTTTTGATAAAAAGTTTTATACCATTAGCATTTATTTTTTTATTTAACCAAAATGACCCGTCCGATGAAAAACTTTTTTTTATTTAAACAAAAATTATATTTTTGTTATTAATAAACAATTCAAAACATAAAACATTTTTTAAATGTTAAAGAAAAAAATTACATTTTCGAACCAAAATTAAGAAAAAAGAAAAATCAAAACTATCATAAAAGATACCTTTAAGATTTTTATTTTCTTGACTATATAACCCATGCACGATCGTCCAAACAGAACCAATTTTGTTAAAGGAAAGAGACAGACGCGTGGTGCATACACGTGGTGCTCTGTGATAGGGAACCGCTGACGAAAGAATCTGCTAGGGCGGACGCGTGGTAGAGACACGTGGTGTGGCGTGATAGGGTGATGTTAACGTATGCATCTGCTGGGCGGCACAACGGTCACCGAATGGAACGTGTCTTGGGGCAACGGTAACTTCGGCGAAGCTTGCATTGCGAGTGGATTAATGAGAGGGGGGGCCCACGTGGCAGCTTGCTAGCAACATCTTCGCAACGAAGAAATCGGGGATTACTGACCAGTGAGGAGTCAAAACACTCTTTACACACCGGAGATAACGTGTTTGACCCCTAAATGGAAACGCAATTTTTTTATTTTTTATTTTTTTGGTATTTCTCTTCTCACAATTGCCGCCCATGAAATTCCCTTTCTGCCCTTGCATACCATCACCTTTGTAAAGTGTAATAGCCGACATTAAAAGACAAAGAAGAAGGTATTAAAATATAAAATATGGATAAAGAAATCCTTTTACCAAGTCTATTTGGGGCCGATCATCAACAAACTCGATACGAAATTAGTAAATTATGATTAAGAAGGTTAACCCAATTGAATGGGTTGAGCTATGATTGACCCATATAATTTTATACTCATACCTTGACACAACTCAATTAATTTATGACTCGATCCTGCAAATTTGACACAAACTCAACACGAAATTAGCAGGTTATAGTTGAAGAGTCTAGCTTGTTTAATTAAATGGGTCGAATTATAATTAATCTATATAGTCGCATACTCATGTCTGAATATAACCAAAACTAAACACAAAAACACAAATTGCCACTTCTAATCTACTGAATTGAAGGTTATATTAAATGATTCCTATAAGTATATATAAGAGCCGGCATTAAAAAAAAAAAGGTATTAAATATAAAATATGGATAAAGAAATCTTTTTACTAAGTCTATTTAGGGTCGATGATTTTTGACATGATCAACAAACTCAACACGGAATTAGTTAATTAGGTTTGAGAGGGTTGACTCAATTAAATTGGTCGATTTATGGTGGACCTATATAATTTTATACTCATGCCTCAACACAAACCTAACGCGAAATTAGCAGGTTATAGTTAAAGAGTCTGACTCATTTAATTAAATAAATCAGATTACAGTTAACTTATATAGCGTTATACTTATGTCTGAATACGACCCAAACCGGACACAAAAACACGAATTGTAACTTCTAATCTATTAAATTGATGTTTATATTACATGATTCCTACATGTATTTTTAAAAATACAAGTGAGAATGACATGCTTTATGAATCTTGTTTAAAATGTATGTGTGAATCAAATGCTCCAAATGCATATGTCAATTTAGTATAGTGTAATAGAAAAATGTCCACTAACCTAATTTGTCCTATAAATAATCAATTGTATGACCACTTATTGGAATCAAATGATTATCATATAGAAGTATATGAATGTCACAATATTTTAGTGGAATTTAGAGAAGAGCAAACACGTCAGATATATTATAGACCAAAAATTGTCCAAAAGCATGGTAGCATAGACTAACTATATGTATTAAATATTATGTGTGTTTAAGGTTCTTACTCATATTCTTCTTCTTTTAAATAATCAATCGAATGCTGTTCTAAACATATGAATATTGAATCCTTGACTATTCTGATTATAAGAAGGGGTCTTATTATTTTCTATTGTACTAACAAGCTATGGAAATCTTCAAAGTCTTTTTCATATTTCAAAAATGATTTTGTTAAGCTTAATATTGCTTATGAAGAAAAGTCGATTTTAGGGGATTCTCCAACTGTTTTTACACATTTCAAGCAGGATTATTTGTATTACTATCAAGTTTATGCAATTTAGCTAAGGAAGTTAAAGAACACATATAAAAAATAAGTAAATTTCAGAATATATATATATAAAACAATATTTATGTAGGATCATGAGAACACTACAATGAACCGTATAATTTTTCTTTTTAAAGTGACACAAGAGAAACTTATAGAATTGTTTAACTACAAGACATTAAAAGGGCAAAAAACATATATTTGATTTTTTAGCAATTTTGATGACACAATTGCTAAAGATATCCTATTTGAGGCTTATCTGCCCAATTATATCTCGGGTTGTCCTCTCATCTACTTAGTTATGTGAATTCCACGAGAGTTTTCTCGTATTTACAGCTCTCAGATTACAAGTAATCTAGAAAACAAATTACTGAAAAATCAAATCCAAAAAACAGTTATGGAAAAGAAATCCCAGAAGCACGCAATCATTTGTTTTAGTAAAGCAAACCAAAGAAGGCCCAGACCGAGTCGCATAAGAAAAATATGAACAAAAACCACTTAACGAAACCAGCGATGGGGGGTAAAAATGACTTTCTGCATATTCTAGAACGAGTGCCCCCAAAAAAAAAACACTTAGTCAAATGACGTTAACAATAAACCCTAAGGAGCGCTCTACAAACACGGAAGAATACGACCCCACTCTGACTTTCTTCCAAAACCCCCTCTCCTTTAAATCCGACGAAACAACAATCTTTGAAAGCATATGAAACCGAATCGGAGAAAAGATTTTGGGAGGAAGAAAGAAAAACTGAAAAACATTAGAAAACGGAATCAAAAATCGTAGAACGTTGTTGTGAAAGCGTGTTGGTTTTGGTTTTAGAAAAGGAAGGATGTCTTGCTCTGTTGCGGTATCGAGCTCTCCAGTGTTCTCGCCATCTTCGTCGCTGTTCTACAACAAGGCCTCGATGATCTCACCGTCGCATGAAGCTCTAACGCTTACGCTAACCCACCTAAAGCCCTCACACTCGTCTTCTTCCGCTTCGTCTTCTTCGGCTTCTTTGTCTTCTCCTAAGTCACCGTCTTCGCCTTTTAGGATTCGGCTTGCGAAGCCGCCAACTGGGTTGTCTTCTCCTTCGATTTCGGCTTCTGGGTCGTCGTCAACGTCGCCGAGTACGGTTCTGAAGAGGAAGAGACCGGCGAGGCTCGCTATTCCGGTGGCCTCGTTGGGTTTTGTGGCTCCGTTGACGCCGTCTATGGCGGAGAGGGAGGTGGTAGAGGAAGAGGGAGATGGGTATTCTGTGTACTGCAAGAGAGGGAGGAGAGAGGCTATGGAGGACCGTTATTCTGCTGTCCTTAACGTTCAGGGAGATATCAAACAGGTAATTTTTTCAAAGTTGCTTTTTTTTTTTTTTTTTCCTTCTTTCTTTTTCTCTGCAATTTAAGATTTGCCTGTGAGATTAATTATTTGTGGTGGCTAAAGTTTTTTCTGAAGCGGAAATTAAAATAAAAATAAAAATCTTTTCATGTTTGGGTTCCAAGTTGGATAAAATATCTAATAAGATTTGCATAGTGAAATTAATTGATTAGTTTTGATGCAAGCTGTCCCAGTAGCTAAATTTATGGTGAATTTAGGCTTGTGAAATTGAAATTAATTTATTTTGATTATCGGATTTTCATCAAGAGGTTGAAATTATGGAGTAATAAGAAAATTAATGAATAAATAAAATCCCTTTTGGAGCATGTTCATGGATGAAATTTACTGTGGTTATTTCCTTCTAGAAGTGGAGGTTTGATATCCTAAACTTACAGCTACTAATTCCTGTAATACGGAATAGGGTCTTCAACTTTTAATATTTAGGAACTATTTTCAATTGAACAAAGCTTATGCCATCATATATATGGTTGTAGAGATATTGTAATGGGATTTGAGCCTAATATGTTGTTGCTTCATCTTTGCAGTCTTTATTTGGTGTATTTGATGGACATGGAGGTGCAAAAGCTGCTGAGTTTGCGGCAGAAAACTTGGATAAGAACATAATAGATGAAGTGATGAGAAGAGGCGATGTGGAAATTGAGGAGGCCGTTAAGCAAGGTTACTTGAACACGGACTCTGATTTTTTGAAAGAAGATGTACGCAGTGGCTCGTGCTGTGTGACAGCCTTGATCAGGAAAGGGAACCTTGTTGTGTCTAATGCCGGTGACTGTCGTGCTGTTATTAGCAGAGGTGGTGTTGCTGAGGGCCTGACCTCTGATCATCGCCCTTCAAGGAAAGAAGAAAAAGACAGAATTGAGGCCATGGTGAGTGTTTGTGAATCAAATTTTCATTGCTTTCAATCTTGTGTTAATTGCATGTATCACTTCTCATTGTCTGGCAGTCTGAATAATGGGTTGTTTTGAATTTCATTTTGCAGGGTGGCTATGTTGATTTCTGCCATGGTACTTGGAGAATTCAGGGCTCTCTGGCTGTGTCTAGAGGGATTGGTGATCGGCACCTTAAAGAATGGGTAATAGCAGAGCCGGATACAAAAGTCCTTAGAATCAAACCAGAACATGAATTCTTAATCTTAGCATCGGATGGTTTATGGGATAAGGTATAGTTTCTTATGCTTTTCTCCTTTTCCTTTTCCTTTATTGCTTGAATCCTTTGAAAGATGTAAGTACCAAATTATTGATCAGACTCTTTCCTTTCTTGGTTTGCAGGTTAGTAATCAGGAAGCAGTAGATCTTGCTCGTCCATGGTGCATGGGCATTGATAAACCAGAGCCATTGACTGCCTGTAAAAATCTTGTAGATCTTTCGGTTTCGCGAGGTTCTTGCGACGATATAAGCGTGATGCTAATCCAACTGCGGCACTACATTTGATGTTCTGGTTACCTGCAGAGTAGGAAATCAAACTTGACATATAGGTTGAGGAAACTTGTCTTTGTCCCATGAGCTGAAGGCAAGGTTCTCTTAACTACAATTTTCATTCTTTGTACGACCAGCTCTAATGAGTGGTTTTGATCACAAATATGATGGTGATATAGTGGTGGTGGTGGTGGAAGATGATTCTTTTATTATTTAGAGCAGCCTGATTTATTTACTGTAGATATTTTGACATAATTCTGGAGATTTTACAATCATAGGCTTCATAGCTAGGGATAGGAGATTCAAAACAGTCAGATACTTGTATTATTCTTTATTTATACATATCTTCAATAATCTTCATATTTTTCAGTTTGTTCTAAGATATTTCTACCTTTCTTTTACCTTCTATTGGCTAGTTTCTGCTTTACTAGTGCTGAGAGTAGCCATGGGTCATTTTGTTGTTGACTACCAAGAAGTTAAAAAAGGGCCTGCTCAAATTGGTCCTCTCAAGAGAGGCAGTTCAGGCTGGAGTCTTGCTAATTGAATTTTTTGGGCTCAATTTGGGCTTTGTGCAGAATCTTTTGGGCTCAATTTGCTCGCCTTACTGCCAAGTTTTGTTTTCATTTTTTTGAGATTGCATTAATAACAGAAAAAACAATACAAAAGGAAGGGTGGGGGCACCCCTATATAGACTCCATTACAAACATCACAGTGCAATGAAGGATAAAATCAAACAATATTTGAGAAGAGTAATGCTAGTAATGCTCAACGCGTACCCTCACTTTCTTACATTCACTTCTCTACGCTTATAATTGGTTTTTAAAACCACCAAATATTTATTAGATTTTAGTCCAATGATTTTAAAAATTACTTATAGGTGTAAAGAAGTTGGAGTATGTATAACATTACTCATTTGAAAATGTGTTAAGTCAATGACAATTTAGTGAATGGGCTGTTTGGAAAAAAATAACACCAATAACACCAATAATTGTGGACATGAGTTTGCGGCAGAAAACTTGGATAAGAACTTATGAGCCACTATGAAGAATAACACCAATAATTGTGTTACGTGTTGAATTAGTGTTATTAGTGCAGTAGTGTTATTCTATTGGGTCATTATGTTCTTGGGTTTATTTGTTGGGTTAGAAGTTAATTTTTTTTTTGGTGAGTACAATAGAAAGCAACAAACAGAAAGGGATAAAACAACGAACTAGGAAAGCAATATAAAGTCTGGAGGGTCCTTCCCACTGACAATAGGAATCGAGAGAAAAGGAGAAAGATGACAAGGAATGTAGCCAGAAAAGTTTCTGGCCGCAGCCCAACGTACCACATAATGGGCGCAAAAGTTTACACTTTTGGTGACTTTCCTAACTTCCCAGAAAGAAGATGCTGGGATAGAGTCAAGAGTATCACAGTAGATTAGGTTATTAAGTTGTAAGTCAAATGAAAGTCCTATTTCATGTGAGACTCTATTTTCTCTTGTATTCCGTTTTTTTAAATACTGCATTGTTATTGAATAAAATTAATCAATCAAAGTAAATTATTCAAACTATGTTTGTAAGAGTTGAGAGCATATCTAATTGCTCATAAAACTATAAGAGATCTAAGATTCATCGAAAATCCTACCATAAAAGGTCATGATTCCTCAAAAATCTTATCATGTCCATCTTTCTACCTAGTTCTCTTCTTATCTTCTTATCAAAATCTTAACAAATTGCTTCGAATTTAACATCAATGAGGCAATAAGTGCCCAGCCATCCTTGTTATCTTTACAAGGTTTTCTTCAATTTTGAAACCCAATTCAGGACTTCACAAGAATTTCGGTCTAGATCCTTTTTTTTCTTAAAAAAAATTATTTTATTTTATTTTTTATCAAACCGGCATCCATTAAAACAGAAACAGGTTACAGGACAGGCACAAATCCTTGAGTGGGGTGTTTTAGGTTTCACTAGAGTAAGGAATAGAGCCCTAGGCCGGGTTTTGTTGAATTACCACTTTCTCTTTATATTTATTATTCTTATTTACAGTGAATTTGTGGTCATTCTACCCTACATGAAACAGTAATATTTACTTTTTTTCTTAAAAAAAAAACCCAATTAATTTCTGTGATGGCTACCATTCGAGCTGAAAGTTCACTTCTCAAATCTCAAATTTTGTTACATTTTAAGATTTTTATCCGTAAAATTACTATCAGTTTGATTTAACGGTTTCAAAACATACAATTTGAAAAAAATAGTATGGTAAACTACCTATAAAATAGTATATTTTTAAAAATGTACTATTTTGTCTACCTGTAAAAAAATGATATATTTTTTTTCATAAATACATTTTCAAACAAAATAATTTTTACAATTTTGTTTAAAAATACGCGTTTGGTATGTAAAATTGTGTGACCAAACCCAGTCTAAAAGACATGCAACTCTCTGGAGACAGCCGACCTGTCATTTATCAATCAAAAGAAACAAAAAACAACTAACCATTGAAGACCAATTCTTTATCAATTTATAATGAAGATCGAATATCTTAATTAAATTACAAGAATACCACATACCCGCCGACCACTGCCTGCCCTTTGTATTCAAATACTTGGTACTGTAGGGTTGTATCTTCGACTCAATCATCTTCATGTCACAAAAATCAAAATCTTAATTAAAAATGACAGATAATCTCGAACACTAAAGTTCCACATTAAGAACATAATTAATAGCTTAAATAGAGCGACGTTTTTTTCTGAGCGGTTAAATAATCACAAAAGACAGACCAACATGGTCACCTGTGATTGAAATTGACCCACAAGTTGCACATGAGTAAGGACCAAATGCCTTCATGTCTGCCCACACCGCACGTTGGCAATTTGCGGGGTTTCGCAGAAGCTGCAAGCTCACAGTTGTCTCATTATAATGTTTAACACCATGTTATATGGTTGGCTACTACACAGCTTTCTTGTTTCTGTACCAAACTGGTCCAAACCTTAATTGTAGATCGATGCAATCTTTGTGGTCCATATGTGTTTGTCTTGCATCTCATTATTCAATGACAATGATCCACCGAAATTATTACATTTTTCGGTCTAACAGGTTCCGAGTTTTTGATTGGTGTGATGCACTTTTTTCGAGGTGGATGCCGACGGGTCTCACTCCAATGCTTAAGTTAGTTCATTTAAACTCACTCCAATGCTTAAGTTAGTTCATTTAAAAAAAAAAAAGTGTCTAATACACAATAACTGAATCTATCTTTTATACCTATGTGTTGAGAGTTTGAATTGGACCAGGACCTCTACTCCAATTCAACTTGGAGTCGGACGGTTAGCTTACATTTTTTTAGTAGAGTCATATTCGGGCTTGAATTGTGTCTTCCTGAATCAGTAGCTTTGTAAGCCTATCATTGACCTTGAAACTTAGGATTTGATGGGTTGGTTAGTGAAATAATTTCTAACACGGTCCATTTTACAGTAGACAAGTGTTTAAGAGCCAAACAAATGAACTCAAAAATTTTCCAAACTGAAGTAACACGGGTTTTTAAATTTAAAAAAAATGTAATTCTTTATCCCTTGTTTACCACTCACTGTTTGCCACGTCAATTTAAAAATTTTTCCGAATCCATTTATTTGGCTCCCTAATAATTCCCTTTACGATAAGAGACAGAGAAGCGGAATGATCATTTCTCGGTGTTTTATCATGGATAAAGTTTTTATCAAATGATAAATTGATATTTGTTATTAAAATGCATTTAACAATTATATGATTTAAAAACTTTAATAAATTGAGTTCAATGAATTTACTCTGACCTTATTTGAAGACGGTTTTTATTAAAGGAAAAGATTTATTATAGGAAAAATTACAGTTTACCCCCCCAAAGTTGTCAGCGATTTGCAATTCCGCCTCCAAAGTTTCAATTTTTGCAATCCACCTCCCCTAAAGTTTCAAATTTTTGCAATTCAGGCAATCCGTCAGTCAAAGCTGCTTTGATTGACGGAACAGTAATCATGTGCGCCACACGTGATCACTGTTGGCCTTTTTGTACCCAAAATGCCTTCACCCACACCTTACCCACAGCAAATGGCGTCGTTTGGTGCTGCTCCTTCGCCAGAGTTCGTTGATGGGTCATTGCTCGAAAATTTGCCTTTACCTGCAACAAGATGGAGAGCCCAAATGACGGAATCTCCTGCAATAGATCGGAATCTCCTCCTCTGCCCCCTTTGGCGTTCAAAGACAAAGTCCCCTTTAACACTAAATTAATTCAAACTTTGAATGTCATTTTCTACAAAATTAATTCAAATTTTAATTATTCATTTTGTTGACAGTCTTCCTAAAGGGATCGCACAAGTCAATTTGTTGCTTGTATGTTTTGTTTGTTGGTGGCATACAGATCTTCAGGGAAACCATGTGCTGCATTTGGATTGGTTAGGTCTAAGCTCAAAGAAAGATGTTGGGAGATGAGAGCATCCTAGAAAGCTAACGCGTTGCCCCACGCCTTGTCCTCTTTCATGTGCTTGCCCCACACCTTGTTCTCTTCCCACAGACGAGCCATATCTAAGCAAAGCCAACCAAGTTCGAAGCCAGGTTTTCGGGATTCAACGAACTCCGGCTAAGGAAAAGCACCAAACTGTGATTAATGAAAACCGTGATTCTGTGAAACTTGTAAGAATTAGAAAGCACTGAACCTGAGAATGAGATATTTGAGAGAAACTTGTTAGAAACTTAGACCGTTAATCGTGTTACTTGTTAGAGAGAGAGAGGGAAATAGAGAGACAAACCTGAAAACTGAATGGAAAGCTAGAGCGGTGGTTCGGTGTAGATCAAAGCGGCGTGGGTTAGCCTGGGTTGGGATGGGCGTGGGTCACATGGGTTGGGCGTGCGTGCGTGATGGAAAAGCATAGGGGCATTTTGGGTATGAAAAGGCCAACAGTGATCACGTGTGGTACACATGATCACTGTTCCGTCAGCCAAAGCGCCTTTTACTGACGGATTGCCTGAATTGCAAAAAATTAAAACTTTAAAGGAGTGAATTGCAAAAATTAAAATTTTGGAGGCGAAATTACAAATCGTTAACAACTTTGAGGAAAGTAAAGTGTAATTTTTCCTTCATTATAAAAGTGAAAATAGGGCGTCTCTTGGCTTGCCTTCTAGCCATTCCAACTTCCAACGCAAAGCTGCAAGAAAGTTTCTTTTTTACAGATATCTTTTTGATTCTCTAATAATAACTGGCGGCTGGCGTGTTTTTTTTTTTTTTTTTTTTTTTTTCTGAAATGCATGAATTTCAACGAAAAACGAAGGTAAGGATGTGAGGTTTGCATGTCAGCCGCAAAAGATGGAACATTTTGTTCATGCATGTTGGATTGTCGGCCGTCCGATATGTGTTTGCTGTTTTGTCTCGTCATCCGACGACATATGTCCGCACCACCAGAATGGGGTGTCAGCCTTTTCCGTTTCTTTTAAAAAACCAATAAATCCTCGTATTTGCTAAACCCGCAAACGAAGGAAAATATGTTTTATGTCCATCATACCCTTTTGCCTTCGCTCCAAAGTTTCTCATTTTTTTAATTCCTCTCATCCCTCTTTATCATAATTATATATTATCCATAATCATGAGATTATTTTAATAACAGCAACAATTAAGATTGAATTTTAAAGTTGACTTATTTTTAAAAATTTTTAATAAAAAAAAAAAAATGAAAAGAAATTTTGAAAAATTCAACCTTAATTGTTACTTTTACTACAACATGTAAGTCGAATCCCATGAAAACAAAAAGAGTTCTTAAATAAAATTATAGAAAGTGACCCGTTTTAAACCTATGTTTTGAAACAACAAAATCAAAGGGATGTTAATCAATTAAAAGAAAATTCTAAATTCAAGAATAATTTAGGCAAATATAAACTATCATCTATCTTTGTTCTTTAAAAATATAGAACTTCAATTTCATGTTTGGGCTCTTTTTAGTTGGATGGTCAGTTAAAAATAAGTCAACTTTAAAATTTAATCTTAACTGTTACTTTAACTACAACATACATGCTGTTATGTTAATAATAACTTGTAAACCAGATTTATTTTCGTGTTGTGAAGAAAATACCAAATTTATATTTCTGCATATTTATTTATTATAATAGCGACGTTACTCTCTCATTTTCAAAATACTTTTAAGCAAATGAAAAAAAACGAAAAGCACACCTTTTTCTTTTTCTTTTTCTTTTTAAGGTTTGTTTTTTCTTCTTCTTTTATAGTTTTTTCCATTGAAGTTTACGTGGACAACCCATACTCTCTTTTCCCTTTCTTACGCCGCGTAAGAAAATGTTCCAACTTATCCCTTGATGAAGACACCTTTATACCCACTTTCTTAAATTGTGAATTAGCTTCAACTTGTAATTATCTATCACCATCCACACGAAGACACGTGGACATCCACAGAAAATTAGAGACAGATGGGCCCATGACAAGACACAATAAAGAATCAAGAAACCTCCCCATCGGTTCCCATCTTCATCTTACTTTCATGTAAATTCACAAGTACCACAAGTTCTTGATGTACCAAATTCTCCATATTTAAAATGGAATGTCTTGATTTCGGCCCCTCAATATGAGTGTAATTATAGTAATTAAGAACAGGGAAAAATAGTTGCCACTAATTTAAAGATAATGGATGAAAGTGATTCATTTGACAAAATCAATACGATACGATATCCATTTGATCAACTCAGGTCGATAATGTGAATTGAGAGCACGAGCCCCAATTATACCACAGAAATTAGGGTGTTAGCATAACAGTTGCTTAAAGAATACTAAAAGTACAACACATATAATTGAATAACTATTATTGGTTTCGTCCTAAATACAAGCAAGCATGGAATCTGGCGTAACATCATGTTGCGACCATAACTTGTTAGTAAGTTATAATTAAGCGCTACAATCGAACAGGTTCGTTCCATATTAGTGGGCACCTCCTATTCAAGGATTTGCTTTATTAATAGACACCAGTATAAGAAGAGGACCTACAATCATTTCATGTATTATTACATAAACCATTTTTCCTTTAATCGCTATAGCTATCTTCCTTAAATTAGCAACTCACTCTTTATATTTGTTAACTTAAGTCAATTAAAGATCTTCCCCACCGGCAATCCATAGCAAAATTTCCTCTGCTTTTACTCTTTCTTGTAGGTGTGAATTTGACGGTGCAATCAACTAAATTATCATGCACCCTAAAACAAGTAATTAGGATAATTAAAAACTCAAGATATAAGTATATAATAATTGGAGTGGGTTGGTGGGAAACTATCAACTGCCCCAAATCCTTATTGGTAATTCACTTTAGCCTCAAAGGACACCCTGACCTTTGAGAAGAGATACGGATGGATGACAGGCATGCAATTTCCAAAAAACATGCTAATTAATATTAAAATCAAATACTACAACAACAACAATAACATATTTTATATTATAATATGTAATGGAGGCTGATCGTGCACGTCAACAGGCTTCAACCCTCAAAACTCTTCACTGTAAACGCCACAAACAAGCATCGTGGGAATCCAGACATCTAGCATCCATATCCAATTCCTTTACCAAAATTCTCTCTACTTTCTCTTTCCCGGCAGCGTGGACCTACAGTTTTCTGCCACGTCGTCAACCCACCATTTAGTTCCAACACCGGTCTCAACCGAACCCTGTCCCCCCTTGAACCCATGTGGCGCGCTCTTTTCACTGCTCCTTTCCGCGACCGATTTGTCACCTCTACAATATTTTTTTAATTGATTTTTTAATTATGATTATTTTTCCCTGATCCATTGCACCGCGCGTTAGTTTCAGAGGTGTACACCACATCATCACAGCCGTCCAACGCAGATTGGGCTCATAATCTCTAGAAAGCAACATGTTTGGAGTACTCTAGTTGTCAGCTGTTCAAAGTACATAAAATTGACTTATAATTGCGATAATGCTCTAAAAGAATCAAAATTTAATAGTTATTTTATTAACTAATTTAATCCAAGAGGTTAGGAAAATCCTACATCTTGATAACTATGATTCCGTACGATGAACATAACCAAAAAGTAATTAAATAAAAAAAGAGTAAGTGGATCGAAACAGATCTAAAGGACATTTACTGCAGCTCGCAAGAAGGCCTCCACGTTCCATAAATAGCACTTTCCTCAACGCACACCCACACAACTCCAAACAAAATTGCTTTCTTCCACGAACCATCCACCTGATTCCTAATCCACACTATTTACTTCCACCAAAACAACGTGTCGAAATTTCCGAAACATTTCCCATGATTTCATCCAATAAACGGCCCAGATGAGGCCTTCATTGTGACGGATAAGGATAAAACTCAGTATCCCACCACCCCCCACCACTATCTCTTTTACGTCAACCCAGACCAGTTCCAGCCCCAGAACCTCCCCTGACGTCACCGAACCGTTCTCTCAAATTATCCACTTGTAAATTCCACGTCACACCCAACATTTATTTTTGTTTAATATTCTTGGTCTTTATATATATAGGGTTAAGAGAGAGGCGAGCTTACAAAGACAACGTAAACGAACAGTTTCACTCAGACATGGTTTCCTGGGTTAGAGGGAAGTGCGTAGGGAAGGGCTCCTTCGGTACCGTGACGCTCGGAGTCAACGTACCGGACGGTGCCGTTTTTGCTGTGAAGTCCGTGGATCGGAATTCGGGTCTGCCCGGTCACGTGGAGGCGTTGGAGAACGAGATTCGGATCCTCCGTTCGCTCTCCTCGCCTTATGTGGTGGGCTTTCTCGGCGACGACGTGACGTACGAGTCCCCCACGACGTCGTTCCGGAACCTCCACATGGAGTACTTGCCAGCTGGCACAGTAGCAAAACGGTGCGTCCCTGACGTGGATGAGAGGACTGTGCGGTCCTACACCTGGTGTGTCGTCTCGGCGTTGAAGTACGTGCACTCCAGAAGCATTGTCCACTGCGACGTCAAGGGAAGGAACATTCTGGTGGGGCCGAGTTTGAACTCCGCGAAACTCGCCGATTTCGGATCGGCGATTGAGAGCTCTTGGGAAACGCGTGGTGTTCCGATTGTGCCACGCGGGAGTCCTCTGTGGATGGCACCGGAGGTAATTAGGCGGGAATTTCAGGGGCCAGAGTCCGACGTGTGGTCATTAGGCTGCACGGTCATCGAGATGGTCACCGGAAAGCCGGCCTGGGAAGACCACGGAGCCGATACGCTGAGTCGAATTGGGTTTTCGGACGACTTGCCAGAATTTCCCGCCCGGTTATCCGAACTCGGGCGAGATTTTCTCGAGAAGTGCCTCAGGAGGGACCCGAAGAAGCGGTGGAGCTGCGATCAGCTGCTACAGCACCCATTTCTGTCATCATCGGCGTTTCCCAACTCGGTGGTCATCGACTCATCGCCGCGTTGCGTGCTCGACTGGGTTAACTCGGAGTTCGAGGAATACGGTAGCGAAGAGAATGGGCCGAGTCCGAACTGTGATTCTGATTCTCAAAGTTACGAAACTTCGGCGAGGGACAGGATCGGTAAATTGGCGACAACGGCATGGAAAAATTGGGAATCGGACGGTTGGGTGGAGGTGAGGGCCTTGGCATGTGACACGGTGGCAGCAGGTGGGAGCTGTAGTGGGGACGAAGGGGAGGGGACAAGTACGGAAGATCCGGAAATGATGAGGACAGGGGAGGAAACAGCGGGGACAAGTGCGAGGACAAGTTTGGAATATTCGAATTCTGGTGGCTGGCTTTTACTGGTAATTAGGCTGAAAGATAGTAATAATAATTTCCAGTGCGACTCTGGATTTGGGTGTGCTTGCAGAGCTGGCTCGCCTTGTCGGTGTGGGACGCAAAAGGCAGATTTTGCGGTGGGGAGTGCGATACTCTCATTATTGTTGTTCGAAGTTTATTTGACAGAAATAATTTTTAATAAATTATTATTCATATTCTTCACCTTTTATTCTTGGCCTCAATTTTTGTATGCATGTGACCAACTGTCTATACAGAGTGTGTAGATGCTCATATATATGGTGTTAGGAGAATCACATCTAATTTAAATTATTGCACAATGTTTGGATCATCAATTATTGCTTCCATCCAGTTCCTTCACCCTTCTTGCCGGCGGGAAGCAAGGAAAATGCACACAAATGCCGGTTACCACAAGTTTTGAGTAATATGATTGTGATATACTATTAAGTACATGCTCAAATTACATCTTTCTCATAATTAAAATGTATGATATTAATGTAGACCGGGAAACTAAGGATTCCATAAAGAAGAGCAATGATTAGGGAGAAACTCGCATTTGACGAGTTCTACTAAAAAGAATTACTTGAAGAAGAACCGAGAAGATGCGAGTGTGGAAGCGCCAGAGAAGCTAAAGCCCGTTCGGACGGAGGGAGTATTCGTCCGGACGCCCGTGATCCAGAGCGCTTCGTCTGAAGCTCATTTGCTGCAAGTCCGAATGAGGTTTATCCAGGGAGTCCTCGTTTGGAGCTCGTCCGCAATCTCGTCCGGATGGAGGGCAACCAGGGAACCCTCGTCTGGGGTTCGTCTACAACCCCGTCCGGACGCCTATGTTAATTTCTGCAGTTTCTTGTTTTTTTCCCCTGCC
Organism: Corylus avellana; assembly: GCF_965113065.1. Lineage (NCBI taxonomy): Eukaryota > Viridiplantae > Streptophyta > Magnoliopsida > Fagales > Betulaceae > Corylus > Corylus avellana. Next base: position 22,374,867 of record NC_142497.1, read on the forward strand.
CGTCTGAATGGCCCTATGTCCGTCCGGACGGCCAGCGTAGCTGTAACTTAACCGACTTTAATTATGTTTCCTTCTAGGTTTAGGACTCTTGGGGCTATAAATACATGCTTATAACCCCAATAACGCAACTTTTTATTATTATATGGTTTTCTTCAATAAGAATACTCAAAGTTGAGTTTCTTTTGTGTTTTTTCCTTAAACCTTAGATAACATCTATTGTTTTAAGAAAATTTCTTAAAACTTTGATAGTCTCAAGATCTAGAAGCATGTATCCCATTTCTTATTGTTGTTATTCGCTGTAGCCCACTAAGTCAAGTTGCATCAGTTGGTATCAGAGCCCAAGTACTTTCCATGAATGGGACAACAAGAGTTCTAAAGAGCATGACGGATTGAGACGACAAGTGGAAGAGATACATTTTTCAGAGTGTATTGCAATTTTTCATGAAGAAGAGGAACCATTGGAAGAGGTAAACATTTCGGATAGTTTTGCAATTTTTTATGACAATTCTACACACCATGTGCTTGATAAGAGCCTCGAGGATAAAGTCTTCGATTTTAGTGTTGAGCCAATTAACTATGTTGATTTCATCGGGGTAGATGTTATTTTATCAAATTATTCTAACCAAAATTGTGATGAGATCTATATGACAGAGAAGGACTTTTTTTTATCAAAGAGTGAAGGGGTAGTTGCTAGTTCTTTGGAGATTCTCATGGCATGTGAGAAGGATAAGGTACGAGAAAACCATGGCAAGCCTACATGGCAAGGTGATGTGTGGGGCTTTCAAAACAATCATCAAGATCTTTTGATGATTAGAGGCATCACATTTATAATGGGATGTTGCCTTGTCTTGATCTTTAGGAAGGGGGAATGGAATGAGTTGACAGGCACCCGAAGGACCTTGAAAAGAACAGGCCGAATTTGAGGACGAATTCTCTCAAACAGGGGGAGAATGATGTTGGGTGGAAATTAACCGCCCTACGAGATTCAATAATGAGGATGCGAATTCGAGAGTGAATTATCTCCAACCTGGGGAGGATGATGTAGACGGGAAAGCTAAGGATTCCATAAAGAAGAGCGGTGATTAGGGAGAAACTCGCACCTGATGAGCTCTACTAAAAAGGATTACTTGAAGAAGAACCGAGCAGATGTGAGTGTGGAAGTGGCTCGAAGAATCAAGACTAGGTCACAAACGCGCAAGGAAGCTAAAGCCTGTCCGGACGGAGGGAGTATCCATCCGAACGCCCATGATCCAGAGAGCTTCGTTTGAAGCAAGTCCGAACGAGGTTTATCCAGGGAGTCCTCATGTGGAGCTCGTCTGCAATCTCGTTCGGATGGAGGGCAACCAGGGAGAGCTCGTCTGGAGTTCGTTTGCAACCCCGTCCGAACGCCTATGTTAATTTATGCAGTTTCCTTTTTTTTTCCCTGCCCGTCTAGACGGCCAATGTAGCTGTAACTTAACCGACTTTAATTCTATTTCCTTCTAGGTTTAGGACTCTTGGAGCTATAAATACATGCTTATAACTCCAAAAACGCAACTTTTGATTATTATATGTTTTTCTTCAATAAGAATACTCAGAGTTGAGTTTCTTTTGTGTTTTTTTTCCTTAAACCTTAGATAACATATATTGTTTTAAGAAGATTTCTTAGATCTTTAATAGTCTCAGGGTCTAGAAATATTTATCACATTCCTTATTGTTGTTATTCGATGCAGACCATTAAGTCACGCTGCATCAGATATACTAAAATGTCTAATCGGCCAGCCTAAGTTGAGAATTTAGGGGTTCAGAAGCCAAACCATAAGTTCTGATCGGGCCATAAAAACTAACGTTCCAACTGCTTAGATAATAACTAATTAAGGATGTAATGCATAAGGTAATTCCCTCACGATACCATCCTCATACAACATCGCTAACTTGTCAATAAGCACGCAATCTAGCACAACACTTAGATAATGGTTGTAGCCTGTCAGTAGGGAAGGAGTTCATGCTACATTTTGCCATAGTTGTATCCCATCCGTTATCCAAAATTGACCGTGCAATAAACTGTGTTATTTTTTTGTATAATATATATAAGTAACATATATAATGCAATTCCCAAATTATTGTCTTGAACCATATCAAGAATAAGAGTGGTGGAACTTGAACAACTCAAGATTTTGACGCATGGGGTGGCGATGAGACTTGTTCACGCCACTAGCACCACTAGCACGTAATGTTGGTAACGATTTCATAATAATAATGATACTTTAGAAAGGATAAACATATAGAGAGCCACATATTAATTAGTAGAAGATTTTGTGGTTTGAGTATAAACAAAAAATTTCTTCTCTCTTGTTTCTTTTTGACTAGGCAGAAACAGAGGTTCCCCTGTTTCCTTGACGGCTTCTTTGGATCGGTTCATATTGATCCTTTCCTAAGAGATATATATATATTTTATATTCCGCGTGAAACATAAGTTGGAAGTATATATTATAATTCAACTAGGAAATTTCGTAGGGAATTGGTTAACGACAATGGGATGATATAACACTCTTTTAAGGTTCCATTGGGGTTAAGGATTATTTTCTTTATTCTTTTCAAACATGTGTGTGTATATATATATATATATATATATTTCCTATAAATTAGATCGTAGGAATTATAATTGGGGTAATCTTATGCATTACTCTATCACATGAGCCATTTAGAAAAGTCACGTGCGTCACAAAACATTGATTCTTATAGTGAAGGGGGGCCAGAAACTCTCCACTTCTTGTGGTATTTGTGGTTTGGGCTTTAGTGTAAAGGCTCAAATGTATTTGTGAGGAAGAAGAACCGAATGAAGTCTCTCTAAGACTCTATCTATCATTGAAAGTAATATATATGATTTTTTTTTTTTTTAATTGAATAAGAAATGGGTTACAGGGAATGATCATTTCCACTCCTGATCCGAAGGAAAAAAGGAGGGGACGATTCTAAAAACGAAAAAGGAGTGGACTCCCCAACAATAGACCAAAAACAAACTAAAGACGAAAATGACAGAGAAATTCTAATAACAGTTGGGAATGAGTCAAATAAATGATTCGGCCCATCAAGCGAACCGAAACAGCCAAAAAAGGCTGTAATAAACGGCAAAATTCCGTAAACGGAACACCCCAAAGGGTAGCCGACACGATCATCAGTGGTCGGAAAAGAACAACACAGCCGACCATCAGTAGTTGGAAAGGAGAGGAAGATCTCTATCAAAAATACAAACAAAGGCCAGAACAAGGATTTAGCCCAGAAAATGAACACAGTGAACAAAAAAATACAAGGAAATACAAAGAGACAACAAACACAAGCAAATAAAAGCATAATAAAATCTCCTAAACCAAAAATCAGCAACCCCAGCGGTGGAGATGGTTGAGACGCGGCGGAGGGATGAGATGAAGCCGGAGATGATGGTGGATGGTCGTGATATATATGATTAAATATATATATGAAGTACAAAATGTTTCTTTCAGTTTTTTTTTTTAAAAATTATATTTTAATTTAGAAATCGTACATTTTAAAATACAAAATTACTAATTAAGTTTTTATATTCAATACTTTCCATATTCTTCTTAGCATTCAATTTTCATATTGACGTTATTGACGTTAGAGGACATTAGAAACAAAAATTAATTGAAATTACCGTCACTATCTTGTAGAAAGGTATGTATGAAGAACTTTCATGAATGTGAAAATGTGAAAATGAGAAAGTAAACAAGTGGGCATTCCAATAATTTATATACATTGAAAAATTTATGACGTTGAGGGTCTTAATTATTCATCATGAAAAGTCCATTCTTTATGGATGGGAATCGTACACATCCGAAGAAATGGAATAACTAAATGTCTAGAGTTAATAATAAGAAATAATTCACCTCAGTATTTTATTTTAATCTTTTTTCAATCTCATTCTATAAATTCAATAGATGAACCATTAAATTTATGAACTCATATAGATCTCACACAAATTTAATGGTGAATTTATCATTTCACTATGGAGATGGTTGAAATAAAAATGAATTCTATCATCTCTCATCAATAAATTCTCATTTCCATGTCTAGAGACTTTTTAAGGCCTCAATATTATTACAAAAAAAAAAAAAAAACCCATAATTGAGGGCCTTGATCAGAGATTATTAACTTTTTAGGGTAAAGTCTACTACCCTAATGACAATTTAACCCTAAAACTATCAATTACGATAATTTACCCCTCAAACTACTAAAACAATGACAATGTATCCCCTCAATGCTAGCAAAATGACGAAATTATTCCTATAGAATTTTCAATAAGACAAAAATACACTTAAAAATTTAAAGAAAAAAAATAATAATAAATTTTAGTATTTTTGTTTTTATTTTAGTAAGGATGGTTTTATCATTTTGTTAAAATTGTGGGTACATTATCATTATTTTGGTAGTTTGAGAAGTAAATTGTCACAATTGATAATTTGAAGGGTAAATTGTCATTGAGATATTAGTTTGAGGGAATTAACTGGACTTTACCCAACTTTTTACCATATTAAAAAAAAAAAAAACCAATTGAAAACGGGGAATTGGGTTAAAATTTACAACATGCACAAACTTAAATTTGGTTTTGATTTTTCGATAGAAAAATAGAGGAAAACAAATAAAAAAATTGTTGTAGCAAAACAAGGCCAAAATCATCCCGAAGTTTGTAAGATACACATTGAGAGTGCCAAATTATTAATAAATACCTTCGTCATCACCACCATCATTGTCGGCATCAATAAAATCATCTTCATCGTCATCGAAATCTATGTTCTGCGTGTATTCACCATCAGTATCACTAGATTCAACGACTTCTTCTTCTTCATTTTCATCTTCATCCCCATCTCCTTTCTTGTCCTCTCCATCCTCTCCGCCCTTAGCCATTTGTTCAAGCTTCTCTAAGACATCTAACTTGTTCAGCTCCGAGTCCAAATTCCACCGAGCTTTCTTCCTGCTTGGTCGTTGCCCTTTCGAATCTTCAACGAGCTCTTGAGGAAATCTAGTGGCCACTAAATATTGACTAAGAGAATCGCGGACTATTCTGTTGTTTGGCCTTTTACGGTCAGAATATCTCTCAATATCATCACTTTTCTTTTTGTGGAAACTGTCAGAAAATATACTCTCTTTGGAAGCAAATTCCTCAAGAAAATAGGGTGAAGTTTTCCAAAAGTTTTCGAGCTTTCTCTGCTCGATTACTAAGGTTTCTTGCTCCTTAGTCAAAGTTGGGATCTTGGGTAGTTCGATATCGGGAAAAAGCTCAAATTTCTCCTGTTTAGAATAACCGAAACTGCCTCCATATCCACGTCCTCGCCCTCGCCCTCTAAATGCCATCTGCTTCAAAACAATTTATTTTTCTTAATCAACTAGATTTTCCGAAAAATAATTCAATCAATTGCCTCTTTCTAAACACAGAACCAAACATTCTGCAATACAAATATAACGTAATCCCTACACTAGGATAGGAAAAAAGAAGCACACTTAGATGGGTTTGAGCCTACAACCTCTTAAAGTAATGATTAAGTAGTTAAATTTATCTCTTCCTATTAGCTTAAGCTTTTGGGACAAGTGGTAATTTAATACGACCAAACACCCCTTTCTTTTACTAAAATCCCACGGAAACGGATCCGCCCACTGATGAACTCCACACCATACTGCACAACGATTGCCCGCTCGGACAAACCTCACGCACACTGAACAATGCATGGCCACTACACGTTCAAAGACGATGAACTTGGGTTGCGTTCCGGCGAGGACAAGGAAAGGGGAGAACATATCGGTTTGGGTAAGAGAATGGAAGGAGATTGGGGTTTGCACGATTAATACACATTGTGATGGGCAATTCTTTTGAATTAACTAAAAGACAACAGAGAAGAAAATAAATAATTAAAAAAAGTAATGCTAGAGATTATTTTAATGCTAACATGTCACTCTTAATTAATTTAAGGATTGATTGGAATATGAGATAAAAATATGATATATAGTATTTAGAAGAAAAAAAAACATTTTGTGAGATAGAATTATTATTATTATTATTTTTTTTTTTGTGATTTAAAAAAGTATTTAGGTTAGACATAAAAATAAAAATTATTTTTATTTTGGTTTTAATAATGTTTTGTATTTGAGTTATTTGTTAGGATATAAAACCCATATCCATAATACCCACTAATAGTGTCTTAACTTCGAACAATTTTTTAAACAAAATTTGGTGTAAATTCACAATATTAATAATGAAGAGTGTACCCTCCCATATAACTTGGAAATGATGCTCTCACACTCGAACAAAACCCATGCATGGCACATTGCACATTAATTTGTGGCATCAGAAACATAGCAAACAACATCAACTGCTAGGATTAAACAGCCGACGATCATCTGACAACATACTCAATATAAATAAAACATGCAATTTTCTCCATAATCATACACTCAAAGTAAAATTTTGTTAAACAAAGGTTAGTAAAGAAACAACTAGATGTCACGTAAAGTACAGCTGAAATCCACAGGAGGCTGAGAATGGCAAAGGTCAGTAAAACATGTGGACCATCAAACCAAGTAAGCGATAAAAGTCAAGTGAGAAGCTAGTTAGAAATGCAATATGTTTCCTCACCGAATTACAAACCAATCAAAAGTATTTCACTAAGGGTTAACCTAACACCACACCACGGCAGCAAAAACCACAACTACTTAAATCGATCACCCTGGTGATGAAACCCATATGAGATACAGAGGAACAGGCCCTTTTTCTTCTTCTTCTTCTTAAGCAATATACAAAATTAACAGACTTGCCCAAATTTGATTAAACGATTACAATCCAGTTGATTTATGTATAACGCAAAAAATCATTTTTCTAGCCATCAAAAAGCCAAGTCAAACCACCAGCAAACCCCCATTCTTCATATCACAGAAAGCCACATCACAGATAACGTCCAAGAGATTAACAATTATTGTCAAAAATAAAAGAGAGATAATACAACTTAACAACACAAGAACCATAAGACGCAGGTTATTGATACAAGGTCCACCATCAAATAACTTACACAGTTCATAGAACTCCCTAAAAACTTTTCCGCATCAGATTATAAGAAGTACTAAAACCCTATCTCTTTTAAGAGCTCAACTCAACCCCAAGCGTCCCGCACTCCGCGACTCTTAACAAACTCAATCTATTTCCTAATACTTGTTCCAGAATAACCCGAACACAACTATATTTCACCCCGTAAATTCACAGCGGCACTTCATCAAACACTTGGTACTCATCCTATGCCATTGCTTTACCCCAAAAACCTTAATCAATGAGAACACCAGGTAGCGCATTACTCAAACATACAACAAAATGCAACGACCTACACAACAAAGACGTACTTTTGCATACACATAACCAGATACGACACCCCTTTTAGAAATTCGTCAAATTTGTGATACTCTGCATCTAGTTTCTAGGGTTTTTGTTGTTAAAACACCCCAAACATCCTAGTCTACTAGGAAACATTAAGTGGAAAAAATACAAACAAATAGTCAAAGTAATAAAGCCTAAAACAATAAAAAAAAATAAAAAGTACGAGAAAATACAAGAACTAACCTGGGCCGGGTCGAGGAACGCTGTTCTTCTGCTCCTTTTGGTAAAGAGTGAAGGGGCTGCGCGAGAAGGGCGTAGAAATAAGAGATATTGACAATGTAGAAAGAAGAAAGATCGGGTCGGGTATTGGGCGTTTTGGCTATCCGGCCCGCATGATGCAGGTTTTGAAATTTAGGCCCGCAACCCGGCTAAAATAGGCAATATCCGGCGGGGCGCCGGATATTGAAAATCACATTCGGAAAAAAACTTCACGACAACAGAATAATGTCAGCGAGGACGTGGCCAGCCTTTCGGACGACGACAAAAACTTCACGGTGACAAAAAACTTCACGAGGAAAATCACATTCAGAATGAGCCTACCAAGAACACAAAAACTCCAAAAAAAAAAGAATAAACAGAAACAAAAACAATAGCATCAAATCAACCCAATAAGAATACCTGGGAAAACTAGAGATTGGTCTTCTGGGTCTTGCTGCTCTTTTCTTCCAGTAGCTCCATGGTCAAATCTTAGAACATAAAGCTTTCAGCTTTCACAAACCCACACACGGAGAGAAAGAGAGAGAGCATTATCCTTGGAGAGAGCGTCGAGTGAGAGAGAGAGAGAGAGCTATTCTGAGTTTCTGGAGAAAATGGAAAGTGAGAGTTTGAGAGAGGCAGGTGTGACTGAGGCGCTTAGGCTAGGAATTGGAAATTAGGGACTTTTTTTTTTTTTTTGTGCGTTAAGCGGGCGAACCCGCCCTGTAAAGGTTGGACAAAATCCAACCCGTTTCCGCAAAAATAACCTTAAATCCTCCTAATAATCTTAAATCATCTTTTATATATATATATATATGAGATATGCTATAGGGCAATAAAAATATCATTTTTGGCCCATAAAAGTCTTAAGTAGGACAATAAAAATATCATTTTTGGCTCATAAAAGTCCTAAATAGCAAGAAACCACAGGTCCATCAGTGGGTGGGGCCACAGCAACTAAGGGTAGAGCCTATAGCCTCTTGCCACCCAAAACTTTTATGGGCAAAAAATTGTCTTTTTATTGCACTCAAGCATCTATCTCTCTCTTTCTCTCTCTCTCTCTCTCTCTATATATATATATAATAACTTCTATAAACCAGCTCTTTTATGCCAACCAATAAACAGTTGCCACCTACGATTATTGCACAAACCCAAATAAGAACAAAAACACCAGATTATATAGCTTTATTCCTTTTTTTTTTTTTGGGGGGGAAGGCCTCTGGGGTTGCTTGCGAGCCACCCCACCCATGGGGTGGCTGGCGTGGGGTGGCTCGCCGGTCACCTCAGATGGGCTAGATATGGCCAACGCAGCCACCCCAAATGGGCTAGGAGTGGCCTGCGCATGACTACCTCCACCTATGGAATGGCTCGCCGGCCACTCCAAATGAGCTAAATGTGGCCTACGTGACCACCTCTGCCTATGGGGTGGCTCGCCGGCTACCCCAAATGGGCTGGGGGTGGCCGGCCACCCAGCCACCCCATCAATTTTTGTGTTTTTTTTTTTTTAAAAAAAAATAATTAATTTTTTAAGGTTTAGGTGAAATAATCTGGTGTGTTACTATTTTTTCCATAAACTTTAGGTTTACTCTAAAATGCTGAAGTGTCACTTGATGAGTGGTAGGCACAAAGGGATGAGTTTACACCACTTACTTATAAAAGTCACTCTCTATATGTCAAAGACATAGTTGTGGCTTTTTCCTGTTTCTTAGGGCATTATATCGTTATCCACACATTGTGGCATCATATGCTATTTTATGTTGGTCTTGATGACTCTTTCATAAAAAGATTATTGGTATTACGTTTAAATGATTTATCTGTGCCTTCCCTTTTTCAAAATTCATTTTATAGAAAACATGTCTTTTGTGTTATGAACAAATGCTTAATTTTAATATATATATACTTAACAGCATTGTGTGATTATCTTTTGTACATGCAACTCCAATAATTATAAGAAGTGCAATTGTTCCTCGCATATACATGCAACTCAACTCCAATAATTATCTTTTGTTTTATTTTAACATTTAAAAATTTGTTCAATCAGCCCTTGCAAAAACTCGCTTGGATGGATCATCTACCATTGTTCAGCCACTTCTGAACAATGGTAGATAATCACTTCTGAACAATGCTCAGTTGATACTTTGCACCAACTGAGCATTTGCGATCTCCAACCAGCTCACCTCGTTCATCGGATCGTCCAACTGCTGCTACTTCTTCACTTGGTACCGCCTCGACGATTCGAATTTTGAGAAATTCCTCTTCCTCTCGTCGATCGTCAAGAATCTCGGGTGGACGTCGCATCGAAGCCACTAGGATATTTCCCCCCAAAAGAAAGTTAGCGAATAAGGATATTAATTCTTAATTGAATGAATTCATAAACGAAATTCACAGAAAATTAGGGTTCTACGAGTTAACTAGTGGATTTGACGTCTTCCTATCATGCTATCATCAACCTGCAAAAATAAATTAAGTGAACAAACATTATTTCAGGGGGGGAGGGAGACTGAGACTGAGACATTGACAACCCCCTCCTTACAAGAAAAAAAAAGGGCATGAACAGAACATAGAATTGACAAAATAATAGCCATTGTGGATGCATTAAACCAACCTCATAACAAAAACAACACTGGGAGCAATTTGACTAGCTACAGAGAAAACTGCTTTGACATACTTCACCCCTTCACCAAACCACTGCAAGTAATAGAGAGACATACAAATAAGAGATGCAGGTGCAGGATACGATTCTTTAAGGCAATAAAATTTGTACCATGCAATTATGAACAAGCCAACAGAGTAAAACGATGAATATGAACTACCCACCATGGCCTTTTCTATGTGCTTCACGAACAATATTAATGGAGCAATTTCACTTTCTTTTGATGAGACCTATAAACATGAGACACATTAGACAACGGCAACAACTCTTGGAACAGTAAAGAGTGGGAAGTACCTCAAAGATATCGTTAAATAGCAATCTTGTCGATATCATCACCCCAAAACCATCTAATCGTTGTAAATTATTGGCTGCAGAGTGAAGGATCAATGAGTACCACAAAACAACACGACACTGCACCGAATGGAAATCCAATATATATAATAAAGAGTCCAAGGAATCACCAGAACAAAAGAAATTATTTTTCTAAAAGTATATGTAGTTGGAAGAAGTTTGTAGCTTAAACAAGATTAGACCAAAGAAGCTACTAGAACTTACCATCCTTGCTGAATTTGTTGGACACCGAGAGGCCACATAACAGAGAGAAGTAGGAGGCCGGTGAGCTCTGCCTCGGTGGCCCAACTACCGTAGCTCCAAAACAACACCCCTCCCTACTTGAAATAGTCATTCACTATTCCTTAAACTAAGGAATAAGTATTCCTCATTTATTGGCTATGAAAATGGTTATTCTAAGGCTATTACATTTTATATTTTTTTCATTCACCATAAAAGTTACTCATTTTTTTTTCTTAACAAAATAGCCATTTTGTATGTCAAACCTATCCTTTAAGATTTAAGGGCTTCTAAAGCTAATGATCATGTTGTTAAGGCAATAAAGGTCGTCCTAACAGTAGTAGTATCTATAATAATAAAAATCCTCTTCATTTCATTTAAAATGATGCATATAACAATGTATATGATGTGATATTAATTAAATCTTTTAAAATACGTGCCAATATTGACGACATGTATATCGTTACATGATGCCCAAACCTATGTAAAATGCTATATAATTTGCCACCAGAGGAAACAGGCCTAGCCCAAATTGATGAACTGGTAGCCCAAGTCCATTGCCCCATATTTAAAAAAATGAAAATGGGCCATGCTGGTCTTAAATTGTCTTACGGACATTAACTGCAACAACTTATACTTACAGTCCAAGTATTGTAATGCCTGTAAACACTTGGAACCAGCATGGGCATTGACATTTGACCAGCCTCACTCTCTCAAAGGGTACAACCCCGCACAGCACTCATTTCCCAAGGTTCCTTCAAATTACGCTCGATAGCCCTTCTGCTACACGACCCTTTTCTACTCTCAGATCTGTATCCTTTATCTCTCTCCCGGAGGGTTTGCACCGTCCGATCTCCTCCGCCATGTCTGGCTCCACGCCCTCCCAGACCGCGGCCAACGCCCCCATATCCGCGAGAGAAACCCTAACTGTAAATCCCTACGCTTCCATGTTTGTGTCTGCGCGGTTGCGCTTCAATTTACGTCGTCGTTTTTGTTCGGTTCGATCTAATTTTGCTTTTCGTTGTGGTGCTTGCAGCTACCGAGCCTGGGGATCAACCCGCAGTTCATCACCTTCACGCACGTGACGATGGAGTCTGACAAGTACATCTGCGTGAGAGAAACGTCGCCGCAGAACAGCGTCGTCATCATCGACATGACCATGCCCAATCAGCCCCTCCGCCGGCCTATCACCGCTGACTCGGCCCTCATGAACCCCAATTCCAGAATCCTCGCTCTCAAGGGTGTGCATTTCGTTTTCCCCATTCTGAATTCCGACTTCCGGTTTCGAATTTCGCAGTTTCTCATCGTGTTTAGTGTACCGGTACCACACATTATGTGCCCGTTCTAAAGTAATGTTGAGATTTGTACAAATTATATCTTGTTATCGTTGTTTTATTGATCAAAAAATGTGCAACCATACAACGTTGTAAGAATGTAGTTATGGTCAATGGCACTTAGCAAAACCTGAATTTAGAAATTTAAGAAGTCCACGGTGGAGTGACCATCGGAAATTTTTGAAATTTTGTCTCGTTAACATATAATTCTACTGAGATTTGTTAGACTATGTAGATGGTTGGAAATTTTATCAAAATATGGTGATGAATATGGGAGTCTATATCAAATGTTTAAAAATTCATTAGAATGAATTGATTCAGATAAACAGCGTATAGTCAATGAGACCCGTGAGGTGTATGGATCTTGATTTTCTGTTTATCATTAATATAGTGGTTTTGTAAGAAGGAACTTAAGTTGAGTTTTGTCGTTGTGTGTATATCTCATATTTTGGGCATTTTGAAATGAGAATCACTTAACCAATCAGCTGTTAACCATTGTATTTTGTTTTGCCAAGTGCCAACTAAAGATTGTGGACCTTGTGGTACATTGTTTCTGTGTTACTGACTCATGTTATTGCGGAATAGTGATCTTTGTTTGGAATATTGGACACGGAATTGCAACAGTGTATATTCAGTATAGTTTCGTCTTTTTCTGTTTTAAACATTACCACAGAGCAATATTGGATTCAGTATTATGAAATAGTGGCAAAATCTATAGAAAAAAGAAGAAATTTAACAGAAATGATTTTCTCTGCACTTTTATTGTATGTTTTCGGTACTATGGTTACAATGGGGCTAATGAATGGTTTTATTCGATTTAAAGCTCAAGTTGCGGGAACTACTCAGGATCACTTACAAATATTCAACATTGAACTAAAAGCAAAGGTCAAGTCGCATCAGATGCCAGAGCAGGTGATGAATTTATCCCATTAAAGCATGTTGAAAGTGTGTGATGTCACTTTTGAACCTTTATTTTGTCAAGTTATGAGTTTGACTGCACTAAACAGTGTTAACTCTTTCCTTTTTGGATAGGTTGTCTTTTGGAAATGGATCACCCCAAAGATGCTAGGTCTTGTCACACTGACCTCAGTTTATCATTGGTCAATTGAAGGCAAGACATTTAACGTTTCCTGATTATTTGTATTCCTTTTTTTTTTTTTTAATGATTTGTCCTTTTGTTTTGCTCACTCTCTTTCTTTGCTGGTTATTGGTTCATATAACATTCTTAATGCATCTCATATCTTAGGTGATTCTGAGCCTGTGAAGATGTTTGAGCGAGCAGCTAATTTGGTAAATAATCAAATAATCAACTATCGTAGCGATCCTACTGAAAAGTGGTTGGTCTTGGTTGGAATTGCTCCTGGTTCACCCGAGGTAAGTGGTTCCATCCTTATCTGTAGTTTTTGGCCCCATGTTGTCAATGTTGCTAATGTTCTATGCTTGCTCTTACGTTTGTGTATCTTTCACTCATGGGTTTGTTTAGGTTAACATTCTTAGTGATTGGGTGTCTTTTAGGCATGTCATAACGCTGCAGACATTGGCCTTGCAGTTCCCAACATGGTTTCATCTGTTAATCTTGCTACGTGCTCATTATTTTGATGAATTATGCCAATTTCCTGTAAATACTAGACAGCTGTAATGTTGTGGTGGATGCACACATGCTGTACTCATTTAGGTTGCTGCTTAATTGCTTAAACGTGGTCATACTACTGCAATTAATCTTATGATAAAACATGCTAGTTCCAATTATTGTGGCACAGCCTTTAGTGTGTTGTTTTCCACTAAACAGCAGTGTTGTTCTTTTCATTTTTTATTTTATTTTTTAAAACAATAATTGCTTTGTCTATAGGGCTTTTGAATCACTGAAATTGCCTCTGCCTATTATTAGAGCAGAAGATGTAAGAAGCTTACCAGTTCAGGCGGTATCTTCAACACTGATATATTTTGTGTTTACAAATTTTTTGTTATAGAGGCCCCAACTGGTCAAAGGAAATATGCAGCTTTTCTCTGTGGATCAGCAACGTAGTCAAGCTCTAGAAGCACATGCTGCGTCATTTGCCACGTTTAAAGTATGACTTTCCTTCAATGCTGTTTTGTTTCAATATGGTTTATTATTAATATGCAGTTATATTGTAATTGTGCTGCATATTATTTTTCATGTTATATACAGGTTGCAGGGAATGAAAATCCTTCAATTCTAATTTGTTTTGCCTCAAAGACCTTGAATGCTGGACAAGTTGCATCGAAGATGCATGTTATTGAACTTGGTGCCCAGCCAGGTCTAATCTATTCTCCATTAACATCTGTGATAGAAGTGCATGCATGCTGATAGGTTTATTACTACTACTATGGGTTCGTCATATGCATACTTTTCATGCCATATGATACTATGGGCAATCAATTTTATAGCTGTTTTAAGTTAGATGCTTCTGTTACACACTATCTTCTGGTCTCTGTAATGTCTTGCTGTATTGATTATGGATTTTTGTTGTCAGGCAAACCATCATTTACCAAGAAACAAGCAGATCTATTCTTTCCCCCAGATTTTCCTGATGACTTTCCTGTTTCAATGCAGGTCAGAATATTCTCTTACTGATTTGCTTAGTTCCAGATAGATTCACTATAAATTAATCTGCTATTCTTTGTGTGACAGATATCGCAAAAATATGGGTTAATATATGTGATCACGAAGCTTGGACTTCTTTTTGTGTATGACCTAGAGACAGCTACTGCAGTGTATAGAAACCGAATCAGTACAGATCCTATATTTTTGACATCAGAAGCTTCATCAGTTGGGGGCTTTTATGCCATCAATAGACGTGGGCAGGTGTTGCTTGCCACTGTAAATGAAGACACAATTGTAAAATTTGTTAGTGGATCGGTATGTTTATAAATTTTTCCCTATTTTGGCTGTCAGAGCAAATAAATTATCGGTATATTAAATTATTGTTGATGTGATTCTGCAGTTGAACAATTTGGAACTTGCTGTTAATCTCGCCAAAAGAGCAAACCTTCCTGGTGCAGATGAGCTGGTAACTTGACATTGATTTTGATATTGTTTATAACAATGGTTTTGTTTTTGAGCTGTGACTGGTGAAATGTAGTGATCTCTGATGTATGCTTTAGCTGATTTCTGTTTTGCTCATTATGCTTAGGTTGTCCAACGGTTTCAAGAGTTGTTTGCTCAGACCAAGTATAAGGAGGCTGCAGAGCTTGCTGCAGAATCTCCTCGGGGAATACTCCGTACCCCTGATACTGTTGCTAAATTTCAGGTATACATCCCAGTTTGGCATTTTTTGGTTAGTTTATGCATATTCCTCACTCCTGATAGATTCTTCTGCTTTCCATTTGGTTCTTTATGTGATCCTGAGAACAGGATACATAATCTATAAGACATGCACGTGATCTTTGCGGCGAGATTCTAATATGGTTGTGTTGTTCTTTTGTTGCAGAGTGTTCCTGTGCAAGCAGGGCAAACACCACCATTATTGCAGTACTTTGGAACACTGTTGACGAGAGGAAAACTCAATGGTTTTGAGTCTTTGGAATTATCACGCCTCGTTGTAAATCAGAACAAAAAGAATCTTTTGGAGAATTGGTTGGCAGAGGACAAGCTGGAATGTAGTGAGGAGCTTGGAGATCTTGTGAAGGTCTGTATGGAAGTTTTTTATTGAACTCTTTTCAGTAACACCTTATGTGTGTGGGGATTTGTTTAGAAGCTTTTGAGGATTATTCAAGTGCAAAGCTTGATTGTTAGCTCATTGGGCTGGGTGAGTGAAGGTTATACTTTTTAGGGAAAAATACCAACTTTGTTAAGATCAAACTGAATTATCCTTCTTACTTGTAATTGACGATTGTCTCCTTGAATCTTTTTCTGTTTGTTTTTTTATATAGTTGGGTGTTTATGGTGCTTTTGTTTTACTCATCTATTTTCTTCTTCTTCTTCTTCTTCTTCTCTCTCTCTCTCTCTCTTTTTTTTTTTTTTAATTAATTTTTTAATTTTTTTTATCTTTCTAATATTTTGAAATGTTTTATTTTGCAGACAGTGGATGGTGACCTTGCGCTGAAAATATATATCAAAGCTAGGGCAACTCCAAAAGTTGTTGCAGCATTTGCTGAGAGGAGGGAATTTGACAAGATTTTGATATACTCAAAGCAGGTGATTTAATAAGATTTTCTTACTAGTACCAGCATCTCTAAATATAGTTAGTCAAGTTCAACCATTTCAACCAGTAGTCCTTAGTTTTGAATCACTACTAACATTTTGTATTTGATAAGTAAATCACTACTAACATTATATGACCTTTGGCATGTCATTGCAAATAATATGTAATATGTACTTGTTGATGCTCATCATGCAGATGATTTTCTTTACCAATGCAGGTTGGGTACACACCTGATTATTTGTTCCTTCTGCAAACGATTTTGCGGTCAGATCCCCAGGTGTGTGGATTGTTTTGTAATAGAATTTGGGGCAATTTTTTTTTTTTCGTAGTAGGATATTATAACTAAGTTGGGTGCAAAATTTGCAGGTTCATATACCAGATTCAATTTTTAAATTGTATTCTGCAGTATCTTATGTGTTGTCATGGACACGTGTTATTCCCTTATGATATAAAACGCAGTTTTTTATGTTGTGGTTTCTTCATTTTCTAGCACATAGCAAGTCTCTTTTCAAATGTTGAACGTGTCATAGTGCTGTACCAGACTGAGTTGCCAAATATTAACTGCGTTTTTTTATATAGGATTATTTTTTTACTTTTTTGATTGCAGGGGGCTGTTAATTTTGCACTGATGATGTCTCAAATGGAGGGAGGCTGCCCAGTTGATTACAACACGATAACAGATCTGTTTCTTCAGGTTCAACTCGAATTTTCCTAATATGTGGTTCTAATAGTTTCAGATTCAACATAGACTTCATTTTCTTCGTAAGCTAATAAAATGTATTTTGGATATCAAGTTAGAAACATATTTTCTCCTTTTTTAAAGAAATCTTTAGTTTAGCATATTCAGATTTTCTACCAGGAGAAAGTTATTATATTCTCATTATTGATTTACTAAAAACTTGCATACTTCAGACGTTGTTTTATTAAGAATTTGCTGTTGTACAGAGGAACTTAATCCGTGAGGCAACAGCTTTTCTGCTGGATGTGCTGAAGCCAAATCTACCTGAACATGGCTTCCTTCAAACAAAGGTCCAGTGTTTTTTTTTTTTTTTTTTTTTTTTTTTTTTTTTTTTTGGTTTCTTGCAATTTGTTTTCTAATATCTTAATCTGATATTTTATAACTTTGTTTCCATGTTTTTACTTATATCCGTTTCATCTTTTATTTTGTTCAGGTTTTGGAAATTAACCTTGTGACATTTCCAAATGTTGCGGATGCTATATTAGCCAATGGTATGTTCAGCCATTACGACCGCCCACGTATTGCACAACTTTGTGAAAAAGGTGGTTTATATTTGCGGGCCCTTCAGGTATGGTGGCCTCTTGAACTTTGATGACAAAATTATTTAAAAGGATAATTAGTTATCTCCTGATCTAAATTATCTTTTTATTCTGCAGCACTATACGGAGTTGCCTGATATTAAACGTGTCATTGTGAATACTCATGCAATTGAACCACAGGTTTGCTACTCATTCTAATACAAAACTTGGCCAAATGTGAATGTGGTAAAATTTCTAATCATTTGGTGCTTTCCAGTCGCTTGTTGAGTTCTTTGGAACCCTTTCCAGAGAATGGGCTCTTGAGTGCATGAAAGATCTTCTAGTGGTCAATCTTAGAGGCAA
The DNA here is from genome assembly GCF_965113065.1 of Corylus avellana. Lineage (NCBI taxonomy): Eukaryota > Viridiplantae > Streptophyta > Magnoliopsida > Fagales > Betulaceae > Corylus > Corylus avellana. The sequence continues at coordinate 22,392,819 of NC_142497.1, forward strand.
TCTTCAGCTAATTGTGCAGGTGAAGTGGTGATTCTTTCAGTTGGTGTTGCTGTTACTGCTGTTTTTAAACATGCGGCTCATTAGAATATTTTTGATGCAGGCTGCCAAAGAATACTCTGAGCATTTAGGTGTTGACGCCTGCATAAAACTATTTGAGCAGTTCAAGTCCTATGAAGGGTTATACTTTTTCTTAGGGTCATATTTGAGCTCCAGGTACCCTTCTCTTTATAGTGGAAGAAAAGGAAAAACCGACATTAGTTGACTATATTCGTTTGGTGGGCAATTTATCATTACTTTCTATTTCTTTTATATAGTGAGGATCCTGATATCCACTTCAAGTACATTGAAGCTGCTGCTAAAACCGGCCAAATTAAGGAGGTAGAACGTGTGACGCGGGAATCTAACTTTTACGACCCTGAAAAGACAAAGAACTTTCTGATGGAAGCCAAGCTTCCAGATGCGCGTCCTCTGATTAATGTCTGTGATCGTTTTGGTTTTGTTCCGGATCTCACCCATTACCTATACACTAATAACATGCTTCGCTATATTGAAGGTTACGTTCAAAAGGTAAATATTTCACATGGATTTGTTTACTTATATATGGAATATTCCAAGTGATTTTGGTTTTTTGGTTATTTCTTATGAAGCTGAGTAATATCAAGTGGATATTAAGCATTATGATTCTTGTCTTGCTTAATAGGTCAATCCAGGAAATGCTCCTCTAGTTGTAGGGCAGCTGTTAGATGATGAGTGCCCCGAAGATTTCATCAAAGGTCTTATTCTTTCAGTTCGTTCTCTTCTTCCTGTTGAGCCCCTGGTGGAGGAATGTGAGAAAAGGTGTGTTGTTTTCTAACTATGCCCTTTTTTCATCATTATTTTGATTTTATTTAATTGTTGCTTGTCCTTTTGGCAGGAATCGTCTCCGCTTGCTAACTCAGTTCTTAGAGCATCTTGTGAGTGAGGGAAGCCAAGATGTACATGTTCACAATGCTCTGGGTAAAATCATCATTGACAGCAACAATAATCCTGAGCATTTTCTCACAACCAACCCATACTACGATTCTCGTGTCGTGGGAAAATATTGCGAGAAAAGAGATCCCACTCTTGCTGTGGTTGCTTACCGTAGAGGGCAATGTGATGATGAACTTATAAATGTCACAAATAAAAACTCCTTATTCAAACTGCAGGCTAGGTTTGTATGTTGTTACTTGCTTTAGATGTGAATCTATATCCTAACTATTCTACTTGGCGAACTGATTTTATTTATCTTTGTTTCTCTATTAGATATGTGGTTGAAAGGATGGATGGTGACCTCTGGGAGAAAGTTCTTACTCCTGAAAATGAGTATAGAAGGCAGCTAATTGATCAAGTTGTGTCTACTGCTTTGCCTGAAAGCAAAAGTCCGGAGCAAGTGTCAGCAGCTGTTAAAGCTTTTATGACGGCGGATCTTCCACATGAACTAATTGAGCTTCTTGAGAAGATTGTGCTCCAAAATTCTGCATTTAGTGGCAACTTTAATCTGCAGAATCTGCTGATCCTTACTGCCATCAAGGCTGACCCGTCAAGAGTTATGGATTATATTAATAGGTTAGACAATTTTGATGGACCTGCTGTTGGGGAGGTGGCTGTGGAAGCTCAATTATATGAAGAAGCATATGCCATCTTTAAAAAGTTCAATTTGAATGTTCAGGCAGTGAATGTGCTGTTGGATAACATTCGTAGCATTGAACGAGCTGTGGAGTTTGCATTCCGGGTTGAAGAAGATGCTGTTTGGAGCCAAGTTGCCAAGGCTCAACTGCGAGAGGGGCTAGTGAGTGATGCTATTGAGTCATTTATCCGTGCAGATGATGCCACCCAATTTTTAGATGTCATACGGGCTGCTGAGGATGCAAATGTGTACCATGACTTGGTGAAGTACCTTCTAATGGTTAGGCAGAAGACCAAAGAGCCCAAGGTGGACAGTGAACTCATTTATGCATATGCTAAGATTGATCGGCTCAGCGACATTGAAGAGTTCATTCTCATGCCAAATGTTGCTAATCTCCAAAATGTTGGAGATCGCTTATATGATGAAGCCCTATATGAGGCGGCAAAGATCATATATGCATTTATTTCGAACTGGGCTAAACTGGCAGTTACTCTGGTGAAGCTACAACAGTTTCAAGGTGCTGTTGATGCAGCTCGGAAAGCCAACAGCTCGAAAACATGGAAGGAAGTCTGCTTTGCCTGTGTTGATGCTGAGGAATTCCGCTTGGCTCAGATATGTGGTCTAAACATCATCATACAGGTGCCTTTCATGTTTATAGTGCATTTAATTTTTATGCCATCTCGCTGATGAAAGTTAATATTGTGGTTTCATAAATGAGTATTTGACCATTATGGTGCCAATTTCTAAATTACTTTAGTCAAAGGTACTTACAAAATAGAAGGAAATCTGTAATGAATTTCCATGTTATATGCTTCCACATGTTGCAGGTTTCACACCAGTCCCTTGTCCTCTTTTTCCCCTCATGTTTTTCATTGCTTCACTGGGTTTGAAAATTGCTTACTTGCCACAACTGTGGTTGAATACTGGTGCTTAGGTCCTTGTGGACCTAACTTTCCTGTCCCCCTGGGCTAGCAGCTATACTTTTGGTCCATTTTTGTAACATAATTAGTTTCTTGCTTATTTAGAACCCCATTGCTGTTTGACTACTCCTTAATTCTGTATGTTTCTTTATTTAAGGTGGATGACTTGGAAGAGGTCAGTGAGTATTATCAGAACAGGGGATGCTTTAACGAGCTCATTTCTCTCATGGAGAGTGGACTGGGGTTGGAACGTGCTCATATGGGCATCTTTACTGAGTTGGGAGTTCTATATGCAAGATATCGTCCCGAGAAGCTTATGGAGCACATTAAATTGTTCTCAACCCGTCTGAATATTCCAAAGCTCATACGAGCTTGTGATGAACAACAGCACTGGAAGGAATTAACTTACTTATACATCCAATATGATGAGTTTGACAATGCTGCAACTACCATTATGAACCACTCCCCGGAAGCATGGGACCACATGCAATTCAAGGATGTGATAGTCAAAGTTGCAAGTGTTGAGCTCTACTATAGGGCTGTGCATTTTTACTTGCAGGAACATCCAGATCTTATCAATGATCTTCTTAATGTGCTTGCCCTTCGTGTTGACCATACCCGTGTGGTGGATATAATGCGAAAGGTATGAATTTTTACTTATGATATTATCAGTATATGCTTTATACTGGTCTTGCTGCTGTTTTCCCCCACTCCCTTAGTTGAGAAGAGGATGATTGAATTTGTTGGAAAAAGTGCTGTCTGTAATTTTTTTTTTTTGTTTGCTATCTTTTGGGTTTCAGGCTGGTCACCTCCGTCTTGTGAAGCCATACATGGTTGCAGTTCAGAGCAACGATGTTGCTGCTGTAAACGAAGCTTTGAATGAGATTTACATAGAGGAGGAGGACTATGACAGACTTCGTGAATCAATTGATCTGCATGATAACTTTGATCACATAGGCCTTGCACAGAAGGTGAGGTTAAAATCTTTTTGTTGTTGGAAGTTTTTGATGGGACTCATACTAACCTTGCCAACAATGCAAATCTTCAGATTGAGAAACATGAACTCCTTGAGATGAGGCGTGTTGCTGCTTATATTTATAAGAAAGCAGGCAGATGGAAGCAGTCCATTGCATTGTCAAAGAAAGATAATCTTTACAAGGATGCCATGGAGACATGTTCACAGTCTGGCGAGCGTGAACTTTCAGAGGAGTTGCTTGTCTATTTCATTGAGCAGGTTCGTGTTCTTCCTCTTCCTCTTCTTCTCTATTATTATTTTATTATAATACATTGTTCTAGAATAAATCAAGTGAAGGAAATATGTACATTGTTATCCGAGTCATACATCTTCTTCTTCTTCTCTATTATTATTTTATTATAATACATTGTTCTTGAATAAATCGAGTCAAGGACATGTACATTATTATCTGAGTCACACATGTTCTTCCCTTCCTACACCTATCTTCTTGATTATTATTTTTTTTAGATTTTGATATTTTTGGATTAAATATTTTTCAATATATAAAGTATAGTGCTGGTGTAGTTATTTTTGTATAGCTCCTCGAAACGTGTTTGCTTTTGTTGTCATTTGACTACTTTTTTTTTTTTTTTTTGTTTAAATCATAACCTCAGTTTCAGCTGAGGCCAGGAGCTCTTCTCCTATTTCCTATATGATATATTATCCTAAATGTGGTTACTTGAAGTTTGGTTCACTGAACATTGCTTCATGTTCTTGTCTAATTGTGCATGATGTGTATGCAGGGAAAGAAAGAGTGTTTTGCATCGTGCCTCTTTGTTTGTTATGACTTAATCCGGCCAGATGTTGCTCTTGAGCTAGCATGGATGAACAATATCATTGATTTTTCCTTCCCATACCTCTTGCAGGTGACCTTTTTATTTCTGTCATTACTCTTCTTCCTCTATTACTTGTCTTTAACACTTGTTTGCTTTTTCTTAACATCTACTTTTTTAAATTATTTTTTAAAAGTTTACTCGAGAGTACACAAGCAAGGTAGATGAACTTGTCAAGGACAAACTTGAAGCTCAAAAAGAGGTGAAAGCTAAAGCGAAGGAGGAGCAGGATGTGGCTGCTCAGCTGGTATGGCTATTCACCAATATTTATTTGCGTCATTAAGGAGACATTTTCTCCACATGGAAATTTGTGCTTCTGGTGCATATTTTGGGAATAGAATTGTCTCCATTTCAAATGGAATTCTGAAAACATTCATATTATTGTACATAAAAAGTTTGTTTATAAAAGTAACAAAAAGATTCATTTTTTTTTTAATGTTTTCAATATCTGCAGAATATGCATGCCCAGTTGCTGCCTCTTGCTTTGCCTGCACCACCAATGCCAGGCGGTTATGCTCCACCACCAATGGGCGGGATGGGGATGCCTCCGATGCCAGGTTTCGGCATGCCACCAATGGGCTATTGATCTCTGGGTTGTTGAATATACATAGAGAATTTCCTATTTACTGTCTACAAATTCTAATGATAAGTGGAAATTGAAGCGGTGGTGCCAAATATTTGTTGGGTTGCATCACCACGGCTCTATTTCCTTAGCAGTCAAGGCTGAGCCGAGCAGGCGGTGTTGGACTGAACTTTTGTTTAACGTGTATAGGTTTCTTTGTTTAGATCACTAAGACAGTAAAACGTTGTCTTAGTTTCAAGACACATGTTGGGTTCCCGACGAGGGTTTAGAAAAATTTTGTACACACTATATTTCCTTGTATTACAATTTTCACCGCTAAATTTTATGATTGATTCTCGTTCACGTTCTTTTGTTTTTTGGCCCCCCCAATTGTTGGCCATGTTATTTTCTGAATCTCATTCTTGAAGATATTTTGTTTAAGCTTTTTACGAGGTCCATATCAGAAGATAACCGAACCTACTACATTGTGACAATGGTGAACAGGATCCTTGAAATGGAGGAAACATATTTTATGGTATAAATTAGATTTCACAGCATTTAATTAAAGGTGTTTATGTTGTCTATATTGTCATGTCATTTAGAAGTGTAGGTAAATATAAACATCGTTTTTTTTTTTATTATTATTAGTAAATATAAACATCGTTAGATATTGTAAAATTTAATATGGAGAATGAAATGGTTCCATTTCATTTTACTTAAAATTGAGAGATTATATTTCGGTCTATAGGGTTGATAGAGAAAAAGTTACCTTAAAGTAACTTAATAAACAGGATTTTGATCCGACAAAAAGGACACATTAAAGATCCTAATTACGATATCCCACTGGTCCAAAAAGGGGTGGATTATCCAAAACTTATTTAGACACGTGGATAGTAAAAACAAAATTAATGGAGATGTCTATCCAGTAAATGGAGGAACAAAATCGTCACCGCTAGTTGAATAATCCACACACACGTGGGTGCTTGGACCAAGATCCTCCGTTACGCCACCACGCTCCATCGCCGTTACACTTGGCTCCCATACATCCCCTATCAGCTACTGATTCGCCAACGAAGCCACAAGCCCTAATTGTACTCCACAGTCTAACACCAGCTCTGTCTCACAGTCACAAACCCTTTAACAGAATTAATTAAAAAAGAAAAAGAAAAGCCCTAACATTTCCCAGCCCATTAAACCCAATCTCAAATCCCTAGCTTTAAATTCCGGTAATTTCAGTTACTGCCTTTGGATTTTCATTTTTTTAAAAAAATCTTTTTCCTACACAATTCGTAGTCCTTGATTTTGTTGTTTTATTGTGTTTTGATAGCCATGTCGGACGAGGAGAGAGAAGAGAAAGAGTTGGATCTCACAGCTCCTGAGGTTGTCACCAAGTACAAGAGTGCTGCCGAGATTGTCAACAGTGATGATCTTATTTCTCTGTCTTTGTCTCTTTTTTTAATTTGGGTTTTTGGAAATGTTAGAGAAAAGTGTATCTTTTTTTGGGGATAAAAAATGGGTTTTAATTGATTTTTGTATAACGTATTGTTTTGCAGGGGCATTGCAGTTAGTGATATCGGAATGCAAACCCAAAGCGAAGATTGTGGATATATGCGAGAAAGGCGATGCCTTTATCAGAGAGTATGGCAAAATTTATTTGTTTGTATATTTTGAGAATTCATGCTCCCAATCCCAAATGTGAAAAAAATGTGTACTTTGTATATGCTAATGATGACAGCGTGTAATGTGTTAAGGCTTGATTGGATATGGATTCATTCTTATGTTGATTAATGATGGGGTTGTGGGTACAGGCAAACTGGGAACATGTACAAGAATGTTAAGAGGAAAATTGAGAGGGGTGTTGCCTTTCCCACGTGTGTTTCTGTAAACAATACGGTTTGCCACTTCTCGCCGCTAGCAAGTGACGAGGCTTTGTTGGAAGAAGGTGATATGATAAAGATGTAAGTCCTGTTTTGGGTTATTTGTTGTCTGGTATTTATTTTCTTAGCTATGGTGTAAATGGTTTTTTCTTTGAGGAAAGAGGATATGTGAGGAAGTGTTTGGTTGGTTGCAGTGATATGGGATGTCACATCGACGGTTTTATTGCTATAGTGGCACATACTCATGTTCTTCAAGAGGGGCCGGTGACGGGTAGGGCAGCAGATGTTATTGCAGCAGCCAATACAGCTGCTGAAGTTGCTTTGAGACTTGTAAAGCCTGGAAGAAAGGTAATTTACAATGCTCAATTTCTTTCTTCTCTCAACTTAGTGGGGGCACTGAATAATATTCTTCCTTTGGACGCCCAACTTGTCTTAGGTATTTGGTTTTTCCTCAACCACTCGTGTATATCTAAAGCATTTGGTTATGCTCTTGGTGCAATTTCATTTGTATGGAACTGGACCATAATGAATTGTTTCAGGGCATGCAAAATTTTGGTTTGTATTGATACTTGAGCTTGTATTGGATGCTGGTGGTTTATATACTGTGTTATATGCTTCTTAAATTAGTTTTTTTTTTTTTTTTTTTTTTTAATGCTTCTTAAAAAAAACTAATTGAAGAAGCATCAAAATTATTATTCAACTTACTGAATAACAGATGAATGAAATGTTTGGGTACCTTGTAAGGCCATTATGAGAGTGAAATACAGTGAATGAAGAGTTCCTTAAGATGACTGATGGTGACGACTTTTGACAAATAAATTCTTGAGTTCTTCACAAACTGTGTTGAGGATTGTTTAAATGCACACGTTTGTGTAAATATATCATAAACAAAAATACAAAAACTCAGAAATTATTGTATTGCATGCAATGTGGTTTATATACTGTGTTATATCCTTCGCATCATAAGGATAAGATGCTATCTCAGTCGTTTCATGTTCAAGTGGGGCTTTTTTTGTTATCTTAAAAATAAGATAGGATAGATGTTAAAAATGATTGTTGCATTAGTTGCATGCTCATCCCCATTCTCTTGACTGAAATATAGCTACGGTTCACGACAAGTCTTTATTATGCCCTTATACTTATTGGAGTTGACATTTTTTCGTTCATTAGATAAGTATTTTTATGTTATATTAATTTACTTCATCCATCTTCCCTATATTTAATTCTATATGTTCCTTCATTATGCTCTTGATTTTTTTTTTCTTTATGGTATGCCCCAATTTGTTCACTTGGTCACTCTTGATGTGGCAGAACAAAGATGTGACAGATGCTATTCAGAAAGTTGCTGCTGCCTATGACTGCAAGATTGTTGAAGGTGTTCTGAGTCACCAGCTGAAGCAGTTTGTGATTGATGGAAACAAGGTTGTACTGAGTGTGTCCAGTCCGGAAACAAGAGTTGATGATGCAGAATTTGAGGAAAATGAAGTCTATGCCATTGACATAGTGACCAGCACAGGTGATGGCAAGGTAAGTGTAGGCTTTTATTTAACCTAAACATCATACTGTAATATGTTTTATTGGTGGCTTATGGATATTGTATTGCAGCCTAAGCTGTTGGATGAGCGTCAAACAACTATTTACAAGAGAGCTGTTGACAGAAATTATCACTTGAAGATGAAAGCATCGAGGTTCATCTTCAGTGAAATTAGTCAGAAATTTCCCATCATGCCATTTACGGCAAGGTTCACATGCTTTTCAACTTCTATGCTGTTTCAATCTTGAAATGATATTGCTGTTTAGCCTGTGTGGTTTGTTATAAAAAATCCATTTGCGTGCCTTTCTTTTTTAGGGCTTTAGAAGAGAAGAGAGCTCGACTGGGACTAGTGGAATGTGTAAACCATGATCTGTTGCAGCCATATCCTGTTCTCCACGAGAAACCGGGCAAGTCTCTTGATCAACTTTGTTTGCAAAATATTAAATTCACAAATAGTGAATTTGTGCTCGCATCATTGCTCTAATATTTTTTCTTACCAAAAATGTCCAACAAATCATTTCAGAAACTCCCATGTTTACTCTTGGTAGCACAAGGAGGACCTTTTAAAAAAAATAATAATAATAAATAAAATAAAATTATTGATATGCAACTATGTTATTCAAATATGCATCAGGGACACATAAAAAGAGGCTGGTGATACAAAATCTCTGGCTTCTTTTTCAAAGACAAATGGCGAGTTAACATTGTGTGTTTGGTTTTAATTCTAACCACTTGAGTTTCTTTTAACGTACTTTGTCGGTGGTGTGCAGGGGATTTAGTTGCGCATATTAAATTCACAGTTCTACTAATGCCAAATGGGTCAGACAGGGTCACTTCTCATCCTCTGCAGGAACTGCAGCCTGCAAAGTCTATTGATAATGATCCTGAAATCAAGGCCTGGCTGGCTCTTGGCATTAAAACAAAGAAGAAAGGTGGTGGGAAGAAGAAGAAAGGTGGGTCAAAGAGAAACTTGGTTAAATATTCAGCTACAACACATTCTATACTGGGTTGGCAGTAGATCAAACTCCATTGATCCTTTTATCAATCAATAATTCACAGTTTGAACTTAAGCATTTGCAGGTAAAAAGGGCGACAAAGTGGAGGATTCAGCAGAAGCCGAGTCAATGGATGCCGAGAATGGGGCTGTAACTCAAGAATAAGAGTTTTTAGTCTTAGGCACTTATCACTCCACTGTATTGGCTAATTGCAATGGAAGTTTTGTGGAGAAACCTCTCTAATATAGTGTCTGATTGGGGCTTCTGGTGTGTGAGGTGATTTGGCTTAATGCATACAGAGATCATTTTGTTTATCGACTACTTGGTCCCAATGTTTCACTTGTTCAAACAATAAAAAGCAAATGGCTGCATAAAATATCCCCCACGATTAAAGCTTAATTATGGTTACTTCTGTCTTGATTGTGCACTGGGATACTTGGAAAAGAGAATGTTATTCTATTGCTGACTATTAAATGATCCGTGATGTTGGTACTTCCATTAGCGTGCCTTTTGAAACTCTCCCCTGCATGTGATTGAAATGACTAATGTCAATTCTGAACGTAGGCTTCTTGGTACATATAAGAATTGTTTAGCGGAGTAGAGGGTGCTGCATGAGGCCAATGCAGCACCCTCATGCAGGCCAAGTCTTGATCTTTAGTTTAGTTCAATTGAGGACAATCTGCATGGTCGAACTAGTGCCTGCCATATGTGAGTGCATTCATACACACGGAGAGGGGTGTATATTTTGATTGTTTTGAGCACTATAACTTGAATAGGGTACATGAATGCACTCACTCATGATAGAAATCAGTATGACCATTTAGATTTTGTAGTTTAATTATCCGGGTCTCATCTCATTATTAGGGTGGTTGTTCATCCAAGCTTTGAGTGTGTTATTGAATTGCTTGTTTCAGCCATCTACAAAATATGCATCAGGAACTTTAAATCTGTCTGGCTCTGCAGCTGAATGCTCCCCTTTAAGTTGTTATGGTAAATCACCTTCTTGTTTATAACCGAGAAGCTCCTAAGTTGTACAAAATCATCTGTTCATGAGACATTTCTGGACAAAAGTAATGATTTCTTTTTCCTTTTTCTGGTTTGTTTTAGGTTAGATTCCACGGCCCCACAAGGCCCCTCAGATTCTATGTTTCTTAGAATCCAATGGGCCTTCTGTGATGTTAATCATAGATCTCCATTAAGAGAGGTTCCTATTCCCATTTCAAGGCAGAGTAAAAATACCTGGAACAAAGTTTTTCAACCAAACTGAATTGGAAAAAACTCTTTCAATTTGTTGATTCGCACAAAAATCAATGTTGTCAGTTTAATAGGAATATTCATTCGTGAAAAACCGAGGTCCTATAAACATGCTAGTGGGGAAAACCCTGTTGCTGAATTCATTCCATCGCATTTGATGGAGTGTTTTATAACTTTTATGGACAAGCATGTATAACAGATCCTCCGTGGCTCCATTCAAGAACTAAACAATATCTTGCATGAACAGGGCAGCTCTCTATCTTCTTTTTCATTGGCGATAAGAACTGAATTTGGTTTCTATTCCACCCTCTCAGGCATTCCTTTCATCCCTCTTAAGTGATGCTGGATGGATGTTACCATGATACTTTAACCAAATCTTCCCAATGTCTTTACAAATACCTTTTTAACGTGAGTGATGTTAAAAATCACACTTTAATCTCATCAATATCTTATTCCATTGATCTGAAAGTGTCAATTAGTTTTTTTATATATACATTTTTTTTTTTTTTTTTTTATAAACCACGGTTGATTGGTATTGCCATATTTGATAAGATAGTGGTGAGATAAAAATATAATTTTTAGCATTACTCTTTTAACATTAATAAGTAATGCAATGCTAAGGAATTAGGAGTACCATCTAGATTACACTCAAAATCCTTTGAAGGCAGTCAGCTTGGAGGGTATCATGGTGAGCAACTTGATGCTATTACTTTGGCTAGACTCTAAATCAAAAATTCCGTTAAAATTTCACAATTTTTATCTGGGAAAAAAATGTTTTAGTGGTCCTTTAAGGTTCCATTTTTTGTTTTTTGTTAAAACCGTTCTTTATTATTTCAAATTTTCTGAAATCACTTCCGTTTGGACTATTATCAAATGACTCTTTTTTACTTTTCATCGGTATAAGTAATATGTGATCATGAGATCATATCATATCCACTAGAAAGTAATACATACAATCCATGTGAAAGACATCACATTCCCACCTATCATCGAATGGAAATCTTTAATAATTTTTGTTGTTTAAATTACTAATAATTTTATAAATAAATGTGAGAAAGTATTTATAAGGGTTACCTAACCTCACAAATCTTGAACAATACATCCACACGCTCGAGAGTTAAGAGTGTCAACCTGGTTCCCAATTTTTGGCCAAAACAGGGAACCAAAATCAGGGTACCTTGGTTCTTGGTTTTAGGAAACCGGAACCGAGAACTGAGTCTGGGTTATCGGCCGATTCCAGTTCCTAAGTTTATTTTATTTTATTATTATTATTTTTTTAATTTTTAAAAATTAATTAATATTTTATTATTTAATTTAAGTTAGACACGTGGCATTGTATGGGCCGTCGGATAAAAATGGATGGCTAAGATTAAAATTTGGAGAATCTCCGATCCTCCCCATAATGGGAGGGGATCTGATCCCTCCAAAACTACTCAAAACAAGGCACACCCACCTTAAACGGATAAGATCACATAAACGAATTAGAGACAGAGAGAGAAGAGCGCCTTGGCAATGGCATCCACAGCTTCGACTGTATCATGGAGTTCTTCCTGGCTAAATAGCTTGGGCGGAAACTTGAGTGAAGCAACTAAACTATCGGATAGAAGAACAGCCTTGGTGGTTTTTGCTCAGAAGAAAGCCACGAAGACCCGAAAGGTAGAAATATAGATTTCATTGCATAAAAACGAACTGGGTTTCTGTTACTATTCTCATAATTAATTGGGTCTTTGTGTGCTTGCCTTTGTTTGGTTGCCGAGAAATTGAAGAAAGAAAGAAAGAAAACTAAAATAAACTTTTCCCACTTCAGTTAAGCTACATTATTCACAATTGGGCTTCTCCTTTCCCACATCTTCTCAGCAACCAAACTGCCTGGCAAAAAGAAAAGAAAAAAAATTATATAATGGGGTTATTGTTGTTGTTGGAGGGATTCAGATAATTTTGAAGGAGGATGTGGCAGACCTGGGAAAGATGGGGCAGCTGCTTGACGTGAAGGCCGGGTATTACAGAAATTATCTGCTGCCCATGGGCAAGGCCCAAATTGTCACTCCAGCTCTGCTCAAGTAACGTATAACTGAAACCATATTATCTCTAGATTGTGTTAGTTTGGTTGTCTCTCACATCTCCAATTCAGTAGGAACACTGATTATTTGATGAAACAATGCAACATGTTTAGGAGCCTAAGTTGAGTAAATTGGAAAATTTGTCAAACAGAAACTATACCATACCATATGCTAACAGTCCTTAACTAGAGTACCTGCAAACTATTAGGGAATGTGTATGTTAGATAGAATAAGTAAAACTAGGCATGGATTTTGGACTTATTGATTTGCTTCTGGTGTCGGCTTCTCGTGAGACGGGGTATGGAGGAAATGAGCCGCACTCAGCGGTGGACTGTTCTGATTCTGAGTTGGAGAAGCCAGATTCTAAGGCTCATCGGGTTCTGCCGAAGAAGAAGAGATCTCCTTCTATATGCGCTGGCGGCTGTCTCCACGAAGATGACGAAGGGCATTTCTGTCATTCAATGGGTTAAGCAGCAGGTAGGGTTTTCTAATATTGAGTTGGATCCGGTTTTTGCCTCGGTAGCTCCTTTAGCTTTGGGCTATGGTTCGGGTAAGTTCTCTTTTCCTCCTCTGCTTCGTGAGGAAAGATTGGGTCAAGAACGGATGGGCAAACACCTTTGTAGTAGCTGCTCTTCATTCATAGTGCTCATTTTGTGGAAAATGAATATAATCTCTAAAGACTTTGATTTGTTGGATCGGCTCTCTAACCATTTTCCTAATCTAAACCTGAAGGACAATATTCATCTCGAGGGAGCAAGTGCTAGGCCTGGAAAAATTGGAAAATGTTGGAAGTGGGAGTGCTTTTTGCATCCTGCAAAACATGCCAGAATAGAGCACCTATTTGGGAGTGTTTTAAGTAAATTTGGGGTGTTAGAGGAGGTGATCCCTGAATGAGTGGGTACTAGATTTAGTTTAATAGAGGTCGTGGGATAGTGTAATACAGTTATGGAAATGTGGGTACTTTGGTGTTCAACGTGTGTAGTGTAGTGTATCTAATGTGTTCTATATGTGTGTGTTGTGTGATGCATGAACTGTCTAGAGTGTGATTTGTGTCCTAGGGAGTGTGGTAGCGAGTTAGAGATCTATGTTTAGAGAGGGAAGGAAGCATTGTGTGTGATAGAGTAGAAAAAGAAATCTATTATTCTTGTACTGAGGTGTTGGTTCCCACCTAAAGTAGCAATCACTTGGTGTAAGTTGAATTTAGTTTCTATATTTCCTCACTTGGGGTCCATCTTTATTCCACCATGTGCTACTGTGACTCATCATCTTGTGTTGACCAATGCTTATATTCTCCATCTCCTTAGGAGAGCACTGTTGATGTCATCTCCATCACAATTTTCATTACCTCCACCCTTTCTATGACAACCTGCCAAAGCCATCATTAGCAATCCTACCCTCGTCAGCCTTAACCACCTCTGCCATTCTCACATTCCATCACCCTCAACCTAAAACTTATCAATACCAATTTTTACCGGACCACCCCCATGAGTAGACAATCACATGCTGTAGTTTCCTAGCAATTGCTCCATCATTTGTTGGTGTTGGTGATGAAGGAGGGTATAATGTCTGTAATGGATGATATCTTCATAGTCTAAGGTGGTAATGGTGGTCTTGGCATTTTCTCAAATATGGCTTATCATGATGTCCACCCAAAACTCTAATTCACGTGGGAATTTAGAAACTTGTAGCGGTAAGTGGTTTTGCGTTGACAAAATTTGAACCGTCAATATACACAGGTACTCTCACATCTGAGCAAGGCAGATTCTCCAAAGATTTCAAAAAGCTGAAAAGTTGGGAGTATTTTTATTTTTTATTTTTTAACATTCTTCTCAAGCTTCGAAGGAGGCAGCGGGGAGCAGCATAAGAACACATTCTAATTGATCACATGTTTAAAATATCTACATTCTGATTGTCACCCATAATTCGTATCTGCTATGTTGGCAATGACACAGATTCTGTAACATCAACAAATTATTCGCAAAGAGCTATTGATAGCAAAATTTTTTATAATTTATTTTAAAAAGTTATGTATACATAAGCTCTAGATATAAACTTCATGATCTTGATCTTGCATAGCATTTTTCAATTATTAGCAGGCAAATAGTTGATTGAAGCTGCAGATCATAGAATTTAGTATCATATTATTGTTAGAAAAAGTAACCTATCTCATCACTTTGATATAAATTTTCTTCATTCTTTTTCCAGGGAAATGCGAATGGAAGAGGAGAGAATTGAGGCTGAGAAAACACGGGTAATGAAATAAGCCATTTATTGTAATAGGTCTAATGGTAGTGGTGTGTTCAGTAGGTGTGAGTTTTGTTATTAGGCTAGGCTAAGGTCCTCGAAACAACCCATCGATTTTGGCATACTTTTTTTTATTTCAACCATACTGTTCATTACAATTCATCAATTCCTTTCCAGTACAATCCACAACATCGAATTCTATTCCATCATTCCATTTAATTCTACAAAATTGCCTCATTTCCATTACAATCAAATTCCCAAATACAAAAATGAATTCGTGAAACCCTAGGTTTTTTACATTTATTTATCCCTCTACTTCCCCAGAATTGAAATTAGTTCAGATTATACCTTTATAAATATTTCCATGTTTACATCATTATTTTCTCCAAATCTCGTTGAATTTATTTTATGTTAATTTCGTATATACATTATGACCTAAGGCTACATGTGGTTTGTAGTTAAAACATTTCTTGTCTTTAGACAGTGCACCTAAGGTTACTGCATAGATTTGACATGAGTTGTAACGATTTCAGAATCCTGTTTTCTGTTGCCATCATTGGGTAAGACTGATGACATTGTCTAACCCCACTTTCCTATTAAAAGATCCATTCTTAGACTGTGCTTGTACTCTTAGACTCGATAGTGGTAGGTATATGAAATGACCCCGCCTTGGAGGTTCCCTGTCATTAATTATAAAAATAAAAAAAGGCCTCCAAATGACAAATAAGAGCTGATTATTTCAATTCAGTGCCCAAATGCACTATATCTTTGATTACATTTATATTCTTTCTTTTGCTAGTAAAAACCTCTACCGGTGTCCCCCATCCCTCTTTTTATGTTCCTTATATCATTTCTTTCTTTAGGCAAAAGACGAGGCACAGCAACTCGCCCTAAGTTTTGAAACGGTTGGGGCTTTTAAGGTGAGGCGCAAAGGTGGGAAGGGGAAACAAATTTTTGGAAGGTGAGTGGAACTAGTGCACTATTAAGCAGTTATATAATCTATTGTTTGGATATTAACTGATGCAAAATTCCAATTACAGTGTTACTGCTCAAGATCTTGTTGACATAATTAAGGCACAACTTCAGAGGTATCACCTATATTGCCATTAATTTTATTTATTTTTTCATTGATTCCAACTATATTTGTGAGCTTTTCCCTAATCCAAGTTTCAACGATTTCTATATTTATCTACAAATCCATAATTTCTAATATATTTGAAAATTTCTGAAATTATTATGATTCCAGGATACTGTATTATTTGTTATCCTACTTCAGATTGAAATCCTCTCATATTTATGGATGGTTTTTTTTTTTCTTCTTGAATTCATTCATAATTTTCTATGTTATTTCATCCATTGAGTCTCAATTTCTAAATCTCTCTTCATGGTCTCTAGCTACATAGCTTTTATTTATTAGGGAAAATTTCATTTATCACCCCTAATCTTTCATCACTTTTGCAATCATACCCTTAAACTTTTAAAAATATCAATCACAATCCGTCTTTCATTATTATTATTATTTTTTTAACCCTCTGCTAGGATTTTCGGTTCAAGTATAAGGGTATGATTATAAAAGTATACAGTTCAAAAAATAGAGAATAAGAAGTTTTTGGAGGCTATATTAATTTGATGCTTGTGGTTTCTTAATTGCTATTATTAATGCATGTATAGGGATGTGGACAAGCGAATTGTTTCTCTTCCAGAAATCCGGGAAACAGGAGAATATATTGCAGAGTTGAGGCTTCACCCAGAAGTTATTGCTCGAGTGAGGTTGAATGTGTATGCTAACTAAGGACAACTAGTCAACTACCTTTTGGTGCCCTAGCTCTGGATGGACATTTTCCCTTTTTTCTTTCGGTATGTCGATATATATATATTTTTCTTTGATTGAGTCAATTCGTGCCGAGTGGGTTTAGTGAGTTGACTTCCCATTTTTTTGTAACCAAGTGACTTGATGAGTTGACTCGTTAAACTCGATGTGTTGACCCTCCACAATATGGGCTGTTCGGTTGGCAATGGGACACAAACTTTGGCT
Organism: Corylus avellana; assembly: GCF_965113065.1. Taxonomy (NCBI): domain Eukaryota; kingdom Viridiplantae; phylum Streptophyta; class Magnoliopsida; order Fagales; family Betulaceae; genus Corylus; species Corylus avellana. Next base: position 22,409,796 of record NC_142497.1, read on the forward strand.
CAGCATTGGGTAGCTGAAACTAGGCTGATAATTTGGGCCACAATGAGCAACTATTTGGGCCGATTATCCGACTGTGAGCCAAAATGGGCTAACTTGAGCCGGTGATAAGATTGGAAAACTTGATAATCCAATGAATGTGAATGTAGCACGTGTGGCACGTGCAAAACGTGCGCGGGGCGCAAAGGGCTCGCCAAAATCTGCCATGGTGTGTGAAGTGCATGGGATGAAGAATTGTACTTCAAAGTTTAAAGTGGCACTTGAAGGCATGTGCGGAGGCGTATGGTGAGAAATTTACTTCCCTCGGTTGGAAGATTAGCAACCTTCCACGCCTATTTATGTGGGTTAAAAATTAAAACACCAATAATGGTCGCCGGTGACGGTGCAAGTGATGGTGGGTAGCGCTTGAAAGTGCATGGATGGCAAAGAAATCTTTTATGTCGCTTGTAGGTTTAGGATTGCTTTGCTTGGCCAGCGTAGAGTAGATTAGGGCTTGTGAAACCATAGGTATTGTTTTAATTCCACAACAAGAGCTAAAAGCACCCGAATTTTTTTGAAAAACAGTGTGGTAGCGATCTCTAATCACACTTAACAATTGCAAAAGAAAGTGGCTCTAATACCGTGTTAGAATTAAATTCTAACATGTAAAAGAATTGAAGCGAAGAAAAAGATAAATATAAAAATTTGAGGTAATTCGACCTTAAGAGTCTCGTGTTCACCATTTTAAAGCTTGCTAGGCCTACAAATTGATCTTATTGACTTAAAAGCCAAAAAAAAAAAAAAAAAGTAAAAAAACAAAGAACATATATTATTTTGTTCTATTAAATGTCAGGTCTTCGTAGCATATTGATATTGAGAATATTGGTTTTTTTTTTTTTTAAATGCATATTGGTTGGTTTTAAATGATAAAGACCCTTCACAATATTGATCTTGTACTTAAGGAATAACTCAATCGTCTAGAACCATGCCTCATGAAGCGGAGGTCATTAGTTTAAATTCTCATTCATCAATATGTGTCACAAATAACACAAAAAATAATTATAATTATGAATAATAGTATATTATAATAATGGTAATTAATGATTTACATTCATCAAAAATCAACAATATTCTTTTCCTCCTCTTCCAGCTCGTAGTGGCAATCCACCAAGGCGAGGGTGGAGAAGACAAGGCTTTGTTGGTCGGCGGATCTAAAGTGGAACTTTAGAAATTTAGAATCGTCTTCTAACGCCGAAAGATTAAGATCCAAAGACAAAATATCTCTTGTTTGATCTCAACATGTTGGATGGAGTCTGCTGCAGCGCTTGTTGAAGTCGCCATATGCCGCCTCATGTGGGCACCGAGCACCTGACCGAACATAAACTCCAACCTACATATGGCGCACTCATGGATTTTGGCCTTCCCATCCCTGTTGAATTGAAAATACGAGAGAGAGAGAGAGAGTGCATTGCTATATATAGGAAAATGTTAAAAGAAGATGGGTTTTGTGATATAGAGAGCAATGAGAGAGAGAGAGCAATGAAGTAGGCAAAAGAGTGGGAGAGTGTGCATTGCTATATATAGGAAAATGTTAAAAGAAGATGGGTTTTGTGATATAGAGTGGAATTGTAACGAGTGTGGGGTGTGGGGTCAAATACCAACACCCCTAGTGAATGATTTTGCTAACAACCTCGCCAAAACACGGTAGAGACCCGGCCGCGCCACCTCCCAGACTTCACCTAGACACCACTTGAACCCGGTCAAGACATTGTTAGAACTCATCCAGACCTAATCGGGCAACTGTTGAGACTTCGTTGGGACTGGGTTGGAACACGATCGGTACCCAGTTGAGACTCGTAGGGACCTAGACGAAACTTACCAAACCTGGTCAAGACTTCATTGAGACCCGGCTGGGACTTCATCGCCATTAACAAGCACACTGCGAGTTTTGTGTCATTAATACTTTATTTATGATTGACAGCTTCGGAAAGTGATTAAGGCTTTAGTTTTGGTCCAATGTCATCCATCACCTATAAATTATAGTCCTTTATATCACCCAACAAACGAGAATTAGGTCGATCACATAATACTAGTCTTAATTAGGTTGTCCAGCTGAGATATTTTTTTCCCCCAAAGCAAATTCAAAGTCACATGATATATCATGAGCGGTGCAAGTAAAGAAATATTTGAACCATTAGTTGTAGAAAAATAGTCCACTATCCATATGTCTCCATCGTTAATGTTTGAATGGTGATTTCAGTAGTGCTATAGTTTTTTAGATGTTGGAGCAGAGTGTTTTGTGAAATGTTGACAGAAAACACTAAGAAACTAAAGTAAGTAAACACCTCTCGAAGGCAGTTTAAGCTTTATAGCATGATTTATGTACGTAAATTTTTCTTAAAATAGATAATGTTAATTAATTTTATAGCATTTTTTGCTGCAAGTTTACAGTACAGGAGTAGCAGTGACACTTCGGGGTAATTATAATATTGTATAATTATCGTCGCGCAGGGGATGGGGGGTAATGGCTTTTATTTGATACCACAAAACTTTGTGGCTCTTCATTTCGATAGCTCCTAAACTATGTACTGCATTCAGGTCCAGGTTGCTGCTGACGCTGGTTCTCAATATGGATCTGGAGCTATGCCGCATGGCACTTATGACATGCAAGGAACACATGTATATAGATAGGATCTCTGCAAGTTTTGGCATAACCATGATTTAAACCTCTTTTGCCACCGAGGTTAAATGGCCAGAAAATTTCGAGTCATATAGTTGATATTGTTTGTATTGTTTCTTATAACCTAGTTAATTATATTGCATTTCTTCCTAAATTGTAGCTTTTATCAAGATCATCTCATTCTTTTATGCTCCCTCTTTGGCCGTTGTTTGCTAGTCATGCTAAAAATCACACTTTTATTTCCACCACTATCCATTATGTTGATAGAGAAGTGTCAATTCACCATTGGACGCCATTACCCAATATGCTGATTTTGCAATGTTAATCAGTTCTCATTTTTTTTAAAAAAAAAAAAAAAAAAAGTGTAAAGGTGAATTGACACTATCATATCAGCATAGTCGAACATGACGAACAGTGGTAAGATAAAAGTGCGGATTTTGGCATTACTCTTGTCCTATTATTGTTGGTCATATACGTTGTTCACATACCTCCCATTGGGATCATTTCATTTTTTCTAGAAGCCCTAGTTAGCAAATTGCAATAATACTGTTGAATTCTGATGTTGAAGCTGGCCATAAAGGACTTACTTGGTTGGCTTGTGATCTCACCATCGGGGTTGGTGACAATTAGCTTGTCTAACTTGTACTCGCAAAGTTGGTAATGCTGGAATGTCAAGTGCTCCACGATCGGCCTGACTTTGTGCCATAGAGAAATTAGGGCAAGTACCTACACTATTTATAATTCAAACTTGACATTGTATGTCACACATACACACCACGCAAGCACGCACATGTGCACACAAAACGCATAGAGGATGTTAAGAAGTGGAAAAAGCAGTTTAGGTTAATGTTAATGATGCCATGCATGCAACATACATTGAACTTACAGATTATGAATTTTTTTTTTTTTTTTTTTTGATATGTTCACATAAGGGAAGGGGGGATTCGAACTAATGACCTCCGCTTCATTAGGCGTGGTCCACAGTCGATTGAGCTACCCCTTGAGGACCAGATTATGAAAAATTAAGGGCAAAGAGATCGAACTAAGCAACCAATAACATTTCATCTATCTTGTTCATAGCCGAGATAGAAACGATCACACAATGTTACAATCACTAGGAACTACGATACGAACATAATTAAGTATCGATGTATGCTGACTTAGTTAATGCCAAATCATTTTAACAACTATTCGAGCAAGTATTCAACTCAATTGTATATATAGTTTACCAATAATAATAATAATAATAATATAAAGCAGTCCCATCCTCTATTTTTGGAAGAAGAGCTCCGAATTCCAACACCATGTTAGTAAAAAATCAAGTATTATAATTGACGACCATGCAAGAGAGGTAATGCCTAGCTAGATAATAGAAGAAATTAGCCTACTACATACTCTCTATATCTCCATGCCTTTGGGACCTTCAAAAATTATAAATAAAGATAGAGCCCACACTAAATATCGTAAATTTAACAAAATAAAGAAATCCATGAAACTGCACACGGTTCAGAGTGAGCTACTCTGTCAACATATTTAGATGGATTTCCATTACCACAAATAGAGATGAAGTGCTAAAGCACAGTTCTTTAAAAGAAATGGTTAAAAAAAAAAAAACTAAAAAAGGGAACTTTAGTTTGCTCTCCCCCAGAACTTTCAGCCGATTTGATAAAACTCTCATCAACTTTCAAATCTCTCACTTTGAACTCCTGAACTTTCAATCTCTATCATTTTGGACCACTTTGTTAGTTTTTAACGTTAAACTCAAACGGTTTGACTTTTTATGCCCATTATACCCTCACCTGGAAACGATATCGTTTTGGGCCCCAAAACTACAATACCCACCCAGCTCAAAACGATGTTGTTTTGGACATTAAAATTATTATTATTTTTCAAATAAATAAAAAAGAAAAAGAAAAAGAAAAATATTTAAAAAAAAAAAAAAATCAGAGTCACCCCCATGACCGGTCTATGAGTGGTAGAACCACCCCATGGCTAAGGGGGTGGTCTGGCCACCCCAAAAGGCCAAAAATAAATAAATAAATAAATCGGATGTTTTGGAGGTAGTCGGACCACCAACGGCCTGGGGGTGGTTCAGCCACCCCCTACGGCTAGTGTGGGGGTGGTTGAACCACCCCAGGCCCTTGGAGGTGGTCTGGCCACCCCCAAAAGGCAAAAAAAAAAACCAATAACGGGAATGAATTTTTGGCCTTAGGGGGTGGCCGGACCACCCCCAAGGGCTTGGGGGTGGTTCAACCACCTCCATATCGGCCGTATGAGGTGGCCGAAACCACCCCCAAAACACCCAATTCCTTTTTTTTTCTTTTTTTTTTTGGCCTTTTGGGGGTGGCCAGACCACCCCCTTGGCCATGGGGGTGTTTCCTCCACCCTCATACCGGCCATGGGGGTGGCTCCAGCCACGCCCAAACCAGCCCTTGGGGGTGGTTTGAGCCAAATAGGGTGGTCGGCCAACCCAGGTCTCCTTTATTTTTTTGGTTTTTTGGCACCCAAAAATTCAGGTACCACGCCACGTGGCGCCTGAAAACCACAGGTACCACGCTACGTGTAAGGGTAACGTGGCACTCCATTAAAAACCCTAATAGAATCTTCACGTAAATACCAAGTGGTTCCATTTAAGAGAAGTTCCTCCCATTTCAAGGCCAAAAATTTTCGACCAAAGAAAAAATTCTTTCAATATGTTGATTCTCACAAAAATCACATACATTTTGAAATTTGTCAGTTTAATAGGAATATTCTTTCGTGAAAAATCTGCATGAAATACCGAGGTCCTATAAAAATGCTAGTGGGGAAAACCCTATTGCTTAGATGGACAGGCATGTATAACATATCCTCCGTGGCTCCATTCAAGAACTAAACAATATCCTGCATGAATTGGACAACTCTCTATCTTCTTTTTCATTGGCAATAAGAACTGAATTTGGTTTCTATTCCACCCTTCTCAGATGTCATACAGGCATTCCTTTAATCCCTCCAAGTATTATATGTCAAAATAAAATCTCTATGAAGTAATGCTGGATGGTTGTGACCATGATACTTTAACCACATAAATCCTCCCAAGTCTTTACAAATACATTTTCAATGTGAATAATGTTAAAGATCATATCCCATCAATATCTTATTCTACTAATGTGAAAGTGTCAATTAGTTTTACATTTTTTTTTTTTATATATAAACAATGGCTAATTGACACTGTCATATCAACATATCGAGATAGTGATGAGATAAAAGTGTAGTTTTTAGCATTATTCTTTCAACATTAATAAGTAATGCGAATGAATTAGGAATAACATCTAAATTACACTCAAAATCCTTTGAAGGCAATCGGCTTGGATTGTAAGCAACTTCGTGCTATTACTTTGGCTAGACTCTAAATCGAAAATTCTGTTAAAACTTCACAATATTTATCTAGGAAAAAAAGTTTTAGTGGCTCTTTAAGGTTCCATTTTTTGTTCAAACCATTCTTTACGATTTCAAATTTATTGAATCACTTCCTAAGGTTTAGACCATTATCAAATGACTCTCTTCACACTATTTCTGTTAACCTTTTATTGATATAAGTGATTATGTGGTCATGAGATCATATCATATCCATTAGAAAGCAGTACAAATGATCGACGTAAAAGGCATCACACATTCACTATTCTCGAATAGAGATCCTTAATAATTTTAGTTGCTTAGATTGCTAACGATTCGATAAATAAATGTAAGAAAGCAATTTGTCCGAGCAAGTCTTGAACAACATGCAGGGGCAGAATTACATGGGGGCTTGGGGGGCTTCAGCTTGTTTCCCCAAAAAATTCTCTCATATACCTTTTAATAATTCTCTCATATTTAGTGTCCAAATTACAAATTGATGGACGTCCGAGCCCTCACCCCACTCTCTTGGACTCCCTTATAAAAGGCGTGAGGTTCACACTTTTTTCTCATGAAGCCCTGCCCTCTATTACACACATACACTCTCTCATTTCACTATAAAACCCATCTTTCTCTTCTTAACAGCCGAATTCCGGATCTCTCTTTCTAGAAGAAGATGGTGAGCACCGAACCAGAGCACGAGCACAGAGAGGATGAGGGGCGGAATTGCATGGGGGCTTGGGGAGCTTCGGCTTGTTTCCCTAAAATATTTTTTTTTTTTTTTTTAGTTTTGACCCTCAAACTATAAATACTAGTTCCACCCCCAAGATATACATTTTAATAATTCTCTCATATTTAGTGTCCAAATTACAAATTGATGAACGTTCGAACCCTCACCCCACTCTCTTGGACTCCCATATAAAAGGCATGAGGTTCACGCTTTTTTTCTCACGAAACCCTGCGCTCTATTACACACACACTCTCTCTCATTTCACTATAAAACCCCTCTTTCTAGGGGTGAAAAAAAATATCGGAAACCGGGACGGGAACCGAGAAACCAGGAAACCTAAAAACCGGTTGGGAAACACCGGTAACTTGGGTGCCCGATTCCAGTTACTAGTTTTGAGGTTTTTAAATATCCGGTTATAATCGGGGATATATATATATATATATTCCAATCTAGTATATTTATTATTATTTTTTTACTCTAGGGTTCACAAAAATTGTAAATCATTTCTATATTTTCGAATTTAGTATATTTATTAATATTTTTGAATTTTTTTTTTTTAAATTAAGCCCAAAATGTTAAAAATTAAAAAACCGGTTAGCGGAACCGGCCGGTTAACTGGGTATCCGGTTCTGGTACTAGTTTTAAAAAATAAAAAATTGGTTACCTTGGCTTCGGTTTCCAATTTTAGCCAATAATTGAAAAACCGAAACCGAGTTTACACTCTTATCTATTTCTTTTCTCAACAGCCGAATTTTGGATCTCTTTTTCTAGAAGAAGATGGCGAGCACCGAACCAGAGTATAGGGAGGATGAGGGGGCGGAATTACATGGGGGCTTAGGGCTTCAGCTTGTTTCTCGAAAATTTTTAAAAAATTAGAATATAGCCCTTTTTTTTTTTTTTTGATAGTTTTGACCCCCTAAAATATAAATACTAGTTACGCCCCAAAATATACCTTTTAATAATTCTCTCATATTTAGTGTCCAAAAATTACAAATCGATGGACGTCCTATCCCTCACCCTCTCTCTTGGACTCCCTTATAAAGGCGTGAGGTTCACGCTTTTTTCTCACGAAGCCCTGCCCTCTATTACACACACACTCTCATTTCACTATAAAACCCCTCTTTCTCTTCTCGGCAGCCGAATTCCGGATCTCTCTTTCTAGAAGAAGATGGCGAGCACCGCACCAGAGCACGAGCACAGAGAGGATGAGGAGGCTGCCGCCAACGAAGACGAGGATACCGGCGCTCAGGTCGCTCCGATCGTCAAGCTAGAGGAGGTCGCCGTTTCCACTGGCGAGGAGAACGAAGAAGCCATTCTCGAGCTGTACGCTTTCTTTTTATACATATGTTGATTGTATTGTCCCCAGGGTTTGGTTTTTTCGCGGATCTTTTGAATCTAGGGTTTTTATTTGATTTGGATTTGTAGGAAAGCAAAGCTATACCGATTCGATAAAAATGGGAAGCAGTGGAAAGAGAGGGGCGCTGGTACGGTGAAGTTCCTCAAGCACAAGGAGTCCAACAAGGTGCGCCTTGTTATGAGGCAGTCCAAGACCCTCAAGATCTGCGCCAATCATCTCGGTCCGTTGCTTTATGTTTTGTTTATTTTTATTTTTATTTTATTTTTGGTTGTGGTTAGGGTTAGGGTTTTCTTGAATCTGATGTAACGGACTGACTTGTGTATATTTGCAGTTATTTCGACGATGTCGGTGCAGGAACACGCCGGGAACGAGAAGTCGTGTGTGTGGCATGCGACCGATTTCGCCGATGGTGAATTGAAGGACGAGCTTTTCTGCATCAGATTTGCTTCCATTGAGAGTGAGTCTCGATATCTTCAATTGAGTTACAGTATATTCGAATTCTTGATTGGTAAATCTGGATTTTCTTTAGATGCTACGCAAGTGTTAATCTTTTCAACTGCTGGAAGATTAAAATTTTGATGAATTTGATGCGGTTCTCAAATGAATATATGTGGTTTATAATTCTCTTCCGTCTAGTTGGGAAACTATTTTGAACATCATTTGAATTTGCAATTGTGTTTGATCTGAATGTGGATTTTATTGAAAATCAATATGAAGATAGAGATTTTGACCCTAATATGCCTGCTCAGAAGAAAAAAATGGAATTGAAAATATGATCTCAACTATCATCAGTTGTAACTTGTCTTAAACACAGTTGGGTTTCCCTCGATTTGCTATAGATTCGAGGCCAAAGTACTTTTTTTTTATTTTTTTTATTTTTATAAGAGTAATAAAGTTACGTTGGTATTTTAAGATTACTTCAGGGTGTAATTGGAAGAGAAGCCTCTATTCTTGGGTGATATTTGTGTCGAGTTTGAAATGTGGTGTTGGTTTTTGTGCCATTTATTGATGCTAGTGAAGTGGCAAAGAGAGCATTGTTCTTGATTTAATTACAAGACCAAGTTAGAATTTCATGACATAAAGTTATGGTAGTGGTTAGTGAATCTGGATCTAGGTTGTAATGCCTGAAAATCAATACGCTATATTGGAGAACTCATTAAGCATGCGAATATGTGAAGGACTATTTAACAATGAAGCCTATTGGAATGAACTCGTTAGATTCGGAATGAGTGTCATATTGCCCTAGCCATTATACTTGGGGAAAATCAATTGGAAACTTAAGAGTGAAGATTTAAACCCAAACTTTCTTTAAGTATGCAAAAACTTTGTTATTATTAGTTGTTGCCTAATAATGTCATCTTTTGGATTTGAAAGTACAAGCGGGAGCATAGTGACTTTTATTCTATATTGACAAACAGAGGAAATTTATTTCTCTTTAGATGTCAGGTGCCTACTGGCTTCACGAAAGTGTTTTATTAAATATGTGTTGACAATCAATACTGAAATATTGTGCATCTTGCCTTTTCTTTAAATTCTCAATAAAGTGTTGCATTGGTCAACTAGCACATTCTGCAGTTCACTTAATGTATTTTATGATAATGTCCTGCAGCATTGTCATGTTCTATTTCCTGTTGGTTTAAAGAATTACTTTCTGATTGCTGTCGACCTTTGGTATTGTAGCAAAACTAGAGTATAATGAATGTTTTGCCTTTTCTCTTTTTATTCTTTTGATTTTCTTAGTTATGAAAGTTTTGCGTTTTCTCTTTTTATTCTTTTGATTTTCTTAGTTATCACTCAACACTCCTTTTTGAAGAAATTATTCTCTTATGTAGATTACTAATATTTTGTTTCTGTATCAGACTGCAAAACCTTCATGGAGAAGTTTCAAGAAGTTGCTGAATCCCAATCAACGAAAGAGGAAGACCAAGAGACATCTGCAGCTGCTGGGCTTCTTGATAAGTTGACCGTTGAAGAAAAGAAAACCGAGGATGAAGCTGGTGATGATGCCCCTGTTGCATCCGAGGATGAAGCTGGTGATGATGCCCCTGTTGCATCCGAAAAGGAAATTAAGAGTGATTCCGAAAAATCGGAGAAGAAAAATGAGGAGCCTGCTTCCTCCTCTTAAAGACGATGTCTTCTGATGCCATAGAGACCTGGCCATAAGATGAGGTTGTTTGGCTGACCTTTTCCCACCCATGTCTTTGATATATTCATGCAGCTGAAATTCATTGGGTGTGAATTATGGGTTAGATGGTGGTGAGGTTCTTGCGTCCTTCATTTGGGAGTCTTTTTTCAATATTTGGTCGAACTTTGTTCTCGTTTGCGTATTTGAGGGTTGTTTTTGCAGTTTGGGCATGTCTTAAGGTTTTTTCTAAGCAATTTAAGTACATGGTTTAAGCTGCGGGTCGTTAAGCTCAGGAGGGGCTGGAAGAAAGAGTATTATAAAAATAGAGTTTTTGTTGGGATATTATTTCTTGTTTTGTGCAGAGTCTGGAATTGTTATCTATTCCATATATGAACGAAAGGTTGTGTCTTATTGTCAACAATTTCCTGGAAATATATTTCTTCTGCTTGTGTCTCAAGCTACAATCCATTTTGACCAGAGTTTGATTGATTGTGTGGAAAGTCTAGTTTAATGGGGGTATTGGACAAGCAAAGATAAAAAATAAAAAATTAACCTTTTGTGCTAGAGACGGATACATAATGAAATAACAAGAGTGCCAAATTTAACCTCTTTTTATGTTTCCAACTCATCATTCAAAAAGCCAAAGTTTTTCTTAGAAAAATGTCTCAGATTATAAAGCGTAACCTAGTTTTCAAGTCACCCATGGATTATTGGCTGTCAATGCTTCAGAAGAAGTTCTGGGTTATAATTTCATCGGTTTGATGATTGGGCCGAGAGGGAATGCCCAGAATGGTTGCAACCCACCGTTATTCTTATTTGGGAGTTCTTTTAAAGAAAATCGTTAAATGCTTTGTGAGTATTTGTGGTTTGTCTCTTTGTCAAAATAGACTCTGGTTTTCGTTAAGTGTCGTAATGATAATAATCTGAAAGAGGCAGACGGTATTTTTGTTCATTATTTTTACGGAGAGACACGTCAAATTAATCAGCAATTGTCATGTGTTCATATATTTTAATAATTTTTTTTTAAAATCTTTAAAAAAAAATTAAAGAACTAAAACAAAACAAAGATTTTTATTTTATTTTTAGTAGCTGCAACTCCCATTTTGCCAAAGGAGATGAATTACTATTGCCAACTAGGGGTGGCTGAACCACCCCAAATGGCTAGCGGTGGCTCGGGCGCCCTAAGGGTGGTTCGGCCACTCTCATCATTTTTTTTAAAAAAAATTGTTTTGATTTTATTTGTTATTCTTATTTTAAAATAATATGATGTTATGTATGAGACGAATGTCACATAATAAGATGCGTTGACATGTCTCTCTGATAAAATATTGAACGAAAGTACCATATGCATCTTTCAAGTTATTACAAGATGACAGTTTTATAATATTCCTCCAATCCAGTTTAAATAAAATTTCTGTCAAAAAATAAACAAACTTTTTTTATAAAGATCATAAAATATAAAATTAGTCAGAGTACCTTATACTAAGACTGACCTTTTTAGTGTAGGGAGCTCCATCTTGAATTGCATTTGTCATGGTCTAGATTGTATTGGGCCTTATATATAAACATTTACTTGGACCTCTCTACCTACATTTAATCAAAGGATCCAAAATGTACCAAAGGCCCCTCACAAATTAAAAAAAAAAAAAAAAAAAAACAAATCTATATGGCTTTACGTGGTGATTCAACTTGACTAACCTTGGTATAATGATAGAAATTATATTTTTATTTTTTATTATTTTATTTCACTGACACAACAGTGTTAAATTAGTCATTGATTTTTTTTTTTTTTTTTTTTTTAAATAACTAATTAGTACTATCATATTAACCAAATAAGATAGTGGTATAATAAAAGTCTAGTATTATCAACCAAAATTATCGGGTGAGGATCCGTTTTACGGTTTTTGGTTGCATTTGAATGTAACAACACATTGCACCATTAAATCTATCCTACCCTCATGTGGTCCTGCTACCTCAGCAATCATGGAAGGGAATGTCATCTTCTCAGCTATGGCATGCCATTTCAACATATGCACCCGTGCGTGGCTGAATGATTGGTTGGCATGATGGGCCATGGAGGAACCCGTTAAAGCACAGAGAGTTGGAGCATTGCCTTACTCTTTTTGTCCATGAAAGCAACTGTTAGATAAGGCAGTAAGTCCCCCCGTGAGGCCATGACCTTTCAAATGGGAGGGGGACTCACAAAAGTCCTAGCATTGAATCAAAATGGAAGAGCCATAAATCTTTGACATAGAAAGGGCACCTAACATAATACCCCATCCCTTCTCTCATTCTCACACTCTCTCACACTGTCATTCTCTCTTTTCAAATTTTATCAGCCTTCAATTATAAACATTGACACGTGGACCCCAAAATAGGACAAAGTTTGTCCTTTCGGCCAGAGAAAATTCATCAGATTCAATCTATTAAATTAACATATCATTTTAGAGTATGTGAAAAGTGCAGTGTATTAACAATTTCAATGATAGGACAAAATTTTTCTCTCAATTGGGTTTGAAGAAATTCTTCCAATCCAATCTGTTAAATTAACATCAGCATGAGTTACACGTTAAAAAATTTTCATTCTAATCTAATTTAGAAGAAAACTCTATCGACCGACTTAGTTGTTAAGATGGATAGACCATCAATCAATTTGCCCATAATGAAATCCAATAATTGTATAAACTAGTACTTGTACTGCTGGAACCCAATGATACATAGAGAAACAACCAAAGTCAGATTTGGTTGTTAAGGAAGATATCTTAGTTCCTAATTATTCATCTTCTAATCCAAATTCAAAGACAAACTTTTTGACCATGACGTTTCATCATGGCTGAGGATCCTCTGACCAGTTCAATATGATAGTCCAAGTGTCAAGTTTAATGAACCTGGATAAAAATTTCCTCTAAATAGGGTCGGAGAAAATTTATTATCATATGTCTCTTAGCATATGAAAAACATGTAATTAACACATGAAAATCAACATATGCTTTTCACACGATCAATAAACACATGGCAATAATATAAACTAAGCTAAAACAGATTCTTCTAACATAATTTGAAAGAGATTTTTGTCCATCCAAGATAGAAAAGAGAACATTTGGAGGGGAGAGAGTGAGAGACTAGTCTCAAGTAGATAAGTTCCCATCGTATCTTTTTTTCTTTCCTTACTACATTTCCTTCTGATTTGGTGGGTAAAATCAAATCAAATCTTAGCATCTCATACTATTGGCAAATAATGCACATCAACCAAAAAAGTTGTGTTAGAATGTTGCTTTCAAAAAAGTATCACCCAAGAAAAGTATTGTCAGGTCTTTATCATCATCGGCTCAAAATAATTAGTCAAATTACAATTAAAGTTCATTAAAGTTTTGTCTCACATAATATTAAACTAATGCAAAAAACTTAACACTCAAGAGCACCTTATAATCTACCGACTTAATATATGATTGACATTTTGAGAACGTCGCATCAACGGTCCACACCAACTTTATCTTAGCAGCCTTAATTGTCCAATTTCGTACATTATGAACTAACTTAGCATATGAAATGCATGTAATACACTGATTAGCCTACATTATTAGTTGTAGAATTGAAAAATGTCCAAACTCATTTAATTCATCAACATTGTAAAAGACATGAAGTGAAAATTTAGCACAAGTTCACCCATAAATAATGCTAATTCCAACCACAAAAATAATTTCAATGAACACAAAGATATTTAGCTCAAAAAAAAAAACATCCTCAACAATTGGGGACCAAATGCCCTACCGAGACAATTAGTACAATTTGGATATTGGTTCAGGGGGGAAGGACATACGTGGTGGTCCTTCTGTCACCTCTAGATTTTCAACTCTACCTACAGGTTTTACTTGTACACAGCATTTATGTGACAAGCCAGACTTCAGTTGGTACAAATGAGGAGGAGATTAGGAGGCCTAGTGCAGAACAAGCCTGACCTAATTTGTTGAATACTGTTTGGTCAGTGAGATTTAATTAGGGTTCCTAAATTGAATGGAAAACAAAACTTGAACTGAAAAGAAAACTGCCCCAAAAATTTTTAGATGAAAAACATGTAATGATGCTGTTGATCCTCAGCCATATTGACTATTTAGTCAATAGAAGCATGCAAAAAGGAATATAAATTAAATTACTAGAGGCTTGTTGGGGAGAGAAATATTTGATGCTTAAGTTAGTAAAGACAAAAAAACTATTTAGTCAATAGAAACATGCAAAAAGGGATATAAATTAAATTACTAGAGGCTCGTTGGGTAGAGAAACACTTTGATGCTTAACTTAGTAAAGACAATAATAATAATAGTAATAATAAAATAAAAAATAAAAAATCTGCTCTAAAAATAAGAATTATAAAAAAAAGAAAATATGAATTTATTCTTTTTCAACGATCTCCATAGTGAATGAATGAATCTACCATTGAATTTGTGTGGAGTCCATATGAGTCTACGAATCTAATGATTGATCTATTGAATTTATAAAAATATATATATGGTTGAAAGATAGTTGTATAACATGCCTCATATTTATTTGGTATGTAGCATCTCTAGAAGAAATGATATATATATACTACACCTCAATTCCACTCCTATCACATTAGTCTAAATTGGTTCTTGGATCTGTTAAATCACCACTTTTCCTAAAAGTTTAAGCTCTTGGAATAATTGGTAATTTAATATTGTATCAAAGCCAAAGGTCATTAAATCGAATCTTCTTCTAATACCATGTTAAACTATCTGTTATCCCAAAAGCTTAAGTTTATGGGATAACTGGTGATTTAACCAGATCAACCATTATTAAAAAAAAAAAATTAAGGGCTAATAGGCACTGCTATATCAACCCAATAAGATAATGGTGGGATGAAAAAAAATAGTATATAGCATTTCTTTCTCCAATGTAATAATTAATCCAAGATTTTGGCCTAATAAATTCCTAACTAATTTTCTGTTCAGAAAAAAAAATAAAAAATAAATAGAACTAATTTTCCATGGCTTTGAATACGCAGTGCAATTTCCAAGAGAGGTGAAGAGCATTGAAAGCGTTTTGCAACTTCTTTGGACACACACACCACTTGCTTCTTGACTACTTAGTGCCGCTCACTTCCTACATTCTCTCTCTCTCTCTCTCTCTCTCTCTCTTTATATTCTAATTCCCAGCCTTCTTGTTTCCCACTTCCCAGTCTCCTCTCCGTCTCCCTGTCTCTCAAAGCCATGAACCCCTCTGAAGAGTTTGTAGAACAGGGAATATCTCAAGAGGTAAGAATAATCAGTTATAATATTTCCATGTTAGTTTCAGTCTTTTCTCGTCATTTTTCTCCTAACGAGTTTCTGGGTCTATTAGAATTAATGGGGTTCTTTAAAATGGTGTTTATAAATAATGTGCCTTTGAAAAAGAATGACATGGGTTAGTGGGGATTGTTGTATTCAGAATGTTAATTGGGTTCTGTATTAAATGGAGTTATAACAAGAGATTAATTGGTGAGATATAGTATGAATGTATGATGCATGTGGAAGGAGAAGGAGTGTATTCTCCTTAATTATTTAGGACATAATTGTTTGTATAAGTGCATGTCTTTTTCATATATGCTTCATACCCTGCCTCCCTGGAGGCATTTCAAGTTTCAATCCCAATGGAAAGGGATGTGTGTAATGGCTTTAGAGCCTTTACTGTCAGCTTGCTGCCTGAACCATGTTCGAACCGTACTCAAAGAGTGCAACCATTATAAAGAAATTGAACAAGACAAAATAGAAAGAAAGAAAAATGATATAATCTGAGTCAGGCTCGAGTCCTGAGCCAAAGTTGGGTCGTGAATCTCTGACAATGGTGATCCACCATGAAATTTTTTGAAGCAACCACTGATGCCTGTTCCTTTTCTTTTTTCCAACTAAGTTCATCACATATATGTTAATAAATTTAGTGTCTTGAACCAGAACTTGAAAAGGGTGTCCTGTACAACAGTGCTCACATTGGCTTATCAAAGTCTAGGAGTGGTATATGGCGACCTCAGTATCTCCCCCCTCTATGTTTACAAGACCACCTTCTCTGGGAAGTTGAGCCTCCATGAGAATGATGAAGAGATTTATGGGGTGCTTTCCTTTATCTTCTGGACAATTACTCTCATTGCTCTCGTTAAATACGTATTCATAGTGATGTTGGCTGATGACAATGGTGAAGGTATAACTTTGTCATTCCTTTCAATAACTAATTACTTAGTTTGCCAACATGATTGAACTCATGACTCAAACTTACTCCTTGTCCCTCAACTTTCCCTCCCATGCCCACAATAGTTGAGAAGGATATGAAAAATGTTATGACACCATTATGTAGGCATTAGGCAGGGGTCATTTCTGGCTCCAAATCTGGTGTAAGTCTGCATATATGTATGGAGAACCCACATGTTGTGTCTCAAACAACAAAAAACAAGTGATTTACTAAAATCCTCTAGTTTTTCTTTTTATTGTTTTCTCTTCTTACAAATTTGGGCATGGTCATACGATGTTGTTCAAATGGCATATGCCAGTAAGCTGAACACTTCTGACTATAAAATAGCCTCCTCATCACTGAACAGAAGCACTGTGTGCTGCTGATGCTTTATTTAGACCTTGTGGCTGAGAATTTCCTTTCGTATGGTAGACGTAAACTTCAGAAAGTAAACCTCTAATCAGTTATGTGAAGTACTATTGTTTGAAACTTAATGACTGCAGATTTAGTCAAAATCGAAAGTCTATCAATGCCAACATTTCACTTATGATGTAGGTGGCACCTTTGCATTGTACTCCCTTCTCTGCCGCCATGCAGGGCTGAGCATTCTGCCCAATCAACAAGCCGCAGATGAGAAGTTGTCTGCGTATGTAAGAGAAGGATCTGCAGACACATGGCAGAGTTCTTCTCTGAAGTCATTCTTCAATAAGCACCAAAGATTTCACAAAGGGCTTTTGATTTTTGTACTGCTTGGAACCGGTATGGCTATTGCTGATGGGGTACTTACTCCTGCAATATCAGGTAGCTGGATTTAGTGTCAGCCTCTAGCGCTGCTTACATCATGACTGTTATGTGCTCCATCATTTGAATTTCTCTTAGTACCCAACCTTATTGATATCAAGTCCACAAGATATGAATTCAAGTATGCCTAGCATCAGATTTTTCTTAGTTGTGTATCATAGATCTGGTGCAGATTTCAGTGCTATAGTTCTTAGCATTTCATTTCACAAGTCTATTGTTGCTTTATATATAAATTACATGATATCTTCATTATGTATCAACATTGAAATTTATAGGATTATTTTCTTTTGTTTTAAATGAAAATATACATATATGTTCATGTATAACATTAAGGAATCTAGCTCTTATCCACATACTTATTTCTAAAACATGTCATGTAGCTGTCATAGAACTGAGCTTTGCATTTATGTGTGATATTTGTAGTTTATGCACTTATTACAAGCATAAAAATAAGGGTCGGTCATGAGTGGTTTTATCACTGATTTTAAACTGCAAAGCATAAATGTTCAAAATGAATTTGGGAAAGTGAAGATTTGATCATTCATAAGCCTACTAAAAAGAACCTTGTTTGAAGATGATTGGGCAATGTAAAGGCAAAGTGGTGTAAAACATGAATGAATACCTAATGGGTAATACTCTTTTGGTTGGGGTAGAGGTGGGGAGGAAGGATCCTGCATTTTCCCTTCGGTCTGGATCCTACATGTTCAAAGTGCACATTTATATATTAGTATCTGCTGGCCCTTCAATTTAATTTCAACTTTACTCTCCACAAATGCTCTTACCGAGATTTGCATGTGTGTCCCCTTTCAGTTCTTTCAGCAGTTTCGGGCGTTAAACTGAAGATCACAGGACTCCATGAGAGTGAGTCCAGTTAAATACATTGCTATCTTCCTGTTCTCTCTAAAAACCCTAACAACATATTAATTTCATTTGATTCTCTTTTCTTTCAGATTATGTTGTTATTATCTCATGCATCATTCTAGTGGGGCTTTTCTCCCTTCAGCACCATGGAACACACAGAGTTGCTTTCATGTTTGCTCCAATTGCCACAGCATGGCTTCTGTGTCTTACTGGCATTGGGGCGTACAACATATTTCGGTGGAATTCTCATATATATCGTGCACTTTCTCCAATTTATATGTTCAAGTTCCTAAGAAGTACGAGCATCGAAGGATGGGTGTCATTAGGAGGAGTGGTTCTTGCAATCACAGGTAACTCTTTCACAGATCCAATATGGATTTTTGTCATTTATTTGTTGCTGGAAAGAGCTACTGGAACTGGTTTTGCTTGGGAATTGTCTCAGGTGTGGAGGCGATGTTTGCTAATTTGGGCCATTTCTCTCCACTCTCAATTAAGGTAAAGCCAAACTCTTGTGCATGCATGGGACATTAATGCCTTGGCTAATTATCAAACTTATTGTCATAATACATGGTCTTCAAATCCCAGATAGCCTTCACATTTCTGGTATATCCCTCTTTGCTTCTTACATATATGGGTGAGGCCGCATTCCTCTCTAAGCACCACGAAGATATTCAAAGAAGCTTCTACAAATCCATACCAGGCAAGAACATATTAAAGTGCCAATTGGGATATATCATTCTTTCCCCGTCTCGTGTTAATGCCATTATCTTCTGTGCAGAAGCTGTATTTTGGCCAGTCTTCATAGTGGCTACTTCTGCAGCCGTGGTAGGAAGTCAGGCTGTAATATCAGCTACCTTCTCCATTATAAGCCAGTGCTGTGCATTGAATTGCTTTCCGCATGTTAGAATCGTCCATACATCCAGTAAAATATGTGGGCAAATATACATTCCTGAGGTCAATTGGTTGTTAATGTGCCTTTCCTTAGCTGTGACAATCGGGCTGAGGGACACAAACATGATGGGTCATGCATATGGTATCAACATAAACAATTGAGTAAATCTGCCAATTTCTAATGCATCTTTAGGCCTTTTGTGTCCATGAATGAACTTGGTTGTTTTGCTGAATATACAGGGCTAGCAGTCACCACTGTAATGTTTGTGACAACTTGCTTGATGGCACTGGTGATGATAATAGTATGGAAGCAGAAGATAATTAGTGCCATTGCATTTCTTTTGTTTTTTGGGTCAATGGAACTGCTCTACATCTCTGCATGCATTTTCAAGGTACCAGAGGGGGCATGGATTGCACTTGCAATGTCTTCTGTCTTTATGGCTATAATGTATGTATGGAACTATGGAACAATGAAGAAACACCAGTTTGATATGGAGAACAAGGTTTCAATGAATAGAATAGTTTCTTTAGGGCCAAGCCTAGGCATGGTCCGGGTCCCTGGAATTGGACTTGTATACACTAATCTGGCAACTGGGGTCCCAGCTGTTTTTGGACACTTTGTGACTAATTTACCTGCATTTCATCAGGTGCTTGTTTTTGTTTGCATAAAGTCTGTCCAAGTTCCCTATGTTTGTGAAGAGGAACGACTTCTCATTAGCAGGGTAGGCCCAACGGAGTGCGGCATGTTCAGGTGCATCTTGAGATATGGTTACAAGGATCTGCAACAAGAAAATTATAATTTAGAGCACAGACTGGTGTCTGGACTAGTACAATTTGTAGAAACTGAGGAAGAAAGTGCATCAAAAGCAACAACTGATTTATGTGAAGAGTTTGGGAACTCACATGTTGAAGTCTTTGATTCTCTAGCGCGCACCATCACAAATCCAAATCATGAAGAGGACAGAGTGAGGTCTTCGCGTGATATTCAAGTGACGAAATCTGATATCAGGCACGTCGAAAGTTTTCTTCTTAAGGCTGAGTCTCTGCAAATTCTAACAGCTAAAGAATCCGGTGTCACTTACGTTTTTGGGCATTCCTATGCAAAGGCAAAGAAATCATCTTCCATTTTCAAGAAATTTGCTATTAATGTAGTATATGCTTTTCTGAGCAAGAACTGCAGAGATCCAAATTCTCTTTTGAACGTGCCTCCTACATCTTCCCTGGAAGTTGGTATGATTTACTATGTCTAACATCTAAGGGCTCAAGAAAGGGGTTCCCTGCTGGTCAGAAGAATGAAGATCCTCCCCACAGGTGTTACTACTTACTTCTCTCTTTCAGTTAGATTATTTGTCACAGGTCTTTAGGTTATCCTTTTGACAAATGAACACTGTAGAGCCCAACTAGCACTTCACTGAAATTTGTACATATACATTTTATCTTGAATCCTTGATTCTTATAAGAGAGAGAAATAGAAGTGAAGCACTCCCATAATGATAGTTTTAAAGAATATATAATGCAACCGGGCTTCATGAGTTGTAACTGCATAACATGAGGATATATAAGGATTCCATCTTTGTTGTATCATTGTTATAAGCTAATTATTGTTAAGAACAGAAATAGAGAACAGAAAATGAAATGTTTCTAAGGTGTGTTACCGAGTGCCTTTCTTTAAGAAATTATTTGCGAATTGGTATGCACCGGGTTATATCAAATACTTTTTCCAAGAATGTAATGGAGCCTAAAAATCTTATGTAGTTTGATTGCGTTTTGCACAAAACGAAACCAAATCAAAATACCCTCAAAGTTTCTATTCTAGTAAGAGAGAGACTCTTTCAAAACTACAAAAGGTTTTGCGAGAGGTAGAAGAAAAGATATATATATATATATATATAGTGTCAAATTAGTAGTTTAAATGTTTGTTCACTAACAGACATATAATTTCGCATTTAACAGTAAATAACTGCTAATCTAACAATCATTAAAATTTGACCATCAAATATTAATAGCCACTTAATCTTGACAGTTAGGTTAAGATTATAATTAATGGTTATTTAATTATAACTATTAAATCTTAATTGTTAGAAACAATTATTTAGATCAAACTCAATTTAATCTCATAGTTGACTTTACCAACGGTCAAGTAAATTCAACTATTGGATCTACCATTGAAGCATCTTAAATCGCCAAGTCGTATAATCATAACCGTCCAAAAATTAATGGTTGTGATTTGTTGCTCCAAGCTTCGATGGTTCGTGCCAAGTGCACCATCAAGGCACCACTAGCACCCTACAGCCCACTATCACGCACATGCGCTTGTGTGTCTGTTGCTTCACACTATACTAGAACATACATATAATTGCATACATTCAAGTATTGCTTGAAAGCAAATGCTTGTGTGAGTTGGACCTTATAAATTTATTCTAAGGTTCTTTAAACACCTTCCATTTAAAACATTTCCAAACTATAGATATATTGGAAACGGATCCTCTCCATTTCACTTGAAATAGAGATGATCCATTTAGTGCATTTAGAAGGTCTTCCTAAACGCACTAAATGGATCATCTTCATTTCAAGTGAAATGAAGAGGATCATTTTCCTAGATATATATACAAATTAACTTTGAAAAATATTTTAACAATTATTGAATTAGATCTAGATGAGGATAGCTTTATTTGCACTCCATTTTCTTGCTTGGCTTTTGGTATGGAACTCAGGAACGGTGCACTTTATAGTGCCATGAAAAGTACTTGGTTTTATTTTTTTTATTTTAGAAAAAAAAACCCACATTTTAATTATGAATGTTGAGTCTACATGTTAGAGTAAGCGGTGAAGATGGGTTGGATAATAGGTAAAAAAAAAAAATGTGGCTATTATAATATTGTTGAGCTGAAAAGCCATAAAGTTCTTAAAGCTTTTTAATTGAGTTGATGTCAAATATTTATTTCAAGAGTAATATTACACCTATAACTCTTTTACAATTTGTTGACATTTGTTAACATGTGATTGAAATCATATTAGCGACTAAAAAAATTAATAGCCTTCAATCACATTTTCACACATGCCAGCAAAGTGTAAAGAGTTATAAGTCTAACATTTTTATTATATCAAAGTCTCATTTGAAAATTCTCAAGTGTTTTTCTCTCCAAAGAGTCCAGAACACTAAATGGTCTCTTAAAAAAATGGCGGCTTTGAATGTGTGTTTTGATGAGTGTTCTGTTTTGTTTTGTGTATTTTGCTTGAAAAAGTGTTACGATGTAATATAAAAGTGAAAATTGTTATGTTCTTAGAAGTGCTTTGTGTTTGGGGTGTTTGTCAATGTTTGTTACAAAAGAGAACAGAAAAAGATTTATAAAAGCCTAAAACGTTTGTAAAAAATGAGGAACAATTATAGTTGTGATCAGCCAAAAGAAAATGTCGAACAAACATCATGCAGTAGAAGTCGGACTTCATTGGTAGAATCCTCAATATATGGTTCCCAACCTTTGAATCTATTGTCAAAAGTGCAAAAGCAGTAATATAAAAGATATACTCTAAGAAAAATAAAAATAAAAAATTTTTATGCAATGCAAACAATATGGAGACACATATAGAAAACAAAATGTAAATATGCTTTAAATGAAAGAAATTAAGTAGAACAATTTATATTCTAGGCGCATGAAGAATTAAGATCCCATACAATATTTACTTTGAACTGTTTGTTTTAAATGAACGGTCCAAAAACACATAAGAAAGA
This sequence comes from Corylus avellana, assembly GCF_965113065.1. Lineage (NCBI taxonomy): Eukaryota > Viridiplantae > Streptophyta > Magnoliopsida > Fagales > Betulaceae > Corylus > Corylus avellana. The sequence continues at coordinate 22,432,538 of NC_142497.1, forward strand.
GAAAGTGAGTGTTGTGCAAGCCATAAGAGTCGCCAATGAGAATGAGACATGAATGATTAAGATCCCGTGTAATATCTAATTTGAGTATTTATTTTAAATGAATGGCCCAAAAACACAAAAGAAAGAAAAAATGAGTGTCGTGCAAGCCATAGAAGGGTAATGAGGGTATTTTATTTAAGAATATCTTTATTGTTCTTTAATTATCTTATTTATTGATATCAATTTTTAAATTTTTTTTTTTTTATGCAAACAGCAATTAGGTGTTGATTTTTTTTTTATGGAAATTTTTTTATTATCATTAATTGTGGGAGCCTTATTAAATTGGGGTCTTTCTTAAATTACTTATTTATCATGATTAGAAGCCTTAATTAAAGAATATGGAGGGTAATAAGGGTTTTAATTTTTTTATAGAATTTTTTTTAATTAATATTTTTAAATTGGGAGCCCTACGCGACCGCCTAACTCGCCTAGTGGTTGGCATCGCCACCCATTCTCTCGCTTTTAGGGTATTCAATCCTATATATATATATATATATATATATATATATATATATATATATATGGAGCAAAACTAACTTAAACTAATTAATCTCACGGTTTACTAGTGAATATGATCTAAAAGTGAAAAAAAAAAAAAAAAAAAAAAAAAAAAAAAAAAAAAAAATCTCATATATATATATATATAGCAACATAAATAGAGCGAGCATGTACACAGAATCAAAATCGGCCTTGTAAATGCCTTGAACACCACTACCATAATTGGCGTATGCGTGTTCCTCAAGTAAACCCCATACATACTTCCTGGTTAAACCGTTAATCGCCCGTATAAATATGGTCACTTCCTTGTCTACCAGGTATCAAAAATCCCATCTCTTGAAATCTGTTCTCTAACCCTCTGTGTTTGTTTGTACGTTTCACAAAATATTATGGACACCACAATGGGAATGCTAGACTCGTGCAAACCCTGCAACAACGACGTTGGCTGCCCTCCCCAAAACGGCACAGCCTCAATCCAAAATTCTCACCCTGCTCCTGCCATGGCATCCCCTGACGCCACGCTCGGCCGCCACCTCGCCCGCCGGCTCGTCCAGATTGGAGTCAGCGACGTGTTCTCCGTGCCCGGGGACTTCAACCTTACGCTTCTCGACCACCTCATTGCCGAGCCTGGTCTCAACAACGTCGGGTGCTGCAATGAACTCAACGCTGGCTATGCTGCTGATGGCTACGCCAGGTCTCGTGGGGTTGGTGCATGCGTTGTCACTTTCACTGTGGGTGGCCTAAGCGTTCTCAACGCCATTGCTGGGGCTTACAGTGAGAATCTTCCCGTTATCTGTATTGTTGGAGGGCCAAATACCAACGATTATGGCACAAACAGAATTCTTCACCATACCATTGGATTGCCCGATTTCAGCCAAGAACTTCAATGCTTCAAGCCTGTTACTTGCTTTCAGGTGAGCAATACTTATGCGCGCAATTTGAATGTCAAAGTTGAGATTTTTTTTTTTTTTTTTTTTTTTTTGAATTCTTGATTAATTGACAAAAAATTAATTACCCTTTTGTTTTGGCAATATGGTGATTGTTAATAAAGGCTGTAGTGAATAACTTGGACGATGCCCACGAACTGATTGATACAGCCATATCAACTGCTTTGAAAGAAAGCAAGCCTGTTTATATCAGCATCAGTTGCAATTTGCCTGCCATCCCTCATCCAACTTTCAGCAGGGAGCCCATTCCATTTGCTCTGTCTCCCAGGTACACACGGACGACCCGGGAAATTTTAAGGGAGGGGAGCAAATTTTTTTTTTTTCTTTTTTCGTTTTTTTCGGTTCTTTAGAATTTTTTTTATTAAAAAAAATATACTTTGGTTGTTTTTTATGAACTAAAAACTGAGCATTTGAAAGTAAGACAAAAAAAAAAATACGATCCCCCTATCTCAACCCGAATTGTTTCTTGATGTGATAGTGCCAATCAATCTTTTGATGGTATTTCTGCAATTTCTTGATACAGATTGAGCAACAAGATTGGACTAGAAGCCGCGGTAGAGGCGACAGCGGCCTTCTTGAACAAGGCAGTGAAGCCGGTGATGGTGGGCGGGCCGAAGCTCCGAGTTGCAAAGGCTTGTGACGCATTTGTTGAACTTGCTAATGCTTCTGGCTATGCTCTTTCTGTTATGCCATCTGCAAAAGGGCTGGTGCCAGAGAATCACCCTCACTTCATCGGGACTTATTGGGGTGCAGTGAGCACTGCCTTCTGCGCTGAGATTGTGGAATCTGCCGACGCATACCTTTTTGCAGGGCCAATCCTTAACGACTACAGCTCTGTCGGCTACTCCCTCCTCCTCAGGAAGGAGAAAGCAATCATTGTGCATCCTGATCGTGTGATAGTCGCCAATGGCCCTGCTTTCGGCTGCATCTTAATGAAGGACTTTCTTCAAGCACTTGCGAAAAGGCTCAGCCGCAACACCACCGCTTATGAAAACTACCACCGCATATATATCCCCGATGGGGTTCCTCTTAAATGTGAGCCTAAAGAGCCATTGAGGGTTAATATTCTGTTTCAGCATATACAGAACATGCTCTCAAGCGACACTGCTGTGATTGCTGAGACGGGGGATTCCTGGTTTAACTGCCAGAAACTGAAGTTGCCTGAAGGATGTGGGTAAGCAACCAGAAATCTAGCTATCACCTTGTTTTTGTGTTTGTCAAATTTTAAGGAACATGAAAAAAATTCAAAAGTTGGGTTTGCAGATATGAATTCCAGATGCAATATGGTTCGATCGGGTGGTCTGTTGGTGCAACTCTCGGATATGCTCAGGCTGTACCAAATAAGCGTGTCATCGCTTGCATTGGTGATGGCAGCTTCCAGGTTAGCAGGAATTTGAAAGCTTTTTGCTTTGGTTTTTTCATTAGAAATCTATTAAAACCCATATTTCTGATTGTTCCAATGTGGTAAGTTGTATTATATTAGGAGTTTAGTACTAACAAAATCATAGAAATAAGTTAATTCCCAAACATTACCCAAATTTATCTTAGGTTGGCATTTGGTAACACAAATAGTATTGAAATTTTGTTTAACCGTAGGCAAAACTTGAATGGACCAATGTCGTGAGAATTACTGCTGATTCTATGATGTTGTTGATTGGTTACAAAATTGATGATGTTTTTCTGCTCGCAGATGACTGCACAAGATGTTTCAACAATGATACGATGCGGGCAAAAGACAATCGTGTTCCTCATAAACAATGGTGGATACACCATTGAAGTTGAGATACATGATGGCCCATACAACGTGATCAAGAATTGGAACTACACTGGGTTAGTTGAAGCAATCCATAATGGACAAGGAAAGTGCTGGACAACAAAGGTCAGTTTGTGTTTGTAATTCTTACAAGTTTGCTCTTTCAAAACGTACACTTTCTGATTTTGTTTAAAATCGAACTATTGGCCAAACACACTCAAAATCTTACAATATTATTCTTAACTCATGATCAGGTTCATTGCGAAGAGGAGCTTATTGAAGCAATTGAAACAGCTACGGGGGAGAAGAAAGACTGCTTCTGCTTCATAGAAGTGATTGTGCACAAGGATGATACCAGCAAAGAGTTGCTTGAATGGGGGTCCAGGGTCTCTGCAGCCAATAGCCGTCCACCAAATCCTCAATGATCTTCCAGCTTAGATAAGAGCAATTAAGCATGTTAGATATCTTAGCGTTTTGTCTTCAATGACTTTCTTAATTTTAGTTGAGTTCTCATTTTATCGTTAGTTAATTAAGGATTTGATGAAACATTAAAATCTTGAATGCATGAGATAGTTTACGTACTGTTCAATATTCTTTGTTTTTTGAGATTCTGTGGGAACAATCTGCATATGTTGTGTGTGGAACTGATCTCCATTGTTTTATTCAATCTGAGTAGAGATCAACTTAACCACAAAATGCTGAAAAGATAGTTGTTTTTCGACTTGACGCAAGCTTTCTAAGCCCAAACTATATATATACGCAGGCTTTCCTGTAGTAATGGATCAATAACTCCAAGTTCTATTATCTTGCTGGGCGAAGTTCTCAAGAGCCATAGTTTGCCTAGTTTTTTATGCCTAATGAAGTCAAGTTTTCCGCTGGGCTTGCCTAAGACTTTGACAATTTTTTTCACTATTCTCGAATCCGACATTAAATTAGCGGGTTATGATTGAGGAGTCTCATAGTCTTATACACATGACTTGATACGACTCGAACCCTACAAGTGACATTTTGGTATGACTGAAATTTTTTTATATGATCCCTATGATCACTATCCACAGTCTACAGAATGATTTTGAATGCTTTCAACCTAAGCATTCAATGAAGCACCCGTCCGAGTGTCTCTCACACTTTAACCTAGCTAGGTGCTTCTAACGTGCACACGGCTTTTCAGTCTCCCTTTGCTTAAGTTTTCGTATGAAAAATAACTTCTCTATGTTCTGCAGACTACATGAAAGCATATACTTTATATTCAAGGTTTCATTTTCTTTTTACTTCTAACCACCAGAACCTACTTCTATTCATGCCATGTTGGGCAGGAAACATCTGAGTAATGCCAAAATTTGCACTCTCATAATTTGGGGCAATGTGTACACAGAGTTTAAGGAAAGTTCGCTAGAGATCCTTGAAATTTAGACTAGTCAAAGAACTAGGCAAGGTTCTGCATGGACGGCAACAACCTCAATAAATACCACAGCCTTGCATTGTTGAAACTTAAAAAGGAAAACGACCCCAAGACTAGTATGATCATTCTTTAACTAAAATCTGACAGACAATGTTTCCCCTTGTCTTGGGGCATAGATCTCAATCATATATGGAAGAGTAATGTTACTTGTCGCACCACTTATCACCAGTGGCGTGTTTTCTGAGCTGTATTTAAACACGTAACATTAGCGAATAATAAATGAGTGTGAATAGTAACATTACTCTACGTAAAAAACCAACCACAATTTTTTTCTCATCACTTACTTTTTCTCTGTTTCCCTCTATGGCAATGATGCAAATTTTCTTCAATTAAAACTCCTAAAACTATCTAGTTCCAATACTACATTCATGAGTATTATTAGGGGTACTACAACTTTTATTACAAGTCTCTTACAAACTAACGCGACAGTTTACATAATATTTACCCTATACGTACAATTAAATTTGAGTGTAGCTGATATGACAATGTCATATGACACTTACCACGTCAGCTACTAAATAATTAAATTTAATTGTGATTAACGTGACAGTGCTACGTAAACTTTCACGTAAATTTATAAAGAGAATTATAGGGCTTATAATATTTTGAGCCTTCAGCAAGTTGTTAGTCTATCACCCTACAAGATTCCCTTGCCAATAGGGAAGTCATATTAAGAACTAAAGATAGACATGGCCATGGGCCCTCAAGAAAGTAAAGGCCAAATCTGAAACCTGTACCAGCCAGCCACCAGTGCATTTAAGGTACCTTTGCCTTTTGTCTTCGAGAATTGGTAAGAATATAATCCTTTGAGAATATGTAAAGAAAGATCTACTTCTCTCTAGACCCTAGTTGAGGGGCATTGAGCAACCTCTCATTCTAATTGAATCTTCTTCACCACAATTATAGTGCTGCTGGATTATGTCTCAGATTCAACTACCACAGAAAGCAAAATTTCGCCATCAACTTATTTTCTCCTACCACACTCAAATAATTAGCCTCCTATAACATATTTTTGTTATGCGTTAAATCACCACTTAAACAGGTCGAAATAAGTAAATTTAATAATTTAATAAAATACTTTAACATTATGTAATCCCACCAATACCATTGAACTTGTCATATAAAACGTAGCAGGAATATCATGTTTAAGGCTTTAGTTTGTGTCCTATTCTTGCGCACACAAGACAAAAAAAAAAAAAAAAAAACACAAGTTGAGAGTGTCACGCGTATCTAATTACTGATATGCCATGTGTGCATAGGACAAAGAATGCAAGCATTACTCCATGTTTAAGGTCTTCCTAATCACCTATGATCCCATATTTTAAACCCTAACACAGTTTACAAACCGGAAAAATGGAAAAGAAAAAATGGGGTAGATGTAATGACCCAGAAAAGGCATTATTCACGTCTATGTTATCTCTTTAAAATGATGTCAATTTGGGGTTCCCTAAAATCATTTATAAAGATCAGAAAAAGCATTATTCACGTTTACGCTATCACTTCGAAATGATTAGTCAATTTAGAGTTCTCTAAAATTATTTATAAAGTTCAATATCACCTAATAAGAAACAAAAAATTGGACTTTATACAAGATTTTTAAATAAACTCTAAATTGGCAAAATTTTAAAAAAAATAATAGCGCAAGTGTAATTAGTGTTTTTGTAAATCGTTCCGGTATGAGTATTTTTTAAAGAGAACAAACTAGCAATAGAATATCAAGAGGATCTCAATCTAGAATATGGTGGGCTGTAAACATCAATACTTTTTCTTTTTCTTTTTCTTTTACTTTTCACAGTCAGCATCCTTCAATATAACTCATTTCCCAGTCCCCTTTTCATGTTTTTTTCCATTGCTTCACACGCAAAGAATAGCAAATGCATCGATTCCCATAGTTGGCCTTGCGATGTTAGAAATAAAAACTAGTTTGACCTAAAGATTTCAACGTCCCATACCACGATTGACACCTGGACCACGAGGAATTGAGAGTTTCATACAAGGGAAGTTGGAAGATTGCAATCAGTCATATTTCATTTGCCATTCTGGCCATCTTTCAAATACTACGTCTAAAATATGAAGTAAGTAGGCTCAAATACTTCAAGAGCCAACAAAACACATAATTTTTTTAATAACAAAGGAAAATTCTTAGAATACTACACTTTTTACTATAATTCTTTTGCAAACTCACGTGGTAGTCTACATGAGTATCGTAAATTTTTTGGAGGGTTGACGTAGGTGCCACATTGCACTGTTACGTCAAGGAATAGAATAAGCCTGGCTAACATTTTCTGGAAAAAAAAAAAAACAAAAAAAACAAAAAAAAAAACAAAATTTGACTAATAAATTTGATTATTTAGAAGATAACGTACGGAGACTATTACTTTAGTTTGTAAGAAACTTAAAATACAACTGTTGTAGTACCTTAACACCGCTGAAAAAAAAAAAAAAAAAAAAAAAAAATTGTTTTGGTCAATTACAAAGAGAATTTAATGTTCTACCTAACTTGATTTCCTAAAGAAATAATCACATGCTAGCAATCCAAAGTAATCTCTCACCTACAATGAATCTCCATGTTCAACCGACCAAAATTCGAAAATGTCGAAAGCATCCTTGCCTAGACTAGTGTACACTGTATGCCCCAAAGCGCCATTGCTAGAGTATCCAGGGGCATTTTCTTGAACATCACTCCTGGGGCTTAGGTAAACATGACAACCTTAGTTCAAAAGCAAAATCATATATATAAAGGGGAAAAGATCGATCTAACCTTTCGGTGGTGACTCCTGTGCTTTGTTGTGTCATTCAATGAAAGCAGAGCACGAGAGAATGACAGAAGAGGAAGATGATTCAGAGATCCAGCTGCTCAAGAAAGAGCTCGGAGTCTCTCTGGCAAAGATGGATTCATTGGAGAAGGAAAACCAGGAGCTAAAGCAGGAAGTAAGCCGTCTAAAAGGGCAAATAAGCTCCCTCAGAGCACACAACAATGAGAGGAAGACGATGCTCTGGAAAAAGTTTCAGCTCTCCATGGATAGCAGCTATACAGATGCATCTCCAGGAGTAACCAGAGCAGATATCCCAGAATCAACCATGGAAAAACCAATGAAGGTACCGAACCCACCACCAAGGCCTAATTCAGTCACTCCCCCCTCTTTGCCCAAAGAAGTGAAAGGAAGTAAAGCTCCACCAGCACCAGCACCGCCGCCGCCGCCGCCACCATCGAAATCGCTAGTTGGGACAAGAGCGGTGCGCCGTGTGCCGGAGGTGATGGAGTTGTACCGTTCGCTAACTAGGAGAGATGCCCACAAGGAGAACAGAAGCAATTCTGCAGGAACTCCAGGAGTTGCATTTACGAAGAACATGATTGGAGAAATTGAAAACCGCTCGGCATATCTTTCAGCTGTAAGTATAGTTGCAGCCTACTCTTCTTCATATTTAGTTATCTGAAAAGAAAAACCCATTGCTGATACTCTGTAAATTCATGGACAGATAAAATCAGATGTCGATAGACGGGGAGAATTCATCAAGTTCTTGATCAAAGAGGTAGAGTCTGCAGCCTATAAAGATATTGCAGAAGTGGAGGCATTTGTGAAATGGCTAGATGGGGAATTATCTTCATTGGTTGATGAAAGAGCAGTGCTGAAGCATTTCCCACAATGGCCAGAACGAAAAGCAGATGCACTGCGGGAAGCTTCTTTCTCCTACCGAGATCTAAAGAGCCTTGAGTCTGAAGTTTCAAGTTTTGAAGACAACCCCAAAGAGCCTTTAACCCAGGCTCTAAGAAGAATTCAAGCATTGCAAGACAGGCGAGCATGTATAAAATATTATATAAGAACTCGATACTTTCATTCTAGACTATAGATTAAATTACATGATCTCCCATATTCCAATTTACAGGTTGGAGCAGAGCATTGACAATGTAGAGAGGATGAGGGAAAGCACAAGCAAGAGGTACAGAGATCTCCAGATCCCTTGGGAATGGATGCTGGACACAGGCCTAGTTGGTAAGGTAGGAAGCACATAGCTGATCTTTACTTCAAAACCTAAGATTCAAGATATAACAATGGCTTACCAATTTGACAAGCACACCCAAATTGCTATTTAAATCGGTACCTTTTTCAAAACTTCTTCTACAAACCTTAGATCAAGAGTAACAATCATGTTCGAGTTTCAGTTTCAGATCATGTTAAGACATGAACATAATACTATAATATGATAAAACTAACTCTAATATGCTAACTCAACCCATTTAATTAAACGGGTCAAACTCTTAAACTCTAATATGCTAACTGTATTGAATTCACAAATCATATAAAAAATTATCAACCCTCAACATTTCGAATTTTGGTCATGTTGATACATGAGTATAAAACTATATACATCAACCATAACCCGAGTCCTTTGATTAAAGGAGTAAAGCACTCAACCCTAACCCGCTAATTTCGTATTGAATTTGCACATCTTATCAAAAAATGCTAGCTCTACTTTAAATGGTCCATCCATACTATAAATAGGAAACAATAGTAGCCCTTCTTGACATTTATCGCTCAAAAAACTTATCGAATCTGTGACAGAAATTCGTGCAAAGCAGCCATGAAGATGTATCCATCTTCATTTCAATAATCTACATAACTTCCGAAATCAGCCAATGAGTTCCCATATTGTCTGAGAAACAACTACTCTCCATTTTCAACAAATCTTAATTTTTATATTTTTGGCAGATGAAATTAAGTTCACTGAGGCTAGCAAAGGAATACATGAAAAGGATTACAAAAGAACTGCAGTCTGATGAATGCTCATGCGAAGAGAATCTTATGCTTCAAGGAGTTAGATATGCATATCGAGTACACCAGGTAAAATGAACACCAAAAAATTAAAACTACATTCTAATATCTGTCATACTAACCACCAGAAAATTCAGTTTGCAGGCGGCTTTGATGCAGAGACCATACAAGCATTTGAAAAGCTAAAGAAAGTTGGCTTGGGTACCGAAAATTGATTGCGTTGTCTCTAAACACCTTGGACATGTTAGAATATGGACATTGAGAAGTTGTGTGGTTACAGTGCACCAACATGTGAAGTGTCCTCAGAACTTACATAAATAGTTCATTGTTTGCATATTTTTGAATATATTTTCTAAAAAGGTAAGTTTCATTGAGTATGAACTTGAGTGTGAACCCAATACTTCCTAACTGTATAGTGCATTTATTATGCCTGCGCAGCTATTAGCATCCATTTTAGAAGAGATCTATACTAATGACTCAAACAAACAAGGGTCGTTCCTTCTTTGGCTGCCAAGAGAATTGTGCAAGAAAAAGAAACTAAGAGTCAATCATATATACACATGCAAGCTCAATGTGTCCTACATGGTTCGATAGGAACAAAGTTTTTCTCTAAACTCTACTCCTAAGTGTCAGTTTCCGGGTGTACATGTGAGAATCACAAGCTTAATAGATTGGGTACGAGAAAATTCCTCCAACCCAATTTGGACACTTTGTTCCATGGACAAACCATAATGCAAAGCTCAATACCATTCAACATTCTTACACATAGCAAATCACTTTTTATTTTCCTTTTGGCATGGGAAAGCAAAACCCTTCGAACAAACAAAAACATCAGGAGTGTTTGGAGACTAACCATGAAAACCTATCCTAGCCAATCCAAGTCTACTTAGATCCTAACCTTAAGATACAAAGTAGTACAGCCCAACTGCTCACTGCAATACGGGTTGTAGCAATTAGATATACCAAAATTATAGCAGAGAACATAATGAAACCATTTCAAACCCTAATCAAAACCATCAAATTAGAAGCCTTGCGCATATTGCACTAAGAACATAGCGTACATCGGCTTTCTGTATTCTTATTCTTTTTCCAGTTCATGCCCATAATAGAAACACCCAGCTGCATCAATATAAGACTATCGCATTCATACAATCAGATATTCAACCATCGCATTCATACAATCAGATATTCAACCATCGCATTCATACAATCAGATATTCAACCATCGCATTCACAGAAAAAACAATATCAAAACCAAATATAATAGATTAGATAAACAAATTCAGTAGATTCACATAACCCATCTCATAAAAAACAAAATTAAATGCTCAAGAGAGTCAAATCACTAAGCCGCTAGCAAATGGTTCAAAAGCGGACCTAAACGAGCTAAGTAACAAAACAAAGACGCCAGCCAAAACCCAGTAAGACCCAGAAACGACGTCGTGCGAGCTCGATCGAGCCCAGCGCAGCTCTGCTTCTACTTGGATCTCTGCCTCATCTTTCGTCGCTTCCTCTTCAGCCTCCTCATCCTCTTCTTCTTCCACTGCAAAAAATGGTAGAATTTTCATTGTAATCAAGCGCTGTGAAAATCATTTTAACCAACAAAGAGAGTCTAACTGTTGATTTGTTTCCGTACCTTGGCTCGCATGGTGGCAAAGTGAGAGAGAAACCCAAAATTCCTTCGAACGGCTCGAAAACTCTGCGCAGCCGAGGAAAACGAAGGCTGTGTACTCAAATGAACTGATGGTGGCTTTACGGTATTTATATGCAAACCCTACCATTTAACTGGGCCGGGTACGAAAACGGAGCGCAATTGAAGGGGATCCACGTGAATACGGGGCTTCAATGGCTTTTAAACCCAAGCGTGGCCATCTTGGTCAACGAGCCCATAAGGATCTCCGATTTTTTTATTTTTTTTTTTTTTTTTGGTTCCACTACAGTTTTAATTTAAAGAAAATTATTAAAAGTTTTCACAGATCTAACAGTCATATTTCATGACATTTAAATTTTTTAAATAGCTTAATATTAGGGATAAATGCAAAATTAGCGCGTGTGGTTAACCTAAATTACAAATCATTTAATGTCGTATAAAAAATAATTTATAGATCCATGTAGTTAGCCTAAATTACAAATCATTTATTGTGGTATAAAAAATAATTTGTAGGTACTTAGGGTAGGCCAAAACAACAGTTTACTCTCTAAAATCGATTTTCATGCTCTAAAAATAAATGTCAGTTTAATAAAAAGAGTAACAAAATTTTCTTCAACTTAATTTGAAATAAAACTTTGTCACAATTTATTAACTTGAATGTTGTTTTTTATTTATTTTTCAATGGTTAGAAGATGTGACTCTCAAATTCTCACAAAATGCTCCCAAATCGTGGCGAAAAAAATGAAAATGAGAGAGGGTTGCAAATCGTGGCGAGAAAAATGGAAATGAGGGAGGGTTGCGCATAAAGTAAAATTTTAGGGATAGAAAAGATTATGTTAATTTACTGAAGCAATATGACTTGTAGTGAGGACTGGTGTATAATCTTAGCCGGTGTCCTAAAATGATGTAAAAAATACTAGTTGTCATTTTTTAAAGTCATAAATTATTAATAATATGTGTCGTGTTTTTATTGGGTATGACGTGACAAAGTTACGGATTCTATTAAATTACTTGATGAAAATTGATTTCAGTGAGTAAACTGTTATTTTAACTACTCTGATGACCTATAAATTGTTTTTTATATCGTATGAAGTGATTTCTAATTTAGGCCAATCACATAGACTAATTTTGCATTTATCTCTTAATATTATGTACACTATTAAATACAATAAAATAATTTTTATCTGTCATGAAATTGAGAAGAAAAATACACACCACTATAAAACTAATGAAAGTGGTCGAGTCACCCCGAACATTTTTTTAGGGCAGAAGGGACACATGTCAATTTTATAGATTAAGTTAAAGAAAATTCCTCCGACCTAGTTTGGAGAAAAACTTTGGCCTAATATATTAACCAAATTAAAAAATTATATAGTTTTTTTTTTGGGGGGATGAATATCACAATAATAAGACGTGGCGGACAATGACAGGTATGCATGCCACGATTCGTTTAGTTGGAAAAAAGTAGGTTATCCTCAGCACCCAACCCTATCCCTGTCGTAGCAGCGAAACCAACGGTCGAATGGGCAACTCATCACCAACGCACGACACGTGTCAGGGCAATGACAAAATCGAATAGAGAATCCCACGTGTTCACTAGATGAGGCGTATGCGGACTTATTCACAAGAGAATTGAAAAGGCCAAGAGCTATAACATCAACAGCGAATCAGAAATGTTATTCTGGATATTGACGTAGATCTCAATTTGGATTTGGTCCATAAATTTTAATGTAAGATTTATGAATATAAGATTCTCAATAAATCATTTTTATAAATCTAATAGATTTAATTACTTGATATACATGTGATTTCGACCATATTATTAATAATTGGTTTATGAAATTATTAACTTCCACTTTTATGGGATGCAATCTAGTGATTCTTGACTGAGGATCTCTTCGGATGATATATTAAATTATTATTTATTAAAAATTTATAATTAAAAAAAAAAAAAAACTTAATTATTTAAAACAATGTTTTAACAAAGATGACATGGATATGAATTAATAGAAAAATGGTAGAATATAATAAAAAGTTCATATTTTGTCTATAAAAATTCAGGTGGCAAGATGCCACATTATTTTATTTTTGTTTTGTCATTTTTTATTAAAATTAAAAGATGATGTGACATCTTACTACATAGATTTTTATGGGTAAAATATTGAGTTTTTATTAGATTATAGCATTTCTCGAATTAATAATATACCATTACTCAACATTGGAATTATATACCACGACCGAGAAATAAATATATATTTATTTTAATGTTGATTGTGCTTTGACGGATAATTTGGTAGTGATTTGCGAGTATGGAACTCCAAGAAGAGGTCTCAAGACTCCTCAACGGCAACGACAATGGTGGTTTCATCGAAAGCGTTTGCTTTATTATTATTATTATTTTTTGACAATTTGCATAAGAGGAGGAGGAAAATGGGAAGAGAGATTCGAATTAGTTATCTCCACTTCATGAGGCGTGATTCTAAACTGATTGAACTACCTCTTAAAAACTCTACTTATATTTATTAGGTAGAAAGTCAATGATTGAATTCTCAACCCATAGCTCATATATTGAAGGTGACTCTACTTTATTGGTGTAACCGTCCAAATTTATTGCCTTTGGCTAATGCATGATAGTAGCTATTAATGTTGCTTTGATTATAAATAAACATGATGTAAATTTGGATGAAAAATCACCAACATATAACTAGCTATTTTAACCCCAAGAAAAAGAAATGGTGAGCTTGGTGAGCAATGTACACTCACTAAATGTAACAAAATTAACAAAATTGATTATATTGTTATTTATTCTTTCAATGAAAATAATAAAGAATAAAGAAGTTGTTGAAAAGTAATATTTAAATGAAATAATAAAAATATAGTAAGTGTGATGTAGTTGCTTTGAAAATTAAGAAAGTCAAAATAGATTTTTTTAATAGCAAAAATGAAGAGAAAAGTGAATGCTTCCTTTAAATAAATGATTAATAGTAATGATGCAACAAAAGATTGATCATTATATTTTCCTACAAAATGGGAGTGGAGTTGCTATCGTCTGTTAGAAAAAATGTTATGATGTGACATAAAATGTTATACAAGTATCTTGAAAGTGATTTATTGTGAGATTTGAGAAAAATGTTTTTTAATTGTGGAGTGCACCTATTTATTTTTAAAAAATACAAATAAGTGTAAAATTGACTAATTATTTATAAACTTTAAAAAACAAAAAACAAAAAAAATGACTGTGTGACCTGTGACCACCCTCGATGGAGGAAAGGGATGGCGAAGCACCCCTATCTTGGTGGAGCCATCCCTTTCCTCCGCTAAGGATAACCACACAAACACTCTAATATATATTTTTTTAAAGGAAATTATAAATTTGTTTAAATAGTGAGCTAGCCCATATTTTGTAAGATTTAACCAAATGTATTGTCAAAATATTGTAAATTTGTTTATAAAAAATATTTGGTGGGTTTAAATGATTAATTAATATATAATTAATTTCGAAAAAAAAAAAAACTTGGGGAATAAGTAATATTGGCCAACAAATAATATAAAAATCTCTCAATTTTTTTTTTTTTTTAATTTTTTTTATCGTTATTAACTTATTCTCTCTGTTTTCGTCTCCATCTCTCTCTCTCTCTCTCTCTCCGCCCCTATCCAATACCAAAAGAAACAAACGAACTCAGAATACATTTATCTCATTCAGTCCCTTTGCTTAAAGCATAGGGGAGAGCAATCGAAAACAAGAGCAATGGGGACGGGTGTGTCGAAGAGTAGAGAGGACGGCTCGCATGGAGGCGAGGAGGAGCGAGAGGAGAGCCTGGACCAAGCGGGCGGGCAGCTCTACTTGTCGCTGAAGATGGAGAACTACAAGCGCAAGGGCGACATCATTCCCCATGTCTATGGCTCCGTCCCTCTCGTCGGCTCTTGGGACTCCTCTAAAGCCGTAATCAATTTCCTCTCTCTCTCTCTATAACACTCATTCTCTCTGTGTTCTCTCGGTTATGTTGTATTGGTTTTTGATGTTTTTTTTTTTTTTTTTTTGTTTTAATTGGGGCCTTGTTTTAGCTTCCGATGGAACGGGAATCGGCGTCTATGTGGGAATTGAGCTTTGTTGTTCCTCCTAATCACGGTAATTGTGTTGATTTTGTCGCTTCAATTGCACCAACTGCTTAGAGCATTTTTTGAAGGTACTTTTACTGCTTTTGGAAAAGCATAGAAAGCGTTAACGTGTGCTCAGTAAACCAGTAAACACACGCTTATTAGTATGCTAATTGATGAGTTACATAATTTTTTTTTGTTTAATTGTTGTTTTAGTTTGAAAAAGAGAATTTTACTCAATCAAGAAAACTAGCTTTGTTTTCTATCTATTGAAAATTAGGTTTCAAACGGTGAAAATAGAAAAGGAATCCGGTTATTTCAATTTCCAGATATCACCGTGGACAATTAAGCAGTAATTTTTGACTGCACCAGCTGCTTAAAGCATTTTTTCAGTATTTTTATTGCTCTTGGAAGCACAGAATACTCAATACACCAGCAAACAACCCTCATGCAATGGCTATTTGATTAACATAATCTTTATTGTTTTGATTGTTGTTTAAGTTTCATAGAACAGAAAGATTCTTTTTTTTTTTCCTAAAAGAAGAAAGTCGATGTTAAGATTTCAAATATCACAACAAAAAATTATGTGATAAATTTTTAGGGGTTGTTTTGTTTTGGGTGTAGAAACTTTGGACTTCAAGTTCCTTTTGAAGCCTAGGTACAATAATGCACCTTGCATAGTCGAGGAGGGTCCAAATCGACTTCTCACTGGGGGAACCTTGCAAGGGGATGCAAGGCTGGCTATATTTAGGCTTAATGCAGATGAGGTTCTTGAGTATCGGGTGTTCATTCACGCCGACAGGGTTTCGCCGTTTGATCTCGCGGCTAGTTGGAGGGCTTATCAGGAGAACCTTCGGCCTTCAGCTGTTCGTGGTATTCCTGATGTCACTATTAATTCATTGCCGGAGATGGGTGCCGAGGTACAGTTTAACTTTCAATGCTTTGGCTTCTATTTTGTTGAAGAGGTATTCTGATGGAAAATAAATTTGAGACATGTTCTTATTCAATGAGCAACAAACTCAGTTGAACTACAATCATAGAATTGAAATAAGAACTTGTTCTTTTTCCAACAGATTATTTTATGTAGTGCTGTTATAATTTTTAATTTTCTTCCTTGACCCAAATTCAGAAGCCATATATGTCTCTTAATTATATTCAAGGTGGCTTAATGTTGAGGTTAAGCTGATTGGTTTTGAAGTTTAGTTGCTTCCAGTGAGGCCTTTCTTGCTGGAAACGTTAGCTTATGACATTTATTTTGAAATGTCTTATATAGCCCAAGTAAAAAAAATTTGTTCCATTTTCTGTGCAGGATAACTCTTCAACTAGTTTGGAGCTTGATCTTGAACATTATGTTGTTCCAGCTCCATCAACCAATTCAGGTTTTGTTTATGCAGCTAACAACACAGAGACCCCAAGGTCATTAGGTCATGCTGGGGTTTTTGCCAGCATGGATGGCCCAGGGAGTGTTTCATATTCCTTTAAGGATGCCGGTGTTTCTGTTGATCGACCTGCAACTATAAAGGTTTTTCTTGGTAACCCATCTTGCAAATATGTAAATTGTACTTTACTATGACCTTTGGAGAAATAGTAAGCTATATCAGCATGAGGATAGGACAGTCAACATTCAGGTGTTCTTTGGTCCATTATGAAATGGAAGTTACTGTATGCAACAGGTAGCATTTTTTTTTGTGGCGTGCTAGCTGATTCAGAACAGTGTGATATTGTTGTTTAAGATGTTAGATAGGACACTGAACTTTGATATGTTTGTTTGAGTTGTGCGTGCCTCCAGAATTTATCTTTTTCTTCTGTAAAATGCTATATTTTTCTGGATCTAATGTTTTATGTTAATTGTTTACATAGGAGATGGAGGTAATTGTCCCTGATTCATCCCGGGTGTATTCAGGTCCTGGAATGGTTGAATCGAAGTCAGTTGGGACATTTTCGCCTTTGCAAAAGCAAGATAGTCACAGGGGTCTTCTTGTGGATAGGGGTGTTGGATCTCCTAGGCTAGTTAAATCAGCTAGTGCAAGTACTTTCACTGTTGATCTCAGACTGGACACAGAAACAAAGGTTTGTTAAAAGTACATTTTCTCTAATAACTGAAGATTGTGCAATTTAATTAATTTCTTCGGTGGTGTTATTTTATTAGATGATCATGTATCTTCTTTTTAATTGTTAGAATTCAATTCCGGCGGCTGCTGGAGCTGTTGCAGCTGCAGCTGTAGCTGATCAGATGCTTGGACCAAAGGAGGATCGACATTTGGCTATTGTCTTGGTATTTCTCTGCATGACCGTTTATCAGAACTGCTAATAAGTTTAATCACTGTTCTCCCAGGTGTAAACTTCACGAGATTGGAATTTAAAGCTTGACCATTAATAGACTGGAAATTGGGTGTTGGCAATAATTACCAACATCATTAGTTCCCCATTTGCTTCATAAAATTAATTCAGGACTACTGTTGAGAATGAATTATTCTAAGTACTTGCTTGTTCTTTAGGTTGGTTTGCCAGCTCGAGGAAAGACTTTCACTGCAGCTAAACTTACCAGATATCTTCGTTGGTTGGGTCATGATACCAAGCATTTCAATGTTGGGAAGGTCATTTATTTTCTTACCATGAATACTCCTTTTACCCGTCAGACTTCTAGTTAATGGGGAAAAATTTGAAGATGAAGGTTATTCTGATTTTTTTTTTTTTTTTTGGTTGCAACAGTATCGGCGGCTGAAGCATGGGTCAAATCAGGTATATCTCTTTCCTGTTTCCCGCTTAGATATCTCATTCATTGACATAAGATTTCTCTTTCCATTCTTCTAAGTTGCCTAAAGTTGGATATGATTAATTTCAGGCAGATTTTTGGCTACAAAATTGATTATAATCTGTAGAGGTTTAATAGTGGTGTGAAAAACTCATTTGGATAGTTAATCTCATAGTGTTAATAAACAATAGCCAGTTTCTGCACTTACCTGCTTCGCTCTATTTCTAAATATTCAATCTTATTAAAGAAACAAGAATTTGCTACAATTTTGGCTATGTTTGTTTCGACGTAAAGCATTTTCTGATGGAAAATGTTTTCAGCTAAAAATACTTTCTGCGAGGACTACTAATTTCCTGGTGTTTGGTTGACACTTCGGAAGTGATCCTGAAAACATTTTTGGTTGTTTGGTTCGTATTGAAAATCTGTAATATTTTTTTATAATCTTATGTAATTAATAGTTTTTATTCACTATAAGATATAACATAAGAAACTAGAAGATCAATCTACTGATTGCATAGATTGATTTCTTATGAAGAAAATAATAAAAAGTACAATAAAAAATTAAATAAAAAATCAAGTATAAATGCTTATGGGAAAAGATTTGGTGTTTTGTTAATTTATTTAAACACGCGCACACACACGTCTACATATATAAAACCACCTGCTTTTATAAATGTTTTTTTTATAAATAATTGCCCAGTAAATTTTCATGAAAAATACACTCACTTTGGCACTAAAATGAGTGGGTGGAAGATGGATTGAGCCTATTTTTGCCCTAAACCATTGACTATTTTTTTTTATTCTTTGAAAAAGTTCACATAAACTCCTCAAACTACTACCCAATTGACAATATCCTTTCCAAACCTTTCAATTGGGACAATGTTCCCCACAAACCACCATGAATAGTCAATGTCTCCCCAGGCAAAAAAATAGAAAAAAAAAAAATAGAAGACAAAAATGGCCCTAAATTTTTTTCAATAAGACAAAAAGTACCTCTATAAATAATTTTTTTTTTTTAAAAAAATAAAAATTAAAACTAAAAATTAAAAATAGAAAAAAATAAAAACACAAAAACCAAGCCACCCCCTTTGGCCAAATGGGGGGTGGCCGAGCCACCCCTGACCATTTGTGAGGAGAACTGTTAGCTCCAACAAGGAGTTGTGAAGCCATGGCCAGCGCCTTCTTTGCATGTTGGATGCAAGCCTTTACTGCCATCTCAAGCACAGAAAGGGGGCCAGTCTTGCAGCCTAGAAATGGAGCTATGGAGGAGAGTCAAAGAGCAATGTTGTCCATGCCTTTACTGTCACATTTTTTTTGATGGCCAGATCAATTGATTTATGAAATGGGATTGGAGGTAATATAGGAAGAATTGATGGAGATCCTAAAGGAGGGATTGAAGGTTGTTTGGACTCTGCAAGCCTAGAAGTGGAAGCTGGGGCTGAGCTGTCGCTTATTATTGGTGGATTTGCTTTCCGTGGAGAGAACAATGGTGATGCAGACTCAGATGGGGAATATACCACGGGAGATGGGGCCAAAATATGGCTAACCAGAGGAACATTGTCTCAATTGAAAATTTTTTTTTGGGGGAGAGGACATTGTCAATTGGGTGGAAGTTTGAGGGGTTATGTGGACTTTTCCTTTTTTTTTTTTTTTTTTTTGCACCAAACATCGGAAAATGCATAAATTTGCAATATATGTAGAGGAATGAGGAGGGGAAAAGCGGACTGACTTGTGGCTTGGGCCTAGGGATGCAATGGCTCTGTTGTGATGTATGTTAGGATATATTGATTTCTAACAAGAGGGAGTTGGGTTTAATAGTGGTATATAACTGTGGTGGCCTACAATTGTTAGGGCCTTTTTAAACGAAGTGGTATGAAAGTTTTTGCAGGAGGAAGTCCTATGTCTTTGAAATGTCTGGGTTTTCGTAGTTTAGGAGAGAGGGAGCCCAAGTATTTGCAGGAGAAAGTGTTGTGTGTTTAAAATGTTGGGGTTTTCATAGTTTGTCTTCAGGCCATGGTTTCTTTAAAAACATTTTTTGAATCTGAAGAGGATTGCATTAGTTTTCTCAACTTTCTTGAATGATTCTTGATGGATGAAGAATATCTCGGTGCAGTCTGCAGATTTTTTCCGAGCTGACAATCCCGAAGGCATGGAAGCACGTAATGAGGTGAATATCCACTAGAATGATTTATTGCTTTGAGTATATCATGTGATTATGTATTTGTTTTCTATAGTTTACAAGTCTGGTTTTCTTTATTAATACTGATCTGTCAGATCATTAAATGAGTGATGCCAATTCTGTGATCGACGAGGTTACTTGGATTAAATGATTGGTTTGTTTAAAGTTTCTCTGTGATTTGAGCATGCACTTTGCATGAATATAATGATTGGAAATCTAAAGGTCATGATTCACTTTAATTTTTTTGTTATTATTATTATTATTATTTATAAGAAGCAAAAAGAATGGCAAAAAAATAAATCAAGGAAGGATGGAAAAGGAGTAAACACACCGTGAGACCTCACACAATGTTTACATGATTCAGCAGTTTGGCTTATGTTGATGAGGTGATCTTTGGATATGAATTCACCACATGAATATGGTAGTGAGGGACAATATTTGGTTGTTTATACTGTTTTTTATTTTGGACAATTGGTAATATTAACACCATATTAACCCTCTTCTTTGTAAAATAGTTTTAATATATCACATGCTACTAGGTAGCAGCCTTGGCTATGGAAGACATGATATCTTGGATGCAAGAAGGTGGCCAGGTAAGTTCTCTTATGTTTTCTTTTGATATATCTGAGGCATCCATTTAGTTCATTTTTTCATTAATCTTGATTTGGTTTTAGGTAGGGATATTTGATGCCACAAACAGTACCAGGAAAAGAAGGAATATGCTGATGAAAATGGCTGAAGGAAAATGCAAGGTACCATGATCCAAGCATTGTGGGTATAGTTAAGGAATCCCATATATGAAAAGTAATATACATAGTTTAGGCCATTGATACGTTTTTTTTATTTTTTTTATTTTTTTAATGCAGATTATTTTTTTGGAGACACTTTGCAATGATGAACGCATTATTGAAAGAAATATACGTCTTAAAATTCAACAAAGTCCTGATTATGCGGAAGAGTATGATTGCTCTCTGAAACCAGTTGCTTCTTACCTTGATTGAAAGTTGTGTGCCTAATAATTTCTGTGCTCCTGCAGGCCAGATTTTGAGGCAGGATATCGGGACTTCAAAAATCGATTAGACAATTATGAAAAGGTAATTCTCTCAAACGCACTTCTACAATTTGGTCTTGGTGAGATTTGGTTACAGGAATGCTTATTATCTTGCTAAAATATACACTGCATTCCTCTTACTAGGTTTATGAGCCAGTAGAAGAAGGATCTTACATTAAAATGATTGATATGGTCAGTGGAAACGGTGGACAAATACAAGTAAGCTTGCGGACTTTGTTAATAAGAAGGATCTTACCTCAAAATGTTGTGAACCTATTGAATGTACTTTTTTCTTTTAATTGTGCACTATGTTTATCTGTTGAAAATTGCTTGATTATTATTGACAAAATTTTGGATGTTGTATTAGTTTTTTATTATTTGCTTTAGCACAAACATATTTGATGCATTCACTACCTCATGTTGTTGAAGATAGCAGTGCCTGATAACTTTCTGTTTTATTTTAACTTAAATTCAATTAAATGGTACTTTAGTTCATAACACTGGCGTTCCTGCCAGGTAAGGAGAGTGGCATGGGCCATTTCTTGTCCATTAACAATGTTTGTTGTTTGTTGTAAGTTGTCATTATTTTTTTTCTTCCCAAAAATCCTTGGTTAGATGTTCCTTCATCTATTTAGTCTTCTTAATATATTAATCTACAGTGGTGTCCTATGATTTTCAACTTGCTGACGACCTTTTTTATTTGTTCAGGTGAACAATATCAGTGGCTATCTTCCTGGGCGGATTGTGTTTTTCTTGGTATGTTGTACTGTGAAAAATACGGTCCTAGCATATGTCTTCCTGATTTTGTAAGGCTTTGTGATCTTTAGAATCTTTTTCCATCTTGTTTGTCCTTTAGGACACAATTTGGTCAACTGCACAGCCAACTCTAATCTCAGCCAATATATATCGTGTAAAGTTGGATACACAAAATAAATGCATTTGAAACTATGATGTTAATGTTCCATGGATTAGCTTGGCTACATAGAGCGAATCTTTAACATGGCGAGACCGGTATTTTGGTTCACAACTGTTGTGCAAGGAATTATCATTTTTGCAAGTTCTTAATGAATATATGTCCTAGTGGCTGTACTATGTAAACAGTTGGCATGCCTATTTTGTCAAAGATAGCTTTAGGATGTATTGCACACCACATGTCTATATGCTATATTCCATGTTTTATCTGCAATATGTGATCACCATTTGGCCTGAACAAGATAATTTTTTGGATAAGTAACCTGGCTTGAATAAGATCATATTATGAGAAAAAAATGTCCTAGCCACCCTAACATATGGACATTGTATTAATAGCAGAAGTAATATCTGTGAACCATGATTGTTAATAGGTGAACTGCACCATGTGAAGATATTAATAGGAGAACTGCATTATATGAAGATATATCTAAACTTCTTCATAAAAGGTTCCCCATATATACTTACCAACAGATTTCTTCGGCTTAATTTGA
This sequence comes from Corylus avellana, assembly GCF_965113065.1. NCBI lineage: Eukaryota > Viridiplantae > Streptophyta > Magnoliopsida > Fagales > Betulaceae > Corylus > Corylus avellana. The sequence goes on from NC_142497.1 coordinate 22,455,209, forward strand.
GCTTGTAAATAAGGGGTGACTTTTACATCACTATTAGTTTTGATTGAGTTAGAATAAGGTTATTTGGAAGATGCGACATTTGGGTTCGTGGTATGGGTAGAGAAATGTGGTATGCTCTTGTGCCTAGTATGCAGTATTGTGGGGGTAGACTTAGTTGGTTCCCTACTTAAGCTTGCAGTATGCATTAGAATGCTATATGTATGTAGGTATGTATGTATGTACACATTATCTGTGGATTTTAACTATATGTAACGTGGGAAATGCTGTATACCATATTTTTATCCTATAATTCTGATGTGACAGTGTCAACTAACCTTTAGATTTATTTCTTTTTTAACAAGGACTAGTCTTATGGTTGGTTTGGACTGTCACGTCATGTGGGATAATTGTAAGATAAAAATGTAATTTTTAGCATTACTCATGTAGCATATATAAACACAAAGAAAATCAAAATATTGTGTCTTGACAAGGATAAAATAGCATCATTACACTTTGCATTTACATAACATCAAAAGAAAATTTTAAAAATTAGGTTATGTGTTTTATTTTGGGTTTGAGATCAGATGAATTATTTTATTATTACAAAAAAAAAAATTTCCATTCAGATTTTTAATTTGAGTATGAGTCAAATCCAATATTTATGGTTTTCAAAAGGAAAAAATAACTATTAAAAATCATTACACTTCTTTTTTGGGTATCAGATTAATCAAATATTCTACTCTTTCAATAAGGAATTTTTTTTAATGATTAGATCAGATTCTTATTTCATATGAGATCAAGTCAAATGTTCTATTTTTTCAAAAAGGGAAAAAACTATAGAAAATAAAATATCCTTCGTCCTTCATTAATCTATAAGATGAAATCAGTTGTTTACTCTTCGAAGTTGGGATTGCCAAATTTAGAGAACCTTTTTTTTTTTTGATAAATGTGGTTCCCGGGGGGATAGGGAATCTGGTAACTATGGTATAGAGTTATCTTTGTTAAAAATGAGATCATTTTCTGCTGTTACTATCTTGATTTGATGTTCATATTCTTGGCATGTATTTTCATTATATCTGTTGCAGGTAAACACACATCTCACACCTCGCCCAATTTTACTTACTCGACACGGGGAGAGTAAGGATAATGTCAGAGGCAGGATTGGGGGTGACACTGAATTGAGGTATATCTTTCTAACAACAATCAAGATAGTATTTTACTGGTTTAGTTGCTATTTCTAAGAAATTGAAAGTTCATGAGTGCATTTCCACACTTGTCGTGGGAAATAAAACACTTGCTTTTAGAATTTGTATCATCTATCTTGAATAACCCTCATACTTTGATAGCATCTCTAATTTCCATCAGTTTATACTGGTGATATTTTGTTAGTAGCTGAATTCACAAATAAAAATGTTTCTTCAAAAGTTTCTATAAATACTAGAAATGCATTTCAGAACCAAGTGAAACATGCAAGAAACAATGGATTGATCATACAACAGTAGTGTGGCTGCCGGTTTTTGAAAAACAAGCCTGGACCCCAAGGCAATCACCTAGAGGGGGTGAATATGTAATGAGCAACGACAATGGCAATTTTAAAAATTCAACGCAGCACAAATAATCAATATATCAAACCACATAAAAGAAAGAACAACATTCATACAATCAACACACTTTTTATTGTCGAAGTGAAACCCTTTGAAGAACGCTTCAAAAGTAAAACACTTTGAAAAAGCCAAATCTAGGAAATCAGCTCACTACAGAAGAATTAGAAGTTTACAATAAGTTTATATTCACAAAACCTTTGTAAATGACATTCTATTGTACTGAACAAGTGACCCACTCGCTTGCTACCACAGTAATTCTCCCAAAACCTCTATATAATTCTTCTATTTGATCTTCCTTAATTGGAACTCTGAATAGATTGATGGTTTGTTGATGGTGAAGGGTGTGGTTTGATCAAAGCACTCCAAGAGATATAACAATGGAAGCTCATAACCACCGGGATAACGTATCAAAAAAAACAATGGAAGCTCATAACAATAAGCACTATCTATCAAAAGGCTTGAGCAAAGCTCTAATCTTGCCTAGTGATCCTTATAAAGTGCAAGGATGAAAAACCTAATCTGCATGTTGAAAAGCTTTGAACCCATGCAGATCATGTAGCGGTGTTAGGATGCCTAAATAGTCCCGTCAGAAGGCCTCTAGGGTTTCTTTTGCCTCCGTAGTGAAATAACAAAGATGTCAGGAAGGCTAGTTGACGCTAGTGCTGACAAGGCTCTCTAGAGTGCTACTGGAAGATTCACGTTAGGACACCTTCGATGACACAGTTGCAGGACCAACTCCAAATTAAAAGACCAAAATACTTGGGTGTAAATAAACTTAAAAATATTGTTTTGATCACAAAATAAGCCAACATTAAAACCTAACGGGTTTTGAGAAAAGTTTCCTTTGTGGGAAATTGTTTACAAGGATGTTTGATATTGGCAATCTGACAGTAGAATTTGGAATCTCCCCACTCATTTTTCCATTGATTGGAGGTATTGCTAGTGAGTAATGCTAGAAGTAGGACTTTTGTTCCTTTTTTATCCCCCAAAGTTGATATGATTTTAAAATCACCATTGGATCAAAATCTAATAGTGATCATCCCAAATCTAATGGTGATTTTAAAAAACACATCACTTTTGGGTGATAAAAGGGGGACAAAAGTCCTACTTCTAGCATTAGAAGGGTTCAACCACCTAGTTTGGGGGTGGTTTCCTAAGATGATGCAACATATCTGAAAAACTTTTTCTACCAAAACATTAATACTGTCTGTTGAGGATATTTTACACAGCCGGACTGGACGATGGATTACTACAAAACAAGGTTCACCATAAAGACGTTGGCTCATTTTGTTGCAGTCCTGTGGCTCTACTTGAGTTTCCTTAAGATCCGTCTTCATAGACCAAAAGGCCATTTTTGCAAGCAAAAATTCCAAAGGACTGAAATCTAGCCTTTTATCCTTGATCCTGAGAATATTTTAAGATCATAGATTCGTAAAGAATGCAGGTATGACAAAAAATAGGGTGAAAATCATGAGCGCTAGTAATTGGTTGAGGCTGGGTGATTTCTGTGGTGTAAAATAAATATATAAATTGTTGGCAATAATAATGACTTCTAAGAAAAGCACGCCAATAATTGATTTTCACAAAAAACACACCAGTAAAAACTGTTAAATTTCGTAAACATTTAGTTGTCAAGACAATCAATGCAAATACCAACTGTTACTCATAAATGCATCAGAAAATGGAAGGTCATGTTGTTCATCTGATGGTTGAGAAACTAGAAAGTCCTTGTATGTACTCCTTGTTTGATGTTTAAAGTGAATATTAGGTATATAACTATAATAATGATCAACATGTGCCAATGGTAATTCCACTTGTTAGGTTTCATTTAACTCTAAATTATATTATGATCATCTTAACTTCTGTTTGTCTGTACCAATCTTCTTCTGTCATCTGATTAGTTTTTGGCTTTTTGCTCATCATAACTGTTAGCCCTGTCCATCTAAATCTAGGTTTCATTTTCTTTGATGCTGGAGATGTGCTTTTTTTAATCCACTCTGCTGTTGAAGTTTTGCATTTTAATTTCCTTCTGAATATTGTTTCCTCAACAACAAAGTTTTATATCTTGAGTGTCACTTACCCATCTATATTGCAAATTGTTTGTACAGTGATCGTGGAGAAATTTATTCAAAAAAACTTGCAAACTTTGTCGAAAAGCGACTCAAATCAGAAAGGGCTGCTTCTGTAAGATTCATCCACATGCATGATAGTTAATTTTTTTGGTATATTTTACTATGATGCAATGCTTGTAAGTTGATTCTTGTTTCTAGAACTGTAAAGGACCTTACCCCTTTGCTCAGCAAACAAATAGGTACTTTTATACCTCACTTCTAACAGCTGATTAAGTTAGGAATATGAATAGCATTTAGTTAACATTTAAATAAATTAAAACAAAAAAAAATTGGCTTAAGAAACAAATTGATAATTGTTGTTCTATTACGCGCTTGATTTCTCAAGGGCATAACATGATAGTTTAGGGGCAGACCTGGCCTCCTTCAAACGTGAGTTTGGAAAATAATTCTCTGGATGATTTTTTTATTTACATTAAGTAGTTTTTAAAAGAGGTTTGTATAGTTTTGGCTCTGTATTTAAAGTTAGGTCACAGCATTTGGGCCATCTAGTCTTGGGTTTGAATGTTTACATGCGTAAAACTCTTCTAGAGCTAGTCTCGCTACTTGAATATGTTCTTTGGCCTTCTTTTTTTTTTTTTTTTTTTTTTTAACTCTTCTAGAGCTATCAATTCTTGAACTTCTTGGATCTAATGGCTAATTTCATTTTACTTTTGTGGTTTAGATTTGGACAAGCACTCTGCAGCGAACAATTCTGACTGCAACTCCAATTGGCGGATTCCCTAAGGTTTATTTTGATCCATCGGAATGTCTTTGACTTATCACCATCTTAAGCCATATACTTACGGCTGATTTTGGTGTGATAGATAGATGTAGGAATTTTTTCTACAATTACCTATATGGGATATAATGTAATTTTTTACATATGGTAGATACAATGGCGTGCACTCGATGAGATATATGCTGGAGTTTGTGATGGAATGACATATGAAGAAATAAAGAAGAACATGCCTGAGGAATACGAGTATGTTTTTTTTTTTTTTTGTCCTTTCTTTTTAAATGGTAAAGATGAAGAACGCGTATACTTTTCTAAATCTATCCAAATAATAGTTTGTTCTGTAAATTTTGTTGGTATGAGTAAGCTGTATTTGCTGTGAGATTTATCCTTTATAATTATGTCTTTATAAAATAACAGGGGACGTAAGAAGGACAAGCTGAGGTATCGGTATCCTCGTGGGGAGTCTTATTTGGATGTTATTCAAAGGTATGTAATTTGTAGTACTAATGATTCATGAGTTTTCTCAAGTCTCTGAATACATAGTTTTCCGACCTGTTCAATAGTATTAACATCTCCACTAATGCAGGCTTGAGCCTGTAATTATTGAGCTTGAACGACAACGGGCACCTGTTGTTGTGATATCTCACCAGGTTATATACATCATATGGAACTTTTGCTTTTATGAAATTCTGATGTTGTGGTTATGATCCCATTTAAGCTTTCATTATTTCTTTATTCTTGCAGGCAGTATTGAGAGCATTATATGCTTATTTTGCTGATAGGCCTCTGAAAGAAATCCCACACATTGAGGTAATATGGCCTGCAGCGTTTGTTTTTGTGGTTGACTATGCTTTACATTTCTTGTTGCATGCTCCCTTCATGTTCCCTTCTTGCTCCTCAACTACGCCATAAGAATGAGTAATGTTATTTAGTAGATCATTGTATGACTGTTATATAATTGGGATAATATAGCAATGAAAATCAGTCTTTAGATCAACAGAGCTTGTAAGAATAGTTGATTTAATCGTGTTTGCTGGGTGTATTGGATATACATCCTAATAGAACTAGTCTACTGGTTTTTAACATCCTAATATAATTGAAATACTGGTTTTCAGGTCCCGCTTCATACTATAATAGAGATTCAAATGGGAGTTACAGGTGTCCAAGAGAAAAGATACAAACTCATGGACTAGATAAGTTCACAAGAACTTTTTAGTTTTTAAGCTTGTAACTCAAAACTGTTGAGGCAAGTTTGCATTCTTTTAATCCTCATTCGTTAACAAGATGTAACATTAGCATAAAAGTGACATTGTATCAGTATTTCAATAATCATCAATGGAAAATGATTTCATTTGTCATCTCTGCATGAAATAAGTTGGTTATTTTTATCAATGTGTTTTGTTTTTTTGTTTGAAAAAGTGTTATCATGACATAAAAGGTGAAAATTGATTTACGACTCATGTAAAAAATTGTTGTGTCGGATTCGAGTTATCTAAAACTATATATGTTAATCTTAATTCAATTCATTTAATTAAAAAAGTTAAATCTTTAAATTTTAATCCACTTATTTCATATTAAGTTTGTATCAAATTTGTAATTCGTGTGAAAAAGGATAGGACCTCATATTTTCCACACCCAAGATTTCAAAATCTTGGATTTTGGCTATAGATTGCGTGCCTATGACTGAATCCGAGGTCTGTCATAAGTCTGGTACATTTATCACGAGATGGGTCGGAGGGTCACAACTCACGAGCCTGTAACGAAGGCTAAAGTATGATGATTTGCCTAAAACATGCAGCATAAAAAGGTGGAAGCTAAGTGTAGTAGCAGCAAATCATGGCTGAAGAGTCAAAAAGAAGACCCTGGTTACATTCACAAGTCACCCCTGATCCCTCACCCAATACTCACACCTAACTCCACCGGGTCCCCCGTCAACCCTACGAGTCTTCCACGCAAGAAAATACCAAAACTAGTAAAGCAAACAAAGACCCGAAAAAAGATGGGCCTAGGAGAACCGTACGAGAATCCTTTGCATAAACATTTATAATAATTATTGATCTAAATCATTAGTAATTTAGATAAATAATAATTTTTTTTTTTTTTTTTTAATGAAAACCCACTTATCTGAATAAATTTTAAATTGTCGGGACACGTATTAAGGAGGTGGAAGAGAAAATTAGTAAATGAAAAATTGGGATCCCTCCGGCCTCCTATTTGGTCTTGTGATCCGTACCACACCCCCACTAAAAAAATGTATGTGAGACACAGCATGAATCAAAAAAAGCTCCCACCCACCCTCTGCTGCCGTCGCCTTCACGAGTCGTCCATTTCTGCCCTCTTTCTCTCCTCTCCCATGCATATGAGTCTCATTATCTCCTTGAATAAAGGGATTCTTTTGACTTCAACGTACCCCCTACACACTCTCACACATTAACATACACAAGAGAGAGAGAGAGAGAGAGATGTAGTAGGGTGTTGCTAAGAGTACACGCAAATCCCAACTCCCCCATTGTTTAATCCTTTCACAACAACTTCATTTTCACGTAAACCTTCTCTTCCGCCACGCTATACAAAAAGGAAACAAGAAGAAGAAGAAGAAGATTCCATCTTTCCAACACACACACAATGACCCAGTTGGTCCAGAGCATTTTCTCCTACGACGGAAACATCATGTTCGCCGCCGTAATATCTCTACTCGTCGTAATCCTCTTCGTCTTGCTTCTCCACATCTGTGCGAACTGGTTCCTGGCGCAAGCCCAGCGACGAAGGCGGCGCTCCATGGCCATCTCGCACGTGCTCAGGCCCTCTCGGTTCCGCAATATCCACACATTAACCATCGACGCCTCTCTTTCCAACTCACCCACAAAAGGCCTCGACCCGTCTTCCATATCCGCGATTCCTCTGTTCTTGTACAGCTCGGAGGAGCAAAATCACGGGTTGGATTGCGTCATCTGCTTGAGCCCGTTTGAGGAAAACGAGATGGGGAGAGAGTTGCCCAAGTGCCGCCACGCGTTCCACGTGGAGTGCATCGACATGTGGTTGAGTTCGCATCCCAATTGCCCCATTTGCAGAGCTCCGGCGGCGTGTGATGGGACGACGACTACTTCTTCAACTGCGGATTCCTCCGACGATCAGTTGGGTTTGATCGGCGACGGGGATTCTGCATTGGAGGTTGTGGTTGATATCCCAAGTTTCGAGCTTGAGAGTGATCAGAATGCGGTAGCAGTGGCAGTGGCGGGAGATTCCGTACCAGTATCTCCGTCATCTTCGTCGCTGGGTTGTTCGTTGAAGAGGATGCTGAGCCGGAATAGATCAGAACGCAAGATTTTCCCGTCGTCGAATGCGAATGAAGTGATCAGAGATGACTGTGCTTGAATGTGGATACACAGTTGTTGTTGTTGTTGTATAGATTTCTTGGCAAATTGTCATGTTTTGTGATTGATTGGGGCTGTTGATACTGAAACGTCTATTTTGGTCGGTTAGTGAGATCGTATTATTGCACTTGTGTTCCTACTCCTAATCACTAGCTCTCATTTGTTTGATTGAAGCATGTTTTTTACGCACCCAATTTAGTGTAATTGGTAGGTGACATTTGGTAATTTGCTACTTAAATTCCACTCAATTTGAGTAACGCAATCGAGCCGAGATTGTGGGATCCACCTACTTCGAACATACGAGGCCAAAATCCCAAACGCATGTATGGTAAAATAATGTTAAAAAATATGCGTTTAGTGTCATTCTCTTCCATATTACTTCTAATAGATTAGTAATGCGAATGATAACTGTTATAATGAATCAGTGAAAAAAGTTAGTTATACACTTTGATTAGTCAAGTTATTATTGACGCTTTGTAAAATTACTTTTTAAAATTACTTATAAAGTTCAATCTCAATCAATAAGAAACTATCATGAAACTTAGCATTTTAAAATACTTTTATAATCCAACTTTTTGAGTTGTCCTAAGTTTATGTACATGGTTTTGTGGAGCTTCCATATTTATGTGAGAAAAAACCACTAAATCAATAAATTCAACATCTCGCTAATCAAGTGCACGGAATAGTATAGCTGAATTAATTTACTATTAAAATTGCTAGAGATTCAAACAATAAACGTTTTTATAAAACATGTTCAGACAAACAAGGTCTTACAAAGACTCATGTTTAGTGTTTAAATTACTAACCACATCAATAACAATACTAAAAAATCTCTATGGGCTGTGGCCGATAGTAAGGGAACAAGAAAGTATCTCAATAGTTATATTTGAAAGGTAAATTTGTTTTTTTTACTTTATAAATAACAAAAATGTCGATCAAACATAACTAAGTAAATGAACGGCAGAGGATCCAAATTTACACTAATTGCGCGGTATACACAGGATGTACGGTGAACAATGAATATGATATTCAACACAAAAAGGTGGACCTATTATGGTTGACTAGACAAGGATAATGGGGACAGAGTAGGGAGAGGAGGACAAAGACCAGCTGTACAGCCTTCCATGTTTTCTGGTCACTCGTCAGAGAGCGTTTATAATCAATCCTTCAATTGATCAATCAATTATTATGTGAAGGGAGAAATTTTTTTTTTTTTAAAAAAACAATTATTATGTGAAGAAGAATGGTCAAACAAGTGCTGCAATGCAACGCTCTACATTTAATTTCGGATCCTTGTCGCCATCTCCGCCTCTTTCAAATTTTCAATATGTACACAGAGGCTTACAAGGGAAGATTATCTAAGAGTTTATATAAGGACCACTAGAATCGTAATATACTATCATATTTTTAAGGACGATGTTAATGGCGGTTCACTCTATTGATACTGATCTAATGGTAGTCATTTTTCTTTTGGCGGCTCCACTCATCTATCAGTATTTTAATCTAACCGACATTGTAGCTACCTTTGATATCAAATGATACAAACCTTGGGTAGAACTCACCCTTAAAAACCAACTTATAAAGAAAAGTTGCCCAATAACCTATATATTATACATGGTCAAGATTATACTTAACTCATGTGGGACACTAGGATCATAACAGAGTTCGACTCTCGAAATGAGAACCTAATGAAGTTGGATTAGGCTCTGGCTCAATTGAACTTAAATGAGCGCTTGTAATTCTTATTGTCTAGGCCTCTCATGTGTGGCTCACAGTTAAACTTGAGGAAATATCTGCAATTTCCATCGTCTAGGCCCTTTAAGTATTGCTCGTAGCGAACATGTGCTATTATAGTCACCTCATAGCTAAAATAGTTACAGTTGCTCTCCTCCACCAACTACGTTTGCTTAAAAAAACAAAATTTAGCATTCATATTTTATTGGATAAGTTTCTATATCTTTTAAAAAAAATTAGAATATTGGTCGATAATTCAATATATCAAACTGATATTATCTTAAAAATATATAATTTTAATTAATTTAATGATATATATTAATTTAGGAAAATTACAGTTTATCCCCTCAAAGTTGACAGCGTTTTTCAATTCGAACACCAAAATTTAATTTTTGCAATCCACCCCCCACAAAGTTTCAGTTTTTTTTTTTTTTTCAATTCGACCAATATTATCCCAAAATTTTCATATTGCCCATAATTTTTATTTTTTGATGGTGCAAAAATGGCCAGATGGCCAAAGGGGTAGCCCGGATTTTTTTAAATTTTTTTTATAAAAATAAAAAAAATAAAAATTATGGGCAATATGAGAAGTTTTTGATATAATTGGTCAAATTGCAAAAATTTGAAACTTTGGGAGAGATAGATTGCAAAAATTAAAACTTTGATGTTAGAATTGAAAAACGCTGTCAACTTTAAGGGGATAAACTTTAATTTTTCCATTAATTTAATATAGTGTTTTTTTATTTTCCAATCCAAAAACTTTTAGATGTATTATTAGTACTCGTAGTCGTAGCTGATGATATCAGGCTAACGCCAAGGCAGTAAACGACAAGTAGCAAAAGAACATTTTCACTTTTCTGTTTGGATGTTAAATCAAGCCGACTCCAAATGGCAATCCTCGTTTAGCCAAAGTGGGCCTTGGGCACGTGATTTGAAAGACAAGACTTGGGATACACTCATACAAGGACAAACACACTACTATTATTATTATTATTATTTTATACACAACCCTTCATTTTAATTATCTTTAATTTGGCCGAATGTGAGACTTGTATCAAAAATGTTTGTTATTTAATAATTAACTTAATAAATTACACGTAAAAATATGCTATATATAAGATCAAATAGAGCCTATTCATCATAAACTCCTAATTAAGAACTAACTTTCGCTTGATGAGACGTGATTTTGTTGGATTAAACTCCATCTTTACCACTCAATAATGTGTGTGACAATGATTTTATATAGCATGACTCAGGATTCAAGGCTGAAGCTTCAGTATAAAAGGCAAGTACTAATAGCAGTGAGGAAGAGAGAGTGTACTATGCATTCAGGACAAGCATGTGGCTATCATCTTTCTGCAAGTAAAAGATGCCATGCCATCAATGGTCCCCTTCTGCTAGCAGCCAAGGCTTCAGAATTTAGGGGAAAAAAATATATCTCTCTTTGCTGAAACAACACAATTGAGACTAACATATATATATATATATATATATATTTTTAAAAATTTACAATTCAAAATACAGGCTTTCATAATAAAATGCTACTTATAAAGTTGGGTTGCCAAAAAAAAAAAAAAAAAAAACCTACTTCTAGCACTAATTAAGGGAAGAAGATGATCAAGTGTGTGTATGTGTATAATAAGGTGAGATATGTGTATTTCCTCATAAGATTAGGAGGACACGAGAATAACACTAAGAGAGCACATAACATTCTCCTATCGAATTATAGTTGGTGCATTATTATTTATCGAGTAATGTTAGAGATGTAATTCAGGCACCCTAATTGAAATCTATATTTAATTGATGTAATAGAATTTATAGGATATAATTAGGGTTGTGAGATATTATCATTACACTTATATAGTTTTAGTTTTTCAATTTTGAGTTTGTAATTATCATATCAGTAAAATCACTAGTTTAAAAATATTTCTAAAAGGTAAAGACTTAAAATAAATAAAAAATAAATAAAAATCTGAATTTATGGGCTTTCTAATGAAATCCATAAGAGGATGCTTGGTTGGGATTGGGCTTGTTCGAACTTCGACTCAAAAAGGCCTAATCTTAAGAGAGGAGGCCTTTATATACTCTGGATTAAAAAAACAACCAAAATCACAGGACATGGATGGTCCCGGCGGGGCTCGAACCCGCGACCTTCGGCTCATAAGACCAACGCTCTAACCAACTGAGCTACGGGACCTTGTTGATGATTCTATGATGTGTTTTACAAACAAATAGGCTGCTATTTAACAATTATCTTTCTAGAACGTATAATGACCTGCATCTTACCAACTTGATTGATCATGACCTAATTAATTGTTATGGACCAAATGATTGTTTCTATAATACATTTTTGTTTGCGTGAATAATATTTCTATTACTGAACATATGCCTAGATGAGGGCTTGCTTTTTGTGGTTATTTCATCTAAAATGAGAAACTTGCTATAATGGACAAAGGATTATTTTTAAAGTAACACTAGGACGTACACTCAAATATGATATTATGTTAATCAATTTCTTGTTCCCATGAACCTCCACATCATCCTTTTGACAATGAAACACTTCAACAACAAAAAATAAAAACCAATCAAATTGAGAAAAATTAAGTTAAAGCAGAACTTAGATATGATATAAAAGGAAGACAACGTACGTATTGGACTTATCGTCAGTCCATTAAGAGATAGAAAAATCAATCTTTTCTCAATTATTAGAAGTATTTATGGTAGTATATCGATAAAATAGCCCGAGAGATAGAGTACGTAAAGAGAGAATGAGAGCACGAAAGAAAGAGTGAGAATATAAGAATTTTACGTAAGAGAATTGATAAGCACAATTCCTATAGGCGATAGCATAAGCGGGTTTATTGCAATGATTAATTTAAGCGGGTCAACTAAAATTTGGTTAAGAAACTATTTTTAGCTAATTGAGCTGTGAATGTTGTAAGATATTCATTAGCTCATAAAGACAAAGCCCACCTCATTTTTCCACTTAGCTTTATCCCATCTTATCAAAGGGGCCATGATCCTCTCTATATCTGCACTTCCGTTTAATGTGAGAGATTGGAGATGAAACATTAAAGAAAGAAAGAAAGAAAGAAAGAAAGAAAAAGAGAAAAGAAAAGGGAAGATATTGGAGATGACAAAGGAGGCAGAAACAGGGAAGATTGGTAAAAAGGCATCAATATTTTAAGACAAAGTGGGTTGCTTTCACGACATGTTACTGTAGTCCAATTGGGATTCACATATGACCATATGAGACACTTTGGAAGGGGCCATCATCCTTTTCATTTCAAGTAAAAGGATTTATTTGATAGTTTAAATTAAATTTTATATGATTAAAACTTGTGGATGAGGTTTCATATATATATATATATATATATATATATGTGTGTGTATACGTGATAAATAATTCATATTTTCGTAGCTAGAATTGTAAATGTTTAAGTTTTATTGACACACCCACTTAAATATAATAAGAGCATGTTTAGAATTGTGTTTAAGAAATAGAGCTTTTAAGCCAAAAATCTCTTCTTCTTTTTTTTGACAAAATGTTCATTTTTTCGTTTTTGCCAAAATTGCATTTTGGCCTTTTTTTTTTTTTTTTTTTTTTTTTTTTTTTTTTTCAAACAGACTTTTTAAGTGTTAAACGCATTTTGAAGCAGTGGAGGGCGGATCCCAAAAATATTTTTTTAGTTTTCTTGATCATATATAGTACCTACTCCTCTTTCTCCTGCCCCTACTCTTCTTCTTCTGTCTCTTCTAATACGAATTCATAAATTCGCTACTACTTTTAAGCTCCTCAAATGCACACTTAAACAGATTATAAACTTGCATATAAGTGTCGCCATGTAAAATGTGGCATGGTAAAGGAAACAAAATCCTCTATTCAAGGAACATGAGAATTGGAAAGAAGATTTGTTCAAATGCTGACCAATCTACTTTTGATTATGTCTCCAAGATTTAAATGGAGAGAGAAACAGGGAGAGGCTAAGAACATGGTACCAGAAGTTTTGAAATGTACATTCCCATATCATGAAGCCTCCCCCATATGATTCCAATTCCTATGCTTTTTCACAAACAAAACACCATTTCAGGCCTCAAGCCCAGATGGCAAGGATAGACATTGCAGTAGAGCCGAGGGTTAAGGCGATGTACGAAGTCTTCTTCATCCACGGACTGGAATTCATCATCTTGTTGTGGAAGAAATCAACGGCTATGAGATCCACCAGAGCCATGTATATGAGTATTCCCGAAGAGAAGGACCCCAACAACCCCTCCATGATCAACGCATTAGGGTTACTGTCATCGTAGCCTGTCGCTGAGAACAGTATCATCCCCATCACGATCCCCACGGGCGTTGTCACTGAGAACATAAAGCACATATAGGCAGTCGTTCCGAACCCAAATCCCGCCTGTAATTTTCACCCGCATCACGTCATTAAATTGATAGGAGAATACGGTGAAAATAAGATATCGGAGAAAATACACTTTACTCCCCTGAATTATTTACCAATTTACACTTTTAACCACAATATTTAAAAAGTGACACTTTACTCCCTAAAGTAGTTGACATTGATATTTGACCCCATGAAGTACACTTTACCCCCTGAAGTATTTTGAATTGACAATTTATCCTTGAGTTGACACTTTACTCCCCCAAAACTTCGTTACTTCGGGAGGTAAAATGTCAACTCAAAATACTTCAGAGGGTAAAGGGTAATTCATGGGGTCAAGTGTCAATACCAAATACTTTGGGGGAGGGTAAAATGTCAGTTTTTAGACATTGAGGTTAAAATGCAAATTGGTGGATAGTTAGGGGGTAAAATGTACTTTGATTACTTATCACTTTTTTGTTTTTATTTTAAATCATTTGTACTATTTCATGAAATATATTATTTCTCAATGGTTTTTTTTTATTTTTTTATTTTTTTATTTAGTATTTTAAACAGACATCTAATTCACGTAGATTCTCGCATATAGGTGCACTTAAAAATCGATATCTCTAATAACAAATGCTGATTTAACAATCTAAAATGCCATTTCTTTGACTAAAAAAAAAATGCTATTTAGTATTCTTTCAGCATTTTCCTAACATTCTAAGTTTCTAATTGATGTAATATGCTCAATTTTGTCTCCATGAAGTAGCTCAATTAGTTGGGAGAAGTGCTAGAGAGCAAAACAAATGAATCAAGAAAAATTTTCAAACTGACATGATAATGGTTTTTAAATTAAAAAAATACAATTCTCTCTTTCTTGTCTGCCACTCACGGTCTCCCTTGTCTGCTATGTCGGTTTGGAAATTTTTCTATGTTCATTTGTTTGGCTCCCTAGCACTTCTTATCAGTTGGAGACCACGTCTCATGAAGAGGATGTCACTAGTTCGAATCTCTCTCCCCTCTTGTACGGACAATTCAAATATATATATATATGTTCAATTTTCTCTTTATTTATTTTTAAAATAAAAAAATAAAATTGATCCAAAGGTGACATTTGACTTGCAATGTTAAATGACATCTAAAAAAAATCATTTGAATTTTCAAACAAGTACTTGTCATCGGTCACAAAGTCCAAGTCGTATCGATTTCCCTTATGCAAAAAGACCATCGCTCGATATTAATCAAACACGTGTCCACATTTGGCGTTTGCGTCTTGCATCGGTCGGTTGTATTGACTGTCCAGGGGCAGGAAGTTCTAGTGCGTTCGATAACTTTATATTTTGCTTCAAATAATATGTATGATGTCCCATTTTTAAGAAGAAAAAAGTGAAAAAAAATAAATTTTATTCATTTTACTCAATCATTCTTATATTTTTATATATATATAAAAAAAAATTAGTCAAGACTTTTATTTTTAAAATGCACAAAAATTTTAATTAAGAATAAGAAATTTATAATTTTTTTTTTTTTTTTTCATATCCAAACATCTTATTTTCTTTCAAAGATATTCCAAAGTAAATATTTATTGGATAAACTTTTCTTCAAACTAAGTCGGGAATGGAGTGATTTTCATATGCATTATTAATAGGATTAAAAGAGTTCAACCTCTCTCCACCTCAATCGAACCAAGACAAGATTATTCGTAATCAAAACTTGTAGCAATTCGAAAACCCATTTACTTAGAAAGTCACATAATCTAAAGGCACCAATGTGTCAGACCCATCAACACTCCTTCCATAATTGTACCATATCAATTAATGTCATAACATTATCATGTGCCTATAGTAATAATCACAACGGCTATCTCTTTAACCTACCTTTCAACTACACCCTGTGATAAAACTACCTACATCCTAGGAGCTTCAAAAGACAGTAAATACCTAGCCATTTAATATCAATCATCCTCTTTGGATTTTCTCCCAAACTCCATTAACCCAATTTCAATGAAGTTCTTCTAGTTGGAACAAATTCTTTCACCCCCTATATTAAACTAAATTAAACTCAATGAGATGCATTTTACCCGCATTAAACTATATGTCAAAAAAATAATAATAATACTACTTTTTACACTCACTTCACTTTAATAAACGTGTTTTAAGTATTTTTTATATATTAATTACTTAAAATACGGCTAATTGTCAATTAGTCAGCATATGTGTTCTGTCAGCATTAATAAAACCAGTAAGAAAACTTGGAGAAAATTCATTGGGAAGGAAATTGTGTACCCTAATTTTGACAAAATTATAAATTATTGTTTTTATCGAAAAGTCTAAATAGTGTAATGGATGAACTTACCTGAGCAATGCAGCCACCGAGCCCCATGCCTTCAAAGATCTGGTGGAACGCCAGCGCCGCCACCAGCGGCCGGATGGTGCACTGGTTCTGAGACATCCCCATCGTCACTCCGATTATCACCGAGTGGAATATTATACCTATCTCCAACACCTGCATGGAAAACGATTTTATAATAATTTAAGAATTGAAAACCGAAAATTAGTATAGTAATTTGGTATTAATAAATAAATTTACAAAAATAAAATTAATTTCCCGACAACCTGCGACACCAGCCTCTGCTTCAGTCTAACCAACTCCTCAACTCGCTGCTCATGACTCGGTCCCAACTCGCCCGCTTCACATCTGGACTCACAGGGTTTCTTGGTCTCCATCAGCTCATGACTCGGTCCCAACTCGCCCGCTTCACTTCTCGACTCATAGGGTTTCTTGGTCTCCATCAGCTCCTCCTGCGTCAGCGCCGGCACGGGGGCGTAGTGATCGCGAGGGTTCTGATGGCTATGCTCCACGTGCGAGCTGGCGGTGATGTCCACGAGGAGAGCGAGAAGGGCACCCACCATGGTGACCAGGCCGGAGAAGGGGAAGTCCTTCCAGGGGTGGCGGGAGGCCACGCGGCAGTCGGAGAGGGCGTCGAAGGCGTCCGGGAGGACGTGGACCAATGAGGTGGACATGATGACTCCGGCCGCGAAGCACTTGATCACCAGCACCGCCTTGTCGTACAGAGGCTTCCCTTGGAAGTAGCGAGCCAGCATTACCGGTGAAGATATGCCCACCACGCTGGTGAAGAAGATGACCCAGATGGATATCAGCTTCAGGTGCGCCGCCGCTTTGCCGTCCCGGCACGCCAGGGCTCGAGCCGTGTCCTCTACACACCGAGCCATGGATTAACCAGCCAATGCAACTCGCACGCACCAAGAGAGAGAGAAGTGTAGGTGTAGGCGTAGCCTTTGTGGACTTTTGTGGGATTGAGTGGTGTGGAGTCCACTATGGAGAAAGCCGTGATAAATAGAGTGGGCCTTTTGATAAATATACATACTTAGTGTGATGTGTGTATTTTCCAATATTCGTCTTTTTATAATATGGAAAAATTAGATTCATGTAAAACAATTTTTTACGTGTGAGTGTGACTCTTCACTTCGGATCCGGATCCCAAAATTTGCCCTTTGGATTGTTAGAATCTCTATGGACTATGGTGTTCATTTGTTCCAATAAATGGGCGGGTTGTTTTATAAGTATTTGAATAGGTGAATTTCTCATGTTTATTGTATGAATTAGAAAAAAATAAAATAAAAAATGGGTTAGAGATTTTTTATTTATTTTTTAAATGATCTATTAAAATGATGGGTGGTGTTAGGGGTACTACAACTTTTACTACAAAATTATTTAGAAGTTATGTGGCAACTTACAATTAATAAAATAATTAAGTAAAAAAAATGACTTACCCTAATCCTATCGATTTGTAAACGATTTTGTAGTAAAAACTATAATAATTCAAACAATTTTTTAAATTGATATTTATCGTTATTTTTAAGTGCATTTTAATAGAGGAATGCATTTGCATGTTGTAAGGAGAAATATCGAAAACTTTTCCTTCCACTTTTGTGTTATAAAGTTATGTTATAATAAATTAATACTTGTTATGTAATGTAATGATGTGTGTAAGGTGCCATTAGTTTTATGCCTTTTTCTAGTTTATTTAATTTGAGAAGGCTTTTGTTGTGAATTATTAAAAAGGGTTGTCGTTTTCGTGATGGGAAGAGTGAAGTTAAGATGTCGAGTGTCGACAGTGGAGACTGGAGAGAGAGATTTTTTAATTTCAAATATTTCAAAAAAAAAAAAAAACTCTTTGAATGGTAGCTAACCACATTTATTGACCAAAATGACTCTTTGAAAGATAGATTTTTATTTTATTTTATTTTGACTTTCTCATTTGGGTTTCGTTTTTCAAACCCAACTCCTAGATTTTTGTTTGGGCTTTTCTAATGAATTCAATTCATAAGTTAGATTTGGTTGGTTTTCGGCCCTCGTAATCATGCTAAGCCCACATGGTTTTTGCTTTTTAGCTAGGTGCATTAGGTTACAAATAATTGATGTAATAATTATAAACACCCAACTGCTAGCTTTTACTCAACCCGGATCCCATGGTTTTTATCCACAAACAATTGATGCATTAAATAGTAAATACCCTATCATGGCTGCCATTAATGGAAAGGCCATAGACATTTGGATAGTGAATGATTTTTTTTTTAACGGGAATTTTGTTAGATTTTATTGGTAAAATATTAATAGTATAAAGTTCTTATATCACAGAGCGTAAAGCTCTAATAAATCATAGCAAAAAATGATAAGGTTACAAAATTATAGATTCAATCAAGCATTATATATGAATTCAGCTTCCACTAATCCATGTATAATTACAGTGATGAAACAAATATACTCAAGGCAAACTAGATATAAGACATAGGTAGCCTCCAAACTTTAATTTTCAGCCATGAGAGATAATTTCCACACCGATCTACTCCTTCTTGGCCTACAAGGTCAGGAAAACAATTCATGTCCTCAACCTAAAGACCAAGACAAGAATAACAAAAAAAAAAAAAAAAAAAAATCCCCAATACAAGCAATAGTGGAGGAGTATGGCATTGTAAACATACTCGAGAAGACATGCCTTGGCTGGTGAAAACGAGTAGATCTGAGTTTAAAAAACTAGATCTAGATTTACAAACTAGATTTAAAAACAAAACGGCCAGAAATAGAGCCTAGATCATGCATGAATTAAGTACATTAAGATATCCAGTAATTGTAAAATAGTTCATATTGAGACATACTTGTTCAAATAAGTTTTGGACTATTGTTCACCAACTTGGGTAAGTGAGTCTTATATGAACTCTCCCTCAATTGCTAGCAAATTGGTGGAAATCTCAATCTGAATTAAGCAGGAAAAAAAAAAAAGAGTCAAACTAATTTGGAATAGCTTGCATAGGATCCTCTCAATTTTAAATTAAATGGATAGAGCAGATTTAAAGTTTGTACATTTAACGGTATACATGATATTATATTATTTATTTTTTTATTTTTTTAAAATGCCAACATTAAAACTATGCGCAAACTTTAAATTTTTGAAATAAGAAAAATCCTTGTCGTTGCATATTCATCGTTGGAATAGCTTGGGAAAGATGGAAACATTTAAAATTATAAATTAATAAATAAAAATATCTAATTGATAAACCTAAAAGTAGTGATGGGCCTCGACAGATCTCAGCTCAGACTATCCAGGCCCATCACCATTGATCTCCTTCAACGTTCTACGTTGCTGAGTCAGGCCCTGCTCATTTCTTTTGATGGCTATCGAGCCTAACCCTAACTACTCTTATCTCTATTCCCAAGACTTTATCCTAACTTGCACTCTTCTTCCTTTTTTGAAAATTTTAATTTATTTTTATTTTTATTTCGTAAATAACTGCACTGTTCTATGTAAGATTGCAACTCTTGTCTCTTTCATTCCCCCACAAAAAGACTCCAGCTGGTACCCGAATTTCTCTCAAAGCGCTAGCAAAATGTTTCTTTCTCTTTTTGACACAACCAGCTCTCAATTCCAGCAGGGTTTCTGTCCCTCTTTTTTGGTGTACAACCCTTTACTTACAGGGCAAAATTTGAGAAATTTGATAAGGATTGCACTGCGTGACTAGTCCTCGGGTCGGGGTCATTTGCCCTCTCGCGTCCTCGTCAATACTCTACAGCATATGACTATCACATGCTCTAAAAATAAATGTATTGATTGAGTTAGAAAGAAGGTCACTTCAGGTCTATGCAATTCCAATAGATAAAGGTAGAGAGAGTATGGTGGTGACATCTGAGCCCGTTTAGACCATCAAGTTAGTCGGCACTCAAGCTTATCCCATTCTCCCATTTTTCCCCGTCTCTCGCATTGATTTAAAAAAAAAAATAAAAAAATTGACTAATTCTTTACCTCTCGGATTATCTTCATTTCCATGGAGGGATTCAAAAGATTAGTATAGCTAGCATGCATGCATTGGAATCTCCTTGTACGAAGTGGTCCATGACGTTGTTATATTTGCTCAATTGCCTCAACCACACAAAAGGCATCCTTATAGCTCCATCTTTCCGTGTGAAAATTTCACACAAGTTGACACCGTTTTTTTTTTTTTTTTTTTTTAATTTTAATTAAATTATATATATATATATATATATATATATATATATATATATAATTTTTATTTTTTATTGGTTTAAGTTTTTAGAATGCTCGGTGCTTAATTTTTTTTTTTTTTTTTCATTCAAACTTGATTTATGACATTTAACTGCTTTCTTAGCTAAACCATAGAATTTCTTCCATTCAGACTTTCAAATTAATACTCATTTATCATAATTGGGCCATTAATACATAAATATTTTAATTGAAATAGAAGGTAGTTAAACCGTAAGAATTACAACAGGATCATTTCCAGTTCATTTGAACGGGATAATATCCAGTTTTAGTTATATTGCAAGTGTATTTTTGTCTTTTCACTTTTTGATGGCACAAAATTATCCATCTAATATAACTAACTGGATATTATTAAGAAGATGTAAGAATTGGGGTTTGAAAGTAAGGAGCAAGTTCTCCTCGTTTTGAATCTTGAATTAGGAAATGAATTGGAGAATATCTATAGTTATAGTAGATGAGTATTTTTGTCTCATCAAAAAGTAAAAAAATACAAAAATACCCATAAAATATAACTAACTGGATACGAAGACGAGGTCTTTGATCTTTTGAGATTATAATAAGAACTAAAAAAATACACACACAAAATTATGGTGCATTATCTCTCCCAAAAAATTAGCCAATGTCCAATAATACTGCCTACAAACTTGAATATAAAGATCTAAATGGTAAATTTGCATCCCAAAAACAAGAAATATGATTTAATTAATGTTATAATATAACAAAAAACCTTACTTAAATCTGTTTTTGTTTAGGAAACCTTTGGCATATATGGTTTGGTTTCTAACTTTCTATGTATCAACCGTTTCATATCTCTCTCTTTTGCTTTTGAATTTTGAAACATTGCTCATTCATTCAAAAGAATGATAATTACAATAACAAAAATCAACAATTATTTGAGTATCTCTCTTATTTCTTTTGCATAACCAAACAAAAGAATTTGACGACACCTCCCTCTTTAGTCATCCTGTACGTTAATAGTCATTATGTCGTATTGTCGTTTTGTTTTTTTCATGTGCAATGTACTATCATGTTGTGGTACCTATACGTGACCTCTTTTCCACCATAAAATCGACAACCCTCCTATCAAACGCTGCGGCTATCTAGTTGCCATGCAATTGTCGTTTAGCCCCAAGCCTTGGCCTCTTTACTCAAGACGAAATTTACGGTTCATAATTTTTTACTCGATTTGTTTGTTTTGTGTATTCCGTATAAATTCAATACAAAATTAATTGAGGAGTTAAACCGAATCGATCCAATTGAATACAATTCATAAACGAGTTGATTTCGATTGTATAATCTGTATAAATTAACAAAATTTTTATTTTTACCATTAAAAAAAATTTAAAACCGGCCTAAAAGACTAAAACAAAAAAATTACTACCAGTCTCATCCCTAGTTATAAATATATAACTTTGGTAATATAATTCATTTTCATGTTCAATAATTGGGAGTTATTGTGTTAATATATCTTTGTATAAAATGAATTAGGATTCTCTCCGTTTCAAATGAACTCGATAATATCCAGTTAGTTATAATGAAGTGAAAAGACAAAAATACCCTCAACTATAACTAATTGAATATTATCCAGTTCATTTTCATGCTCAATAATTGAGAATTTTATTAATTAAGCGGGTAAAGTAGGTCGGATTAACCCCACCCTACAAAACTTGTTTATTAAATAGGTTATTCAAGCCACGACAGTGTTGATTGGATTGACTTGTTTAATTCAATAAACCGAGTTCGAATTGACCCATATAATCTTATACACATATCTTAGCCCGATCCCACCTGACATGTGAACACAAATTGGCATCTTTAACGAAATCAGAATTCAACCTTTCCTCTATCTATGATTAGGAATTCCAATGGAGCTCTCATAAAAGTGATAGACAGCAACATACAATACATGAACAGGGAAGAAGCAAAATTCCAATTAACTTCCCTTATTATGGCGGCAGCCTGCCTATTTTAATTGATTGACTTAATTAATTAATCAACTAACTCTGGGAATCTCTCATTTCCTCGGAGAGATTAAGTTTAATGCTGGAAACTATTGCATCGAATGTGGTCCACAAGTTTCTTTCACTCAATGAATGCATCGACCGTGGAGAATACATGCAGTGTTGGCTCAAACTTTCTGCACAACAGTTTCAGGGGACCTTTATCATCAGAAAACGACTCCAATTGTTTTGGCTGTGTCGTGCGTATGTGGTCTCCACCTAATATATATTTAAGATTTCTTCTTGGGGGTTTCTGCCTCCATTTTTGTAAAAGGGCCCAAGAACTTTGTGAAATCAGATATTCTGCTGCTACCAGCCTACCATCTTGCCTTTTTTTTACTCTCTGTTAATTTTTTTATCTTTCTCTTCCTCTTTCTGTATTTGGACCAAGAATTTTTGTCAAAAGCTGTCTCATAGCGTTGGCTTCCATATATATATATGATACAGCCTTGTTCAATGGCCAAAGATCATGCTGCTATTGAGTGTTGCTTTGGATTTGCGGTTTCAAAAAGCGCAGTTTAGAAGATAGCGATTTCAAACGTGCAATTTGAAACGTTTTGTAAAATCGCGAGATTTGACTTTTAAAATTGTAGTTTAGCCTTTGAAAATGCACTTCTTTGCCTGGATTTGAAAACGTAATCTTTGTCTATATTTACAAACCCCCATTTAAAAAAAAAAAAAAAAAAAAATGCACTCTCAAACCACATACTTTCCGTGATTTTGTTTGATATCACGCTTTCGGCCTTGATGAGTTACCCTTAACTCCTATCATGCATGTTAAATTATCGCATATTTCAAAAGTTTAAGTTAATGAGAAATGGTACAATTTAATCATGAATTTAACATTTTAATACTTATCATGCGTGAACTCAAACTATCTCCCTAATAAGTATAGCTAGCTAGCAGATATGATTAAATTGAAGACGAATTATAGAGACAAAGTTCAAACTCAACATCCCCAAAAGCTTAAGCTGATATGATTTAATTAAGATTGTAAGTGGACATGTTCAACGATAAAGACAATTTGAACCAAACCAACAAAACAAATGCAGACACCACTTACTTGCCAATAATCGCCGCGTGTTCCACTCACTCCTAATATTTTAATTTTTGTTATGTCAAGGACAAAAGCCTCTTTGAAGATCCAAGTTAAAGTCCAATGCAATATGATCATGTTAGCCCTTTTCTTCCATTTCCCCATCTTTCATCCATCCAAATAAACTTTATATAAAGCGCATCACCATCATCCATCAGCATGGCCACTGCCCACCATTATCCTAATTAATTATCATCATTCATGCTAATGATCAATCATCTTTACAAACAGGCACAAAAGGGTCCTTTTTGGTACATTTATATATGCATTTTGTTCATCATCTTTTTAGTATTCACTATAAAAAGACTTGCTTTTCTCTTCAATGGCATTAGATTATGCCTGCGCACCTAATTGATGATGATCATCTAGCTTTATCTACTAGCTAGGTAGTGACTTGAAACCCCAACCAACAATTTTTCTCCACATGATCATCAACTAGATATATTCATCATATATATATATATATATATATATATATGATTTGAATGCAATTCTGAATGATTGTCAGTATGCTGTTTTGGCATGATAGGATGAAGATCGTCCGATGGGACTGAAGAGAGGAGGGGGGAGGGTCCAGCAAAAAGTTTGATCTGAGAGCAAGGGACAAAGCTGGACCGCTGGGGTTACTGATTAGTCAGAATCAAGAGGCGAAAAATCTAGTTGGGAACAGGGACAAAAAAGGTGCCACCTATTTAAGGAAATCTTTAGAGATTTTGTGTCACCGATGTGAAAGGAACAAGAGGAAACAGGGACCCTCGCCCCCACCAGGAGAGATGGATGGAGTTATCAAACAATACATGAGCGTGAGGGTGGGGGTGGGGGTGGGTTTGTTTTGGGGTTTCATACCTCCCTGGGGTCTACAAAAAGAGCTCTTTGTGGTGGGGTTTTTGTCAATTCATGGGCTTCGTTTTTCAAGGCCTTGATGCACCACAAATCCTCGAGGCATGAGAGCAATTTCCAGTGCGGGATGTGATGTCTCAGCGTGTCGTGTCCTGCAACTTCTGTTACAATAATCTTGCAGTCCTTGTTAGCCTTTGCAGCCATGTTGTGCACGAATTTGCACAACCTCCTCACAAGCTTTCCCGACAACGGTCCATCCCTGTGCAACCCGTACATGAAATAGAATCCAAATGGGTGGAAAAAGTCGGGCAGATATGGAAGCTTGAAACAGGGGAAAAATTTGTCCATCAATCTCGAGCTTTTTGTGTATAATAAACAAGATAATGGCGCTTTCTCAACCCTTAGCTTAAACAGTTCTCCACTGTTCCACACGCTAAGCATGGCCCAACTGCTCGGAACCTGCCCATCACACCCAAATGACTCCCCCCTCGGATATGCCACCCATGTTCCCAAGCTCAGCTTGTTCCTCAGCACCTTGTGTATGTCATTGGGGAAGAACTCCATCGACGCCATGAATTTTCTGTAAAGAAATTCCGCTTCTTCTACCTTGATCTTCTCTATCTCAACATTCGATGCTATATGAAATGGGTGGCAGTGAACCGGGTTTACGAGGATTGCCGGTGTCCTGAATTTCATGTACCCCAACTTGTCGACGAAAAGATTGACCGAAGCGTCGTTGCTTTTCTCGGTTGCCATGTATGCAAGATCCACATCTTTTGCAATGAACCACTCCTCCAGCCGCCGCACTAGCCTCGACCCAATCCCTTTTCTTCGATGAATTGGTGCCACCCGTAGGCCTAAGATGTAGCCCACCCTGGCTAGATCCCTAGGACGCCCATGAACCGTGACAACCTTTATAGAGCCTTGAATGACGCCAATCAATTCCCTGTCCAACTCCGCTACCTAACACACATCATCATCATCATCATCATATATATATATATATATATATATGAAACTTCTTTTCGATTAGACATCAATACATATAGACAGACAATAATGGTGCAAAGAAATTAAATCAAAGAAGAAGATGAAAAGGGCAAAAAGAAAAAAAAAAAAAAAAAAAAAAAAAAGAAAGAAAAGTTGAATGTACCAGCATCTTGTACATCGGACTGTTGCGAATTCTACATATGGGGTCACCCATAGTGTCTGTGAAGAGATATACGCGTTCTGCTGGCCCTACCTCGCATCTTCTCTCAAGATCTTCCACTCGAGCTCTATCGGCCTCCCCATCATAGCTTCTGATTATGGCCTCCTCCTCCTCCTCAAATCCCATTCTAATCCAATACAATTTGCTCTCTTATTACCCACCAATACACATAAACAAGCATGCAACAGAAGGAGTGCACTGTGATTTGTATAAGGTAGAAATGAGAGCTCAGAGCTCTCTCTCTCTCTCTCTCTGCTTCTCTCTCTCTCTATATATCTATGTATGTGTGCTTTAGGAGCAGAAAACTTAGCTTTTGAACCTTCATTATGATCATCATTTATATGGAGGGAATGGGAATGGGAATGGGAATGTTGTCTATCATCAACATCAACCTCGGCTTCGACAACAATATTAGCCAAAAGGTGATTAATAACATACAGTATATGTATTTTGTCTCTAGCTTTTAGCAGTTTTTAACCTTATAATTAATAAAAAAAATGTCTCTATCCACGTTAGGATAACCTCAGCCTCACGCCATGTTGCACGCCTAATTAAGACCATGCCTTTGTTGGACCATAAAGCTTATACTGTGAAATCTAATATCAACCATAAATATTACTATCTTGTTTAAAGCCTATTAATTGACTAGTTAATTAATTAAACTTTAAAAAAAAAATGTAATGGTGTACCATGATCTTATTTTGGTCTATATATATCATAAAGATCTTAGAATCTAATATGGATTAACTATAAACTAATTGATCAAGAGCCGGGATTGTGTCGGCGGGGCGACATGTACACCGTCTGGTACATAACAACATATGATTAATTAGTGTGGAGGGAGGGGGGTAATTAAATTAATGAGTTAAGGGGGTTTGTTAGTTCAAGCTTTATGGGATGAAGTCCCTTTCCGTTCCCACCAATCTTTTTGATTAATTTGTTTCTTGTATGGTGTGTGGCTTTAGCTAAGGTGGTCCATCACCCTTCAGACACTTAGATTCGATAGTGAAAGTGAAAACCCCACTAAATACTTGTCTCGCTTTTGCTAATTAAGTAAATTTTATAATTAAGGACAGAATTAGTCTAATCTTGCAATAAGCGTGCGGAAAAGAAGTTCATAATGCAATAATTGTTGCAGCAAATCACCAAGGGAAATTTTAGGATTCAAAAGGAAAAATTTTAAAAATCAAGAAAGTTACTGTTAGAAAAGTTTCGATTGAATCCATTATTTTATTGTGTACTGCAGCCTGCTTAATGGGACACTTCAGAATTACTGTATATATGTTTTCAGTAGTTTTCTTCAAGTAATTATAAAATCTTTTGGAAAGAGTGATTTGAGAGAAATGATTAGAATTATTTCATTCTGCCCACGAAGGGTTTTATGATAGGGTCGTTCTACTGATATCATGTAGATGATGGATTTGTGAATGATTGGAGAAATGGAAAGGGGATTTATTCATGATACTCCACTTAGGGTTAGATTTCATCTGCATACAAATTGTTTGATCAAATAACTCAATGACCTTCTTCTTAACCTACCGACCCAACTATATAGAGAAACACTCCCACTGCCTAGATAAACATAAGATAAACTCTACCCTGCTAAGTACTTGGATTATAGCACTAATCCAAGTACTTAGGATTAGGCTTCCTCCCGTACGATTCCCATCAGTCTATATTGAACACAAGGAGATAATTCTAGTTCAAATTTCAACCTAGCTAAAGTTGAAGATGGTTACAATTAAAGATAATATCTTACTAAACTTACAAGTTGAAACAAATTAACGCCAAGAAAGAAAACACCATTTTTATTTTTCTTTGTTGGGTCATTCAAATCCTAAACTCTCCTATCTAAACAATATACCTCTTCAAACCAAAGTCTAGACAAGATATTTCTAGTTCAGCTCTTAATTTTGAATTCCCTAGCTGATTCGTTTACTTTGATTAGATTAAATTACAAAAGGGTTTGGCTTGGATCTAGTTTAGTTGGAACTTGATTTGTTAGGATTGGAACACGTGTCCCATAACAAGAATACTATTGGATCTCATAATCTTATTACAGATATTACATCAGAGAATCTTATCTCAATTTATTTAGATTCGATCTCAGGTCGAGATATTCTTATCTCAATTTGTTTAGATCGTATCTCAGGTTGTTTTGATTGCATAATTTGATTTATTTATAACAGCATTATCTTAGGATAAGATTATGGTTGTTAGGATAAGATCTTAGTTGTTTGTATATTTCAAATTTCACTTGTAAGTCTGCTTATAAAAATACGGATTGAGATCCCCTCTAACTACTCAAAATTGGAGATTTTCATGTTACAAAATCGTGGCCCTTCATTTTAAATCAAATGATCTATAGAATATAATATTAGTTGCTTTTGTATAACCGAGACATTAAATTTTGATTTTAAGCTGGCTTTTGTTTTACCGAGATTTAAATGATTTTATAGACCATTGGATTTAAAATGGGATCCGGCATACATGCTGTTATTAAAATAATAGCATGTATGCTGTAGTTTAAGCAACGGTTAAGATTAAATCTCTCAAAATCTTTCTTCATTTTCTCTATTCTATTAAAAGCTTCTAAAAGTAAGCCAACTTTAAAATTCAATATTAACCGTTGCTTACACTACAGCATTCATGCTGTTATTAAAATAACATGTAAGCCAGATGTTTTAAAATGAAAGGCCACAATTTCGTAACATAAGAATCTCAAATTTCGAGTAATTTGAAGTGATCTCAATCCTATAAATACATGAGAAGATAAAGACCTCATTAATATCCATCTATCATTATAGGGATATGTATCCTAATCTCAAAGGGTCCATTTTCATTTGGAACTAAACCCAATTAGCGGAATTCAATTACAAATAGCTTTGGGAATTCATAATTAAGCATGAGCCAATAAAGTTATGCAAGAAGAGAATTGATTTTTTTTTTTTTTTTTTTTGACGTGTCTACACAAGATGAAGGAGGGAGATTCGAACTAGTGACCTCCACTTCATAAGACGTGGTCTTAGCCGATTGAACTACCTCTTTGGGACGAAGAGAATTGAATTTGGAAATACCCACGGATCACATGCATACATTCATTCATCTAAGCTAGTGATGACCCTATAATTTTTTTTAAAAAGTACTTTTTAAATTAAACTTCTCTCTCTTAATTTCATGTATGGAAATATTGGGTGGTGGTTTATATCATGTTCCCATATATAAAAAAACAACGCACTAAAATGCATCAAACAGAGATCTCCAATAGCAGACACCACACTAATCACTCTTCATCATCTCAAAATACTCATAAAATGGCTCACAAAACCCTAACTGTCGCTATTATCCTCTTTTGCTTTCTAGCTTTATATATAATTATGGCCCTAGCTTGAAGCTACTTAAGTTCCAACTACCTCACTTTCCTAATTAATCATTAGACCTCCCATTATTACTAGAAAAGACACCTACGCCATTGATCATATATGCTCCTTTACCCAATAGCAAAGTCTACACGTGGGGAAAATTAAAGCCTTCTCTCACACTTAGCCCCAGCACCACCACCAAAGGATATATTGTGATCCTTGGTAGACATCTTTTCCAATATACTGTAGGCCTGTAGGTCCACTCACTCATTATTCAATCCTCCACGAAGTGTACAATCTGTCTCTTTGTGTTTTTCTTTGCATGCATTATGTTGTCCTCTACATGCTTTCCTTGGATGCATACTTTGGAGCTTATCACTTTCCAAACGGGTAGGCCCTTGCCCAAAGCACTTGCCTTGGGGGAGTTTGATTGTTTGGACTTCTTTCATTGGCTCAGGCTGCTCCCAGTTGGCTTCTTTCGCATCAAACTTATCCTCACCAACTGCACATGTTAAAATATGATCATCACCTCTGGTTTGCTTGTGCTGTTGCTTCTTGGTATCTTCGAATGGAGTCCACTTAACTAAGATACAAACACCCGGAAGAAAAGCTAAACCAAAACAAGACCAAAAAGAAACAACCACAATAAGAAAAGAAGGAAAAAGTAAAGTTAATTTACCTCCTTCAAACAAATACTCCATTTGTAAAGTTTGCATCGATAAATTGAGCGTTAATTAAAAGGAATATGTGTATTTTTTCCTAAAAAGAAATACGAAACATGGGGAGGGTATAGAGTTTTAGTTGTTAGAAATCTGATTTTTATTGCGATATTACCTTAATTATATGACAGTCGTATAGCAATCTACTAAATAACATTAAACCATCTGAAGCCTTGATTTAGTTTCATTGTAAGTATATAACCTTAAAGACACTTCACACGGCGGGGAGGACATAAGCCCCCAAGGCCAAACCACTTCAAAATTTCTTATTTCTTTTATTTCTCTTTGCTTCCGCTCACTCATCTTTATCCATTTGTCTAATCAAACCCGTTTAGAGATGCTTACAATGCTAGCTAGCTACTCATGTTCTAAGGTTCACGTTAAAGTATTAATTGAAATAATTAAATTCATTAATTTCTAAAAATTTAATTTTTAAGATAATTAATAATTTAACATGATAAGAAAACAAAATATCATGCTCCGCCCCTCATTTTAGTTGATGATAACTCTTTTACAACTTTGTGATACATGTAAGTGATGTTTGGTGAGATAGTTCAAGAACATATTGTTGAACCAACCAAGATAGTTGGTGAGTTGTTGTATTTCCATCCAAAATTCCATGATTTGGGATATAGATAATTCAATCTATATTTGAGACTGAATGGAAGTGGAGCTGAAACCCATCAACTCAGGCTATCCAATGCAGTAATTATGAATTCAAAACCAGTACGCAACCTTGCTATTTGTGCAGATCGACCAGGGGCATTCTGGAAGGATTTCCTTGGCCAGTTTACTAAACAACCCTTTTTGGGAGAATCACATTTTGGCTTTTTTTTTTTTTTTTTTTTTTAATATTTAATTTTTGTCCAAATGGGCAGCTGTGGATCCATTCCTTCCCATGGAAATCTGTACGGCAAATGTTAAGGGGAACTTGAAATTTATAGTAAAGAATGGCCTAATTAAGGGTTAGTTAGGATGTGCCAATAAGAGATATCTTCGTTGTCTAGGTTAGTTAAGAACTTAAAAATAAGTCGTTATTCCTCTAGAGTAGATAGGATGTGATATCACAACTTTAACACTAAAATTCAACCACCACGTCGAGTATGAGATTGAATATGTTACAGTTTTGTGGTTGAGTTACGGAGGGAGCGACTTATAAGCTGGAGTAAAATGTCTTTGGTATTATGTACGGTCATAGTATTAAGCCATTGAATACTTATAGATAAGTGGAGCCGTCAAAATAAAAAATGACTATTATCAGATTAGTGTCAATAGAGTGGGTCACCATGAACATCGGTTGCGGAGCATGTAAATCGGTTTTTATGGGGTTCTACCCAATATATATCAATATCAATCGGGAAAAAAAAAAGATCTTCCAAAATAAGATGAAAAAAGCTTCTCCAATTTAACCTATGAAATTGACATATGTCCTTGTTCGCGAAATTCTTGCATCCATTCCATATTTTGAGGACATATGTCACGTGTTTTGTCAATCATATTAAAAATACATGTAAAATTCACTTGCTTTAAAAATATATAAAAATTTAATATACTAAATTAGAAGAATTTTCTAATACAACTTAAAGAAAAAAACTTTATTCAACTAGGGGGTCTGCATGCAATATGCATTTTCTTCACTCCTGATCGAAACAGTTGGGCCTACGAACGCCTTGCTGAATTTTTGTGTCAAGGCTTGAATTTCGGCCTTGTCGACCATTTTCATCCATTGTTTTGAAGTCCAGCCCCTAAGGTTGTTTAAGCGAGTCTTCTGCCAGCCCATCAATAACAGGTTTCTCTGGCACATCTAAAAGTCCCATTACAATGTGACATGTTTTTTTTAAAATAATTTTTATGGAGCAGATCTCTTTATATTATCTCATGAAGGCCTGGCAAGACATGTATCTGACACGATCCGATCATGATTCGTAAAGACCTGCAGCTTGAGTAACCTATAAACGAACACGACCTGTTTAGCTAAACGGGTTGGCTGGTCTGACACAATTATAACATGGAAAATAGTCAGGTAACCCGACACAACCCGTTTAAAATAATCGGGTCATATCAGGTTGACACGATCTGATACGACTCGTGTTCTTAGTAGGTAACCCGACACAACTCGTTTAAAAAGCCCTAAGCCCTAAAATTAAAAAAATGTAATAATAATAATACCAATAACATTGTTAATTGTTAGTCACTTATATAGTCTTAGTGTGCAGATTCAATATACGACAGAGTGTTCACCCATTCAAAATCTTGATGACCTCAAGTGTGTAGTAGGATGATCTAGGCTATGTTAAGCAAATATGCGGAGCCTAATTTTGACTATTCTTTTTGGGTATCACTTAGATGTGTCTAATGCGTACTTATCTTATGATAAATGGTAACATAGCCAATTTGGTATATTTCATGTGGCTTAGGATCATTGCAATGTAATACAAGCTCAATATATGCCTATTTTGCACCCTTCGAATCCAAATCCACACATTCATTATCAAAAATAGGAGGCCTAAATCAGCACATTCACAAAATTAGCAATTTTCAACTCTACAGATATTAGATAGTCCATTTATAATACAGTTAGGAGATTTTTTTTTACCTTTTTTTTTTTTTTTTTTTCAATTTTTAAATTGGTCTAGCGGGTCGACCCACCAGACCCGAACAGTAACCAGGTAGACCCGTCAAACACGAAATTATCTGAGTCTCTTTTTTTGTGTCGTGTTCGTGTCGAGTTCGCAGATCATGTCAAAATTACCAGCCCTAATCTTACCTAAGGAAAAATATAAATTTATTCAATGAGTAAATCCTGTGATTTTAATTTACTCGCTCCATTTTTAAATCAAATTGTTAACTCTTTTAGCTTTTCATGTTTTTCACTTCACTCCTTCCATCCAAAACCATTTAAAATTGCTTGCGTGGCTATATATATATATATATATATATATATATATGTTGAAAATAAAAAAATAAACAAAAAGAAAAGAGAGATCAGAAACTGAAGAAAGGTGCTTCAGCAACACGGCCACCTTAAACTAAAGGGTGCCCCTCACGTGGCCGCTCCCACGTAGAGTAATGGCTTGTGTGACCACTCCCCTAAAGAGGGAGAGGCTTGCATGACCATCCCAAGCAGGGCTCACGTGAACAACCCCTCAATTTCGAATTTGATATTTTCTTTGGGATATTTTAGTATTTTCTTAATTGGTTTCTGCATTTATCTTTTTGTTATTATTTCAATATGTTTAAACACGTAAGCATTTATTGTTTAAATTATCTAAAAGCACTTGCCTTTCATCATATAGATGGAATCGGGTTCAACAAGACGAATAATGTTATAAGTCTCTTTAAGGATAATGTAGTTCTTAAAATTACTACTAATCTTGTGATTAATCACTATTGAATCAAATTATAATTTTAAAAGCTACATTATTTTTTAAGAGATATAAAAATAACAGAAGAAGAACTTTTAAAATTACTGGTCATTACATTAAAGGTGGTTTCACCTTTGTTTGAACATGTATTCAGACAGTTCGATCTCACCTGCTCGGACTGTTTAATTACCTAGTGAAATTATTGAAATTCCATTGCAGGCCCCTTCCAATGGCTAAATACCAAAAGGCAAAAAGCCTGCAATGGCTGTCCCTCAATCTTATCATGTGCAACACATGATCGATTACTTAGCAATATATGGGGGTCCCTAGTACTTACTACATGTCTATAACTATAGTTATACACCAAGATAATAAAAACAGAAAAAAAGTGAAAAAAAAAATAGAAAAGCTCAAAAATGTCAAAATCGTTATTTTATATGTGCGGGAAAAAAATATTTAAAGGCTCTATTTGTTAACGCTTTTGAAATGATAATTTTTCTTGTATTTAACTTGAAAAATTATTTTATTTTTTGAGTGTTTTATGTTTTGGATAATTTTTTTTTTTTAAGTTTTTGTTTTGCAAAGGAAAATATAAAAGTGAGAAGGAAAAAATATTATCAAATAAATTTTTTTTTTTAATCTTTGGTGAAAAGAAGATTCTAGTTCAAAAGTGATAAAATTTGAAAGTTTTATCCATTTGCTTCTTTATCCTTTTTCTATTTAGAAAATAATTATTAAGTTGATCTTATGGGGGATGCATTTGGGATTGCGATTTTGCAAGAATAATTTAGGTTTTTAAAAAATATCACAAAACTTAAAGCGTTTGGCATTACGATTTAAAAAATATTTAATTTAAAATAAGAAAAAAAATTTGCGATTTCTATAAGCAGACTAGATGATACTTATTTGAAAAAGCGCGAATTTAAACCAAAATCACGATTTCACACAACAAATATTTTATACAAAAGTACTTTTTAACATATTTTATCAAACGTCTTTACGATTTTAAAAAGTAGCAATTTTTTAAAATACAATTTTTAAAATCGTATTTATTGAAACCGCAATTCCAAACGAATCCTTAGCCTTTGCGATTTTAAACAGTAACAATTTAAAAATGCAATTTTTAAAATCGTACTTATTGAAATCGCAATTCCAAACAGACCCTTAACCTTGTTTTAAATCCATCGTTGAATAAAAATAATCTTAAAGATTATTGGGGTTTTGTCGTGTGTCAAACTAGTTTTTTTCGACCAACTTTGGGTCAGTTTTTGTTGACACAGATCATGACACATCAACGTATATCCATGTCAATGCCAATATCATCTTGCCACATAGGCTAATTGCTGATGCAACTTGACACGTTGCAAAAAAAATAAAATAATAAATATATATAACCGCAACAGAAAGGGTGTTTTTTTCTTTGCTTTTTTGTAACGTGTGACGTAGACATGTGCTGATGAGTCACGGTCTTCAATCTTCATCACCAATTCAACGTAAACAGAAAGAAGTTAGACGGAGTCACGGAGGCACTGGTTTGAAATAAGAAGACACCCCAAGGTAAATCTCAAGAATCAATTTAATATTTATCCTTTCTATTTATTTTCTCTAAAGCAACACTTGGAGTAATGTTATTATTAATAATGTTAAATGATGCTTTTAAGAAAGAACAAGCCAACAAGGTGTTAATTAAAAAAGAAATGAAAATGATGCTTTTAGGAAAGAGAAAAGTGTTTAAAAAAATAAAAATAAAAATAATGTTGCTCTTCATATCTATTTATTACGCTCATTTTATACCTGTTAACTTGACATGTTTGAAATGATTTTTTTTTTTTTAAATGATTAACATGAAAAACTACTTAAAACACATGTAAAATAGAATTATGATATGATAATAACCAGTTAGTTATATTGAACATGTATTTTCGTCAACTCAAAAAGTAAAAAGATAAAAATACCCTTATAATATAACTAATTGGATATTATCCTGTTCATTATCATGTTCCTGTAAAGAATTGAGATTTCCGGCTGCCTCAAGCATAAGATATCTATAGATATTTGATTAGAAGAGCTAAAAAAAAAGTTAAATGTAGCAGCACTTTTTAAGGGAGCCATTTTATTTTTTAGTGTTTCTCTCTCCTACTTTATCTTTTTTCCAAATCTTTTCCCACCTATTTTTTAGAAATATAGCTAATCGGATGTGTAGACACTTAAAAATAGCTTAGTTAAACTAGATAAAAGTGAGTTTTGAAGAGCCATTTTACATAAAAATATGGCTCTTCCATTGGGAATGCTCTAAATGGTTAACTTTCCACCCCTAGGTTTTAGTTTTAAATCAAAAAATAAATTTTGAGGCATTAGAAACTAAATATTAACTCATAAAAATTTAACCAAAAACAAAAAAAAACAAAAAAAAAAACAAAAACAAAAACAAAATCTAGCAGGACTAGAAAGAGAGAAATTTTTCTACAATTTTTTTCTTCTAATAAAGTCACATCAGACTTTGACAGACATTTGTCTGACTCTTGGCAGCCTGATAGTAGAACTCTCCTGTAAAATAAGTGTGATAAAATGGTGTGAAGAATAATATTATTTTTTAAAAAAATTACTCTTATTTCAATGTCATTAGAAACGCTAACGAGTTTGTTTGACAACGTTTTTTGTCCAAATTTTTTGAAAAAAAAAAAAACCAATTTTAAAAAGTTTTACCAAACGAATTCCGAATACATTAGTAGGCTTTTTATTTAATTATAAAAACACCTTTGTAATTTCATAAAATAGCTAAAGAAACGATGAACAAGTGTATTCACCAATAAAATCTTTAATTATTACTTCTCCATCAATGGTAGATAAACTCTGACCAATATTACATTATTTTAATATAGTTTCAAAATAGTGTAACTTTTCCCTCTCTCTCTCTCTCTCTCTCTCTGGCCAACTTTTATAAAAGTTTAACCGACCAACCGCTAGCTGTTAATAAGTCAGTGTTGGGAGGTTCCTATCCTAAAGTCTCTTTAGTTTTGCTTACTCTACCCGCTTG
This sequence comes from Corylus avellana, assembly GCF_965113065.1. Lineage (NCBI taxonomy): Eukaryota > Viridiplantae > Streptophyta > Magnoliopsida > Fagales > Betulaceae > Corylus > Corylus avellana. The sequence goes on from NC_142497.1 coordinate 22,491,329, forward strand.
CCAACACAGACCCTTCTCACCTCTCTCTACCAACTCCACCTTTTTCTTTTCTTTTTTTCTTTTTCTTTGAGTCCATGATTTTCATTTTTCATCTTGTTTGGTGACTATGAAAAGATCAACTTCAAAGGGTGTAATGAATAATGGGATTAATAGGGAGATAGGTTGGGAGCTCAGGCCTGGTGGTATGCTTGTTCAAAAGAGAGACATCGGGGATTCATCTTCTGGGACTATGATCAAAATCAAGGTCTCCCATGGTTCTTATCACCATGATATCACTGTCCCAGCCCAATCCACTTTTGGTAATCATCAGATTGTATAGTTTTGTTTCTGGGTTTCTGCTGTTTTGCTTTATTTGTTACAATTTTGTGAGCATTTGCTTTGTTGGGTCACTCTGGTAAAAAGGTTCATGTGTGCATTTTTCCTAGTTTGGTGCATCTCAATTTCAACTGTTGAGTCTTTGTTTGGTGGAAAATTTGAGAAGTGGGTCATTGCCATGAAAGCTACGTTGGTAATTTTGTCCTGCATTTTAGTAAATTTTTTTTGATAAAAGTCAAAAAGGAAATTTTGAAGTTGATCTTTGTCAATAAAGAAGTTACTTAGGACTTACTTTTTTGATTCAAGGTAATGGACTCTTAAAGTTAGCCTTTTGAGATATGGTCATTATATTTTGTGTTTGCTTTATCTATTGTTGGACTTTGGCTGCAACACTTGTAATTACAGTTTCTGAAATTGAGGTTCAATTTCTATTTTTGGTTAAATGAAAGGGGATTTGAAAAGGGTTCTTGCCCATGAGACTGGTCTTCAGCCTAAGGAGCAAAGATTGTTGTTTAGAGGGAAAGAAAAGGAGGATGAGGAATGCTTGCACATGGCAGGTGTAAAAGATATGTCTAAAGTAATACTGTTGGAGGACCCAGCTAGCAAGGAGAGGAAGCTTGAGGAGATGCAGAGAAATCAATGTGTAATGAAGGCCTATGAGGCAGTTGCCAATGTGAGAGCAGAAGTTGACAAGCTCTCTGAAAAGGTTGTTGCTTTGGAGGCAACTGTCAGAGGTGGCACCAATGTCGAAGATAAGGAATTTGTGGTCTTGACAGAGTTGCTCATGGTGCAGTTGCTTAAATTGGATTCAACTGAGGCTGATGGAGAGGCAAAAGTGCAGAGGCGGATTGAGGTATGTGTGTGATTATTACTTATCATTTTTCTATTATCAAAACTATCAATTTGCTAGATCATGTTGGAGCCTGATCATCTGTCATTGAAAATTGTTGTTGTTTGGTTGGTTGATGTGTCAGAATTTCAGAATTCAGGACAGGCTTTTAAGAGCTTCTTGTGCATCTTAGTCAAAAAATACATAATGAACCAGTAAGACATGTAAGATATTTTTCAACTTCTAGCTGATCAACAGTGTCTAGGTGAATTAAAAAGTCCCTATCCTTTATAATACCTTAATATTTTGAATTGCCCATATAGAGCGGGTGAATTATAAAAACTAAACTTATAGCCTTAATGATACTAAATCTCACAATTCGAACAACGTTTTATAACTTGACTAGTCTTTTTGAACGGACAACAGATATGACTTGATTATTCTCAGGAAAAAGTTGAGAAAGCAAATTAGATGTTTAACTGTCAATGTATATGCTAAATTGATGACAGCAATGTGATGCTGATAATTTGTTGCACAGGTTCGTCGAGTCCAGAGCCTTGTAGACACACTTGACAATCTGAAGGCAAGAAATTCTAATCCCTTCAGCAGCAGTAAGGATGTGGTGTCAGTAGCCACCAGATGGGAGACTTTTGAGTTGGGAGTGGGGAGCCTGTGCGCCCCAACACCACTGCAATCTTCTACCAAAATAACACAGGACTGGGAAGTGTTTGATTAACAAGAAAAAAATTCCACCCACTATAAGGGATCTGTGTAAATCTATAATTGCAGTATGTATAATGTTATGGGAGCCAGAACCCATTTAGCTTGTTCACTTCTTTTTGATTGTTGAAAAGCTATCTTCATAGAAATAGAGGCAGAGGCAGAGGCTTATGCTTGAAGAACTGTACTTGCTGTACATGTGGTTCATGTTGAATGCTTGAGACTGGGGTTGAGATGCTTCTGCATTCTTATCTGTTTGCCTTCTCTTGTGTAGGCCCACACTTAAACCAAGTTAATGCCAACATGACTTGTCTTGAGTAGACATATGAATTGAAACAACATGACTTTATGATGTAGTCCCCAAGGGATCTAGAAACTCCTAGGCATATATGCATGAGTTTATGACACTAATTTTTTTGCTTATTCAAAAAAGGGTAGATCAGGGCAACCAAAGTCGTTTTTCTACTTAAATAAGACAATAGTAGCATTTAATCACTAGGGGTTCACTAAACTGCTAGACAGCTTGCAGATGTAGGGATTACAAGTGCTTCCTCAAATCGAGGTGGGTTATAACCCAATCGAGCCCCACCAAACTATCAGCGGAACAAGTCAGTGTTTTACTAATAAAAAATAAACAACTTAAATTCTAATGCCCCCTAACAACATGAAGATAAGCTTAAGGATCACTGGACCACAACCCTTGTTTGTATACGATAAAGGCTTATGACAAGATGTAATTGGACTTTATAGCTGAAGTAATGAAGAATTTTTGATTATGTGATACTTGGGAGATTTGTCAATGCATTTTTACTCCAACTTACTCCATTCTTTTCAATGGGAACCTGTTTGGGTTCTTTAAGTCAAAAAGTGGCCTTTGACAGGGATCTTATTTGTACCTTCCTTTTCATCCAGTTTTCTAATGTAGCTTCTCGATTAATTGAAAGGGAGGAACAAAGTAAATATATTAGGGGCATCATACTCAGCAAGTCCAAGTATTTGGGCTTTCCTATTAATCTTCATCGATCGGAAAAGACATTTTGAAGATATATGTTGAAGTTTGTGGGAAAATATAAAATATAGAAACAATAGCCGAAGCAAGAGAAAGAAAAGAGAGATAACGAAGTGATTCGGTGTTAAACATTTACATCTACCATTCTGAATGACTCATAGGGCTACATTATGTTTTCATTAACTTGATTGTTTACCGTATATAAGTTCCTATTTATAGTTGAATAAGTCGACCTATACAAGTAAACCTAAATCAACTTATACAAGAAAATATAAATCGACCTATACTTAAAAATATAAATCAATCAAATAAATAATATCAAAGATAAGATCGAATGGAAGGCAAAAGTGTTATCACATGCGAGTAGAACTGTTCTCATCGTATCAATGGCTGCAAGCCTGCAAGTATCCCCTCTTACAACATGACGTCGTTTTTAGTCCATAAATCCTTTCGAAAACTCTTTGGATGTGATGTTAAAAGAAATGTCATTCACAAGTGGGCGGAACAAGAAAAAGGTTCCATAAAGAACACCTCAAGGCTTGGAAGAAAGTTTTCAAGACATGCTTGAAGACAAAACTAGTCGCCTCCTAAGAATTTTATACAGATCAATTTCGATGTGGGGATTCGAACCGAATAATTTTCAATAAAATTTGGTACACGTAAAACGCAAATCCGTTGTAGTCTAGTTGGTCAGGATATTCGGCTCTCACCCGAAAGACCCGGGTTCAAGTCCCGGCAACGGAATTTTAATTTTTTTTCTTAATATTTTTGCATATCTTAGTCAAGACTTAAGAGGATCCAAACGTCCTTGGGTCCTACCGAAGATATAAGTGTAAATACTGATCATAAGAGTATTAGCACTCGCTTCTCTTTTATTTTTCTTAAATTTAGGGAATAAGATTATTTTTTTCTTTTCTATGAAAATATATTTCATAATAACTTTCTTTACATTTCCTTATACCGCTACAATATTATTTATTTACAAAATATAAGTTCCCATTCTACCCTCACTTTTTTCACAAAATCTCAATACAATCCCCAATTAAATACATAAAGATGAAAGAGGAAAGAGAAGAGCAGAAAGATAAATATTTATATTAAAATAATATAAAGTGAACCACTTTTGGTTCCCTACACATTGAAAAATACTCTAACAACCATTGATGGTTGGTTAAATGTAAGAAATCTGATATGAGTAGGTTTTTGTGGTTTTTTTGAAATTTTTCCTAAACATAGAGAAGTAAATGACATATAAGGCATCTGCGGCTAGTGCTCTAAAGAATACTACAATATGATTGCCTTACATGACAATAGGAGTGATTTTTAATGCGACTAAAACTTAGGAGTAATTTCCTTGTCTTTGGTTTATGTCTTGTGTAAGTGTGTTTGTGCACACAAAACACAAAGTGAGGTGTCATTTCTAATTACTGATATAGCATTTTGGAAAATGCTAGGCTTACAAATATATTTTACAAAAAAAACTTTTACAAACTAATGTGGCACAACGTGATTAAATTTCTCAAAATTTAAATTTATCTCATATCCAATCATGTTGTATCACATCAATTTTTAAAAGTTCTTTTGTAAAATATATTTGTAAGCCTAGCATTCTTCTAACATTTTTAGAAGGTACGCACGCACATGACACAAGTTGAAGTTGAAGGTGTTATTTTCAATTACACTTACACTTCTAACATGCCAAAAGTAAGCAATTGTAAAACATATGAAAACTCATGGACAAATTTTATTTTTTAATTTTTAATTTTCTCGACAATTTACGACAAGGAGTACTAAGAAGTTAGCAAGTCATCAAGAGAAATGGGGCATCACGCTACAGTTTATGCTCCTCTACAAATGATTTAGAGCCAACGACATAGGCACGCTGCACAATTATTCACCCTCTTAACATTGTAGACTAGCTTTATAAACAATTCTAGAAAGCTTTAATTGCAACTTGAATAATTCTCAACACTATGCTAGAGCTTTCTTCCCAAAGCTATAGCTGCCGCCGGGTATACGTGGGATTCAGGATGTTCATATCAGGCAATACATGGAACTCCAAGCAGGCAATACCTTATCAAGGGATTAACTTTCAGTTCTGAATTTGCTTTGTGCTTGGGTAGATAGTCAAGAAGACAGGGAAAGGAAAGAAAAAAAGTACAGAAATTCACTCAACACCAAAGTCTTATAATATTTAGAAATTTAAATTTGCCTTTCTTACTCTTTCCCGAATTGGAACCATATTGATATTGGTACACAAGCTGTTCACAATTGTTCGAGTCCAAACATCTAAAGAGCTATGAACTCATTATACTTTCATAAGATATGCTCTGCTATGGCACACCAAACTGAGAGAATCATGTTGAATATTCAGCCCCCACCAAAAGAAGAACTGAAACATATTTCCTCAGCCAGGTATATGATGGTATCGGTCATTGGCCTGACAAGCTCATCAGTTTCATGGCTCTGGAAATGTGCCATTTGAGTACTCCTCACCTGCAGCACCGGATGTTCCGTTTGATAACCGGTTTGTGCTGGTGGAATTTGAATAAGCAGAATATGTGGAAACAGGGCTGCCTCTCGAATACCGGTTCTGTGCAGCCGTGCTACTTCTTGTTGCCTTCGGTCGAGCCTTTCTACCCTGTAGTGGATTACAGAAGGAAAAGCAAGAGCTAATGAGGATTGAGGAATGCCTAGTGTAAAGAAATGGATTTTCACACCAAAAAAAAAGGAAGAAAAATTTCATCAATCAAGTGAAACAAAATGTTTATGGATGTCCATGATATTCTATGAAAACCACTACAAACATTTGATTTCCAACTTTAAGAAATGGACTACTAACTATAAAATCAAGGGAAAAAAGGATCACCTTTCCCATGCACTTCTCCAAATGAGGGGCAAATCTCCCAGCCATTATAGATCGACCACAATTCATGCACTCAAATATTTCATTGGCTACAGGAGGATGAGTTTGTCCAAATATGTCAACCACATATTTGCTATTAGCTTCACCACTATTACTGGGATCAGCTACCCTTACCCGGGCTTGTGCTGACAGCCTCAATTCTTCCTCCTCTTCTTCCAAATTACGATCAAGGCCCAACCTTGCTATTCGATGACACTCAGATGCCACATCAACAATTATGGAATCAAGGAGATCCCCCAAAAAATGAGATGAAAGCTGCAAGCAAAAACAAACAAAAAGCAAGAAAATATGACAAATATCACTTGGAAAAATTTCTACACATGAACAAGTTTCTAAATTTTATCCTAATCTTTACTTTAGGTCATTGTATGAAACCACTCTGCAATATTTAGGGTCATATATTACATTGTGCAGTCAAACCAACAAAACAACGTCAGTTGATACAAAGACTCATGTATGATATATCTCATTTGACTGAGAAGAACCAAAAGAACACGGCAAAAGAATGGAAAATAAAAATAAGTGAGAAAAAGAAAATCTTATGCGAAAAAGAAAATTTTATTTCTTTACAGGTCCCCGCCCCCCTACACCCCAAAAAACCCTTTCTTCCGTGTGCAACATAAAAGGGTACCACAACTTCTTCTCTATCGTCTAGCTGTGATTTCAGTCTAAGACAGGTCTTAAATCAGGAAATTTGAGGCCTTCTATCTTGTCGTGTGCAAGAAGAATCAGTCAGATCTGAAACTAAACTTCTGGAGATTGTCATCTCATCACCCATTGTTCAACAGCTAAGCCACAAAACAAAATGTGTTCCTATGAATCAAAGGGATACCTGAGAATGAGATGTCATATTATCCTCGTTAGGAACTGACATTAGTCTTAGGAGCAGCGCTGCTAGGTCCGATGTGATGCCTGCTAACCAAAAACTCCAGTTAAAGACAGAAACCCCCTTTTTTGGGTAAATAAAGTCAGAAACACTTCATTATGTAGCAAATAGCAGACAATAATGATAGAACCAATTATATTGATTATTGTGATAAAAAGAAAACAAGAGGGCATAGCTGTATCACACACAAAGTATACAAGATATACACAGAAAGAAAGAGGGAACAAGCTAATAACAAAATTAAATTCTGCCTTATACGCCGCTATTGAAAAATGCTAATTGAACTATAGATTTTCATCAACTCTTATAGGGGGTAAAGCATCTTAACCCAGAATCTCATGAGAAGTAATAGTTGTTATTAAGATGTAGATATCCTTTGATGGTCTTTCCTGATCCATATTGCTCCTACTATTGAGTTTTCCCTCCCTCTTTTCTTCCAACTAAGAAAAAACCCCATTTTTTTTTCCTGGGTTGTCCTGCCCCATTACATATAAGATTTGTATTAGATCTCCTTATTTTGTAATCTAATCCAGAAGTTGCACATTGTATGCAAAATTTATCCATTTCAATAACTATAAAAGTATATACATATCTGGTTCACTAAGAACAACACTTAGCTAGTTTTCTATCAGACGGCAACAGTTACGTGGGCGATCCAATGCACTAACTTATACAAGGGACATACGTCCAATTTGCTTCCAAGTTTCCAATAGTTCCAAAAAAAGAAGAAAAGGAAACCCATTTGATTATTGAATAAATAGGTTATGAGCAAAAATCAAAGACCCTTTGGTCCTAAAACGCACAGAATTGCTGAAGGAGAGGAAAAGCTATGAACTTTCAACAAGAAAAAAGAAAAACTGTGAAATTTAACTGGAAGGGAAAGATACAGAAATAAAGGTAGACGATGATCAGCTTAGAAAAGGAAAATCGATGACATCCTAATAGTCTTAATGAACCCAACAACGATTTTACGTGCAGATTGTGTAACATCGATACTAGCCAAATCAATACAATATGAATTTGCAGATCCAGAAAAGTAGGCATTTTTGCGAGTCTGTGAGAGAGAGAGCTCACCAGGAAACTATTGAAGGGCGGTGAGAGAAAGTGCCACCAATCTGAATAACAAACAGAGTGAGAGAGAAAGAGAGAGAGTACTGTGACCTCGCCGTCGCTACTTTGGGAAGGGGAATTTGGATCGAGTTCGTGGTGACAAGGCCTAAAAGCAGCTAGTTTTCGAAAAAGAGTTGTAGTGGCGACCTACATTTGTTAAGGCGATGGTTATTGGCCTATAAAAAAGAGAGTCTCAGGGCAAGGATTATTACAAGACGAAGTGTTAAGTTGTTAAGGCGAACTACTTTTTTTTTTTTTTTTTTTAAATATTCCGGCGAAAAGGACTACTTGAAGATGTGCTTTCGTAACGAAATATATGTGCTTCTCGTGACCCAATAGTTCACTTTTGTTACCACATTTATTTGTAAAGACGATAAAGGAATATCGTCAAAAAGTTGTAAAACGAAAAAGTTCCGTTGCCGGGAATCGAACCCGGGTCTCCTGGGTGAAAGCCAGATATCCTAACCGCTGGACGACAACGGAAGCTTGTTGATCTAATGCCATGAAAAAACAAGGAAAGAAAAAAAAAAAAAAAGGTTTAACTAGCAGCCACGGAATATACTGAGCAAAGAGAAATACCAACCAGATTCTTCTTCTCCTTTCTTTTTTTTTTCCTCCTTTCATTGCCTCACCCAAGGGCCAAAGCCATCTCTGCCCCAGTCTATGTAATAATTATATGATGCATACAATACGACCTCATTATCTATTTGTAACAATTCTGTTTTTATAACAGCAGTTATGAATGCCAATATGAAAAGGAAAGAGGGAAAGAATAGAAAAAAATGAATGAATTGATTATTGAACTAAGTGTTTTGAAGATATCTAAATTTCCTTGAGTATTTGTGGACTCATCCTCTAAGTTCACAATGAACAATTGTCTTTAAAGCTACTTATTACATTCTCATTCAAATTATTCATACATCCTCCTCCAACTAACACTTCAACTAACTAAATTGTATTATAACCTTTTCAACTAACTAAACTATCTTATAATAGTGCCTATTACATCTACTTTAACCCATTAGACTATGGTACCACCATAAAACGAAAGAAAAAAACGGGAGAGAGAGAAGAAAAAAAATAAAAATAAAAAGAGAAAAATTTTAAGATTTTTGGTTAATTTGTGAGTTCTTCCCAGTTGATCCTTGGCTCTTGCTCGGAATGCTGAGGCCCTTCAGGGTTTGCGAGCTCTGCTTCACCACCATCCTTCTTCACGGGTACGTCGTCGTTTTATTAGTTTCTCTGTTTAAGAACTTGAGAATTTGGTTCCTACAGTCTACAATTTGAATTTCTTGACTGTGAATGAACCCTTTTGTAGATGCTTCTCGGGGACCCTTTAATCGTAATTGTCATCTCTGTAGGTTCTCCATTTTGTTTCTTGGAATTCTGCTTCTTTTTATTTTTTTCTTAGCTTTAGGGGGTTGAAGTAAAAGACGAAGGAAGTTGAAAGATTGTTTTTTTTTTTTTTTTTTTTTTTTTTAAATGTTCTGCAAACAGTTCTCTAACTTTTATAGTGTTGTTTTCAATATATCAGTTATAAAAATTTTGTTTGATTGGCTGCAGACTAGCATGCTATGCAGTTTTGTTTTCATATTCGGTTTCAATCATCCAACACTTGTGCTTGATTGAGTTCTTGCCTTTTTTCAGTGAATGTATGTTTAAATTCTCCAGGAAAGTAGTCGAAGTGATCGGATTTTGTTCTCCCCTCTTTATCAGCGGTGCATTATATTCAAACGTGGGCAATGGGTTTTATAGCCCACTGGACTCTATGGACAGTCAGTGGCTAGTTTGCAATAGCTGTATAGAATGTAGTTGAAAGTTTGTTCTGTAATTGAAACGAAAGAGAGAAAGACAAATTGGGTACCCAAGAAAGGTCTCGCTTACGAAGATATTCCCATGTCTTTAATCTTTTGACGGCTGCATAAGCATAAGAATAAATGATATTAGGAACTAAGTTAAGTAAAAACCATTCTAGCTTTCCTTAATCAACAAACAAAGCATCACTCTCTCTCAGAGGCTAGTTTGCAATTGCTGTATAGAATGTAGTTAGAAGTGTATTCAGTAATTGAAACGAAAGAGAGAAGGACAAATTGGGAACACAAGAATGGTGTGAGAGCCCCAATGTCTCTCGCTTAGGAAGATATTCCCTTGTCTTTAATCTTTTGAAGGATCCATAAGCATATAAATGATATTAGGAACTAAGTTAAGTACAAAGCATTTTAAGCTTTCCTCAATCAATAAGCAAAGCACCATTCTTTCTTTCTCTCTCTCTCTCTCTTTGCACTAGGAGTGTGAGTATATAAAATACATATTGGGAAAGAAATGACTTGGTAGCTTGAAACCATAACCCTCTTTCTCTTTCTGTATCTCCGTTTGTTTGCGAGGATCTATCCGTGAAGCCAAAAGTGAATAAATCGCCATGGACGAGGAGTATGATGTGATAGTGTTGGGTACGGGTCTCAAGGAATGCATCCTCAGTGGTCTTCTCTCCGTTAATGGCCTCAAGGTAAGGCTTCTTCAAAATTGTTCATTTTACACTGTCAATCTTCAATTTATTACTTGGTAGTTGGTCTTGGATCAAGATCAAAATGGGTAACTCAGATTGGAATTTGATCATGTTGGATCTACTTTCTTAAATCTCTGCTTCTGCCCTCGCTTGTCATAGTTTTCTTGTCATTTTTTTTTTCTCTCTGTTTGTTTGCAATCGTATAGATTGATTTTGTTTAGCCTACAGTTCTGTATGTAGCTTTGAAAATCATAAGGAATGATTTGATTTAGCCAAGTGTTCTATATGTAGCTTTGGAAAATTCTCAAGTGGGGGATTTTTTTTACATATATTTTTGTTTTTGATCTGGCTTGTGATTGCCATTAATAACCTGATTATGGCACTGCAAATCTCACCAATAAATTGTTCACGTACTTGGCGTGTCGGCTGGACAGTAATAGTTCTGGAGTTGTCAACTTAATAACTTGCATTGAAGTGGGCTATCCATGATGTTACACGCTGAAAAAGAAAAAAATGGTGGACTAATCAGGAAGTTGAGAGGTTGTTTTTGATATATGTTTTGTCAGTTCCTTTTCATCTTAGATGAGTATAGGAGAATGGTGGCAATATTCAGCTTGAATATTGCTTATTGCTTTTTCGGGGCTTCTATCAATTTCATTGGACTACCTTGTATTTATGCACTTATAGAGTTGTATATGGTTTTACCTTTGCACAAGAGTACAAGTTTTCTGGGATTTTTGTTTTATAAAAATTTTGGCATGCAAAAGATGCTCATGCAATGCACAGATTGAATTAGTAGTGCATGGACATTGAGGAGTTAACCTTCTTGATAATAGCCCTTCCAAGAACATCCATATAACCTATCATGAGTGGCAACACTGAGCAACCTTTGGATTTGGTTGTCCAAAGATATTTTATTTTTATAAGTAATAATATATCATTATAAGCATAAGGCGTCCTGGGTACACAGGAAGTATACAAGTATCATTATGATTGGTTTAAATCAATGGACAAATACTATTCTGTCGATTGCACTGCAATAATTGATGTATGTATCTTGTGAATCAGGTCCTTCACATGGATAAGAATAACTATTATGGAGGCGAATCGGCATCACTTAATCTTGTTCAGGTCCTATTTCTGCAGTGTTATTTGAGATTTGTTGAAGTCTGAAACTTTATATAGCTCTTTTATTTGTTAAAATCCAACTATTTATTTACTGTGATTGTTATCCTTATTTACAGCTCTGGAAGAAGTTCAGGGGAAATGATAAGCCTCCCGCACATTTGGGCTCTAGTAGGGATTATAATGTGGGCATGATCCCTAAGGTGTGTGTTTACTTTTTCTTGTCTTCTTTCTCTCCTCATTGCTGTTTGCTTCACCACCTATGGCTGTAATTCTCTTCTGTTTCAATTTCTTCTGATACATGACTAAATCTCGTTTGGCTAGTTTATGATGGCAAATGGCACTCTTGTTCGTGTCCTCATCCATACAGATGTCAGTAAGTATTTGTACTTCAAAGCTGTTGATGGAAGCTATGTCTACAATAAAGGAAAGGTATAATTTTTATTTTTATGATATTGGAATTTGCTTGTTATTAGGTTTTGTATATATTTGATCTTCACTTGGTTTGCTGGTGAGTAAACCCATGATTATAGATTCACAAGGTTCCAGCAACAGACATGGAGGCACGCAAATCTTCACTGATGGGCATATTTCAAAAGCTCCGTGCTCTCAAGTTTTTGACTTATGCTCAAAATTATAATGCAAATGATCCCAAAACACATGAGGGGATGGACTTGACTAGAGTAACAACTAGAAATCTAATTGCGTAAGCTATTGCTCATTGCCTTTTCTGTACAGGTTTCTCTCTCTTGCTTTCTGTCTTTAGATATTTAACCGTACAATTTAAGTGGTCTCAATATGTTTTCATAGACATCAAGTAATTGGTGTTAGGGAATGTTGTTGGAGCTTCAGTTTATAGGGGCACAGTATTTCATAGTTGTAAATTGTAAATGTTATGGGAAAAGTGCTTTGGAGCATAACCACATATGATATGGGAGCGTAGAATATAACGTGGAAGGTCAAGTCTTATAGAGCTCTTTAATTTTATAATAAATATTTGAATGTGAAGTTCTTCAGTGGAAGTAATAAATTTGGTTTCTTGTTTCCCGATGTTTACATCTTTTATTATTTACTATTCATCTCTTCAAAGAAAGAAAAGTTGATCTCAACTGATGGCCTTGTTGATAGTACATGTGTGCTGAACATAGTGAGAACCATAGCCCATTTGCTTATCATACTTTTGACATATTGACAGAAAATATCGTCTGGATGACAACACTGTGGAATTTATTGGTCATGCATTGGCGCTTCATAGAGATGATCTCTACCTCAATGAACCTGCACTAGATACCGTGAAGAGAATGAGGGTGAAAATTGCCCTGATTTTATATTTAACACCTTTTTGTTGATTCTGATTCTTGCACATTGAAAGTTTCAGCAGCTTTTTTTTGCACTTATTTTTCTCGTTCCTGTACCATGTCATAGCTTTATGGGGAGTCTTATGCACGTTTTCAAGGAGGATCCCCATACATATATCCTTTGTATGGATTGGGAGAGCTCCCCGAGGTCTCTCTCTCTCTCTCTCTCTCTCTCTCTCTCTCTCTCTCTCTCTCTCTCTCTCTCTCAGAGATCCCCCCCCACCAAAAAAATAAAAATAAAAAAATCTCTCCCTTGTACTTTTAACTCATTTTATAAATTATGGGCTCTATTCAAGGTTTATCAGTTGAAATCAATTATTTCTTTCTCAGGCATTTGCACGGCTTAGTGCCGTCTATGGTGGGACATATATGTTGAACAAACCTGAGTGTAAGGTACTCCGTATATTAGGTTTCACAGATCAACACTATCTTTGTAGTTGCACTCATCATTTTTCTGGTTTATTTGTTGTTGCACTTACAATTTTCTGGTTTATAAAAGGAAAAATCTTTATGTATGGATGATAATGGACTAGACACTGAGTCTGATTTGATCTGAATTTCAGGTGAAGTTCAATGAGGAAGGCAGAGTTGTTGGTGTCGTGTCAGAAGGGGAAACTGCTAGGTGCAAAAAGGTTGTCTGTGATCCTTCATACGTGCCCAACAAGGTAATAACTATAATATCCTTTTGGGACCTTGCCCCCACGTCTCCCTCTTTCACTTTGTGTTCATTTCCTTCTCCCATATGCAATGTAACTTGTCTGATGAAATAAATGGTGAATTCTAAAAAAGGTTTTTATTGTGGAACTTAAAGGTCTCTTTTCCTTTTTAATACAGAATACATTGAATTTTGTATGCCTCACAAAAAGGTGGCTGCATTTTTAACAGGTTAGGAAGGTTGGTAGGGTTGCAAGGGCAATTGCCATAATGAGCCACCCAATCCCAAACACCAATGATTCTCATTCAGTGCAGGTTATCCTGCCACAGAAGCAGTTGGGACGCAAATCAGACATGTGAGTTCTCATAAATTATATGTTGGGTTCTTCCTCTATGGGAGTGCATGCATGTAGCTCAAAATTTGGTTAAAAGAAGTGGGGATTTGATCACTAACCTGGATGCAAGATGAAATCCAGCTTTTTAACATGGAGTGGGGGGAGATCAGAAGAGAGGTTTAAGAAAATAATTTAGATTTTTCAATGGCCGCCAAGGGTTATGTTTCCTAGATCGTTATAGTCTGTCAGTTGAGTGTTTTTGACAGGGCTTGTATAATTTGCCTGGAAGTTTTGGTTTAATTGGGCATTTGGATATCTTATGGAAATTGCTACTCTTTTTTGAGATTAATATGGTGTTTGAAATTAGTCCATTGATTCCTTTTATACTAGTAAGATTTTATTCAAGAAAGAGAGAATAATAATATCCTAAATTTTTCTAAATTGTAGATGTAGGAGAAAATCCAAGAAGGAATTATATTCAATTCTTCCAAGGACACTCATCCGATCATATAATGATATTAGGAATAAGGACCTAAGTGAGTTCTGATTCAGCTCAACACCATTAGAAGTTTGATTTTTACACTCTTGCCACAAAATCCACATAACACAAAGTGAAATTGCACATGGACTCTTTCAGATATCATTCCATCTAAACCCGAGAAAAAGGTAGTGACAATAAATCCCTTGCCATGTACGGTGAAGTAAGATATGATTTGCTGCCTTACTACTACACTTGCCCATATATTTGCCACCTAAACAGGAATAGCGATCGAGGACAGGAAGTATGTTTGATGATGTTTCCAATCTACTAGCCCATTGATCTCTGCAGTATTATCATTTTCAATAATTGTGGTGAAAACTTGTCTTCACTTTGCCAATTTGCTCTATTTGTTAGAGCGTGGTTGGTATTATTCCCTGAGTGGACAGTCAAACCCCGGATGGCACCTCACTTAGTCAATCCAAGGATGTTTTAACCATTGTAACTTCAGCTGGAAAATTTCACATCACTTGGTTTGTTTAGATGCTATGTTAAATAACGTAATATAACTTCATTTCAATTAAACATCAAATTCCTTATTGTTATGTTTTCTTTTCAGCGACTATATATGTGAAGAAGCTTTTTTCCCCCTAAGGCTTTGATGTATGCCAGGTTTTCTCTATATTGTTTGTTAGGAGTGCTTGTAGGAACTTTTTCACTCTCCAAGCTGTAAATCCCCACCTGCTGTTAGAGCAATAACTTCTTGTTAGATACTTATTCTAGTGCTCCTTTTCTTCTGTTATGTTTCTTGCCGGCCTGGTTTTGTAATCCTTCTATGGTTGAGCAGGTACCTTTTCTGTTGCTCCTATGCTCACAACGTTTCTCCGAAGGGAAAATTTATTGCATTTGTATCAACTGAGGCGGAGACTGACCATCCTCAGACCGAACTTAAGCCAGGAATCAACCTTCTAGGGCCCGTTGATGAGATATTCTTTGATATCTATGACAGATATGAACCATTCAATGAACCGACCTTGGACAATTGCTTCATATCAAAAGTAAGTGATCTCCGATTGTTTTCTTAATTCTTGACTCTTACTAACCTATGCATGCTAAGAAAGTCAGTCTTCATGTTTAACAGAGTTATGATGCAACAACACACTTTGAGTCAACTATCATGGATGTACTCAACATGTATACCATGATAACTGGAAAGGTAATGGATTTCTATAATGCTAAATCAATTGGTTCCTCTCCCTGTTTAAATCCCTTGTGGTCCAAAATTATGTCATGGACATGCTTATTTATAGGAACTCTTGTATTTTGACCATTCATGAAGCTTTTATCACTCATGTCGGCTATAAACAAAGCATTTTAGTGGCCATTAGAAGTGCTTTACGCAAAAACAGCTCTTGTTTCTCACCATAGTTGGAAGTGCAAGTTCTACCCTCATAAGGTTTCAAGTAAAAAATGATTGATTGGTGCTTGTGAGCAGGTTCTTGACCTCAGTGTGGATTTAAGTGCTGTCAGTGCTGCAGAAGAATGAGGATTGAGGGAAACAACTTTGGGTGCTTGAGCTGATATTTCTGCTTTGTTTTAAGTTCCAAGAGCGGCAGTGGACTTGTTATTGTTTTCTATTTCTGTCAGACTATATGTCATATGTGATAAAATGTTGTCTCCCAAAGAATGTTTGGGGAATTAATAAAATAAATAAATTATAGGGAAAATTACTTATTTAGTCTCTAGGGTTTACACTCAGTTTATTGTAAAATTATGATTTTACAACAAAGATCCTAAATTTTAAAGGACCCAATCCTAAACTAATGTGCATTAATTATAGGGAAAATAATATGGATTGGACCGAGATATAACGAGTAAGTTACCAAACACCACCCTTAATCGAGATGTTGCCAATCATAGGACGCCACGGCATTGACAACGAAAACCAACCTATGTGAGCTCGGGTGCTACGGCATTGGCACCCAAGCTCTACCTTACTTAACAAGTCTCCAAACAAACAGTTAAAGCAAGTAACTTCTTGGCCCAGAAAATTTACATATCACATATTTGAGGTACTTTCCATTATTCATACAACAGTAATGTGAAGGCTCAAAAGAGAAGATAACGTACGTCGGATTCATAATCAGCTGGGGTGCGTCATGCTTGAAGGTGTGGGACACAAATCACGACATTTTTCTGCCGCCCCCTTTCACAATCACATCGCATCCTGACCCTCCAATGCAGAACGATAAGACACCATTTCCAAACCTGTTTGAGACAGACAGCGACTACCTTGCTCCTCTCCCGATGCGGAAAAAAAGTGCTCCATCTTGATTTGATAAATAATGAGAATCCTTGGTTCAACATGAGTCAATTATGGCTATGATTTCTAGGTCAAACACAACTCGGCTTGATGAGCCCTAAGGGCTATTATAAGGAAAGCTTGAACCAAGTATGATCTCTTTGGAATCTACAACTAAAAATATATGCTTGGATATTCGTTCTCGAATTTTGGATAATTAATTATTGACTTAAGTATCGGAGCTATCACTGCCAACTCACACCAACAAGCTCTTCGTACATCTTTTCGTTTTGCAGATCATCTCATTTTAGTGGTCACCTACCAAAAAACTGCATCAACACATGATATTTATTAACGGTTCTAAGAATCATATCTCAATAATATAGTGTTAGAATCATAAAAATTTCAATAATCTAGGTACGTATATAGGATCCAAATAAAACTTATATAGAATCCCTTAGAATAAATAGTTCAAATTTTCATATCAAAAAGAAAAATGTTGATTGGGTAGGGGGTCAATTAGAAAAAGGAAGTTCTAACAGTGGTAATGTTGGGTTATGAATGTCCAAGAACAAACTTCTCTCAACTCGACTAACCTTTTTTTTTGGCCGACATGTTTGCATAAGGGGAGGGAAATGAGGATGATGATTCAAACTAGTAATATTCGTTTTATGAGACGTGACTCTTAGCCAATTGAACTATTCAATTAAGTACCCTTGTTGATGGCGTAATTTGGTCAACTTGTTGGGTTATGAGTGTCTCAGAACAAACTTTTATGAACTCAACTAACCCCCCCCCCCCCCCCCTTTTTTTGCTGACAGGTTTGCATAGGGGAGAGAAACAGAGATGATAATTCAAACTAGTAACATTTGTTTTATGAGACGTGATTTTCAGCCAATTTAACTACTATTTAGGACTCAATTAACCCTAGTTGATGGCGTAATTTAGCCATCTTGATGTGGTCAATCAGTAAGTAATTTTTAGCAATCAACACCTATTAATTCAATAGTTATAAACTGCCCAAAAATAGCCCTAGAGAATCGATTTCCAGCCCTATATTTGTAAGACAAACGTACACAGTACACATTTATTAAACTTGTTTATGTGTTTGTATACCATTAAATTTGTTTGTTTGCTATCTCACAAAGGAGAAATGGACAGGATTCTAACTTTGACAACCATCGTACCACGTCACTTTCTATTCACGCGTTTAGACCCCACACGGAAACCAGCCATCACTGACATCAAGACTGGCTCAATTCTTTGGATTCGGATTAAATTCTTAGCAATTCGTAAGTAAATATGAGAAAGCCTGAACAAGATTTAGAGCATTCTCAGCAGCTTTTTTATCATTTTTTTTTTTTAACATTTAAGAATTTAAATTACTTTTTACTTTTCTATGTTAAAATACATACTAATAGCTTCCCTTAATCATTCCCTATATCATTAAAATATTTATTTTTTAATTATATTATATATATGAGAGGAGAGAGTAGAGAAGAGAGAAAGTAGACCTTGTTCGAGCAGGTGGGTTGGTGGACAAGCTACCTAAGATCTGCTAGGACAAGTAAACTTTGTAAAAGCTTTCTCACATTTATTGTCCAAACACAAAGATTTGTGAGATCTTTGTCCTAATTCTTAGTCGCTAAGCTTTCATAACTTGCTCCTACTAAGATTGGATTAGGACCCTCCAACCATTCTTTTTGGGTAAGTAGGGACCCTGCAAGGCTGCAACCCATCACCATATCACCATAGCTAGAAGGGATCGCTTTCGACAACACGAATTGAAGGACAGTGTGGGGGTGAGGGTGGGAGGGAAACAACAAAAGAAGCTTGGGCCACGAGGCCCCCAGTCACCGTCGGACGAATGACTTGGTGGATGTGGTGGGATAATAAAACAGGGGACTTTTGGAGGGTTTGCTCTAGTCAAACATTTCACATTCCTTAAAGCGTACAGATATATATGAAGCAAGCAGCATGCACCAACCAAAAAGGATGTGAAGAAGATTAAGATATGACACGAAGAAGATGGGTGGATTACTCCAGGCTCTCATCGCTCTCACCCGCCATGCCTCCTGGATACCCAAACGAGCTTCTCTTCTTGCATGATAAGCACTTCGAGTTACATGGAGAGATTATGATGTTTGTTCTCGTCGCTGTCTTCTCTCTTTTCATCTTGTTTATTGTCTTGCTGCCTCGCCTCAAGAGCGCTAGTGGCCAAGAATCGGAGCATTCGGGCTCAGTGACTCGGCAGAAGTGTCCGTTGCCGTGGCCGAGGAAACGGAGGACGATGGAAGATGTTACACCAGAAGAAGGGTCAGTGCAGCGAGAGAGTGAAGTTAGCAGAAAATTCCCCCAGTTCAGTAGTTCGGTTTGAGAGAGCTTTTGCTATATAATTCATATTACTGAGCAGGTATTATGAACCTGCTTGAGGGTTAATTATTTCAAAATTCACTATTATTTTATGTACTTAATATTCTGAAGTTTAGGTTTGATGCTTGGTATTAATTAATCTCTAACCAGTGGCTGTAAGTCTCCCATGATCTGTATAATCATCTTGTGTTCCCATGATATTTACTTTGCTTAAATCTTATGGTTTAGATCTCCCTAAGACAAGCTCCTAAATTCTAGGAGTTTTTGTAATTATGCTTCTTCCAAAATGTCACTCTCTACTTTTTGTTACTTGTTTAAGATATTTCTTCGAAAGACTAGAAAGTCGTCTCTCACAATTATTCCAAAAATTTAAATTGATAAAAAAAAATAATAATAATTTAATTATTTAATTAATATTCTAACACTTATTATTTCTTTTCCAAAAACGCTCAACCCGCTTTAAATGAGTCTAGTACAAATGCAACTAACATTGATTGTAAAGGTATGCTCAATGTACATTACATACTACAGTAGAAAGAAACAATGCACAAGTTTCAATATTACATTGGATTCCAGATTGCAAGAAGAAATTACCATCTCATTTATCATAGGCTGGCTCTCTTTTTTGGATAAATGAGTATGTATTGAAAAGAATGAAGAAAAGAAACGATGGCACAAAGGGTAAACCACAGTGAATATGATTCTCCATTTCAAATGGATACAACGGTGTACATTATGTCAATATTAATAGTCTTTTAAAAAATTTAAATAATATGACATCATATACATGAATTAATTCTATCAATTTCATTTGAAATTGAGAAACGTCTTGTCCAAACCCCAGACAAAAGGATGCACTTGAGAAGGAGCCCCATAGGCATACAAGTGCAATTAATCTTACAAGCCTAATAAGAGTTGGCTCTCTTGTCCTAAAATTGTCCAAAATTTTAGTATACAACAAATACATTATCCACCCCTACGTCAGGTCAATCCCAACACTTCCCTCTGTTCATCAAGTTTGCTTTCCTTAACTACTGAAATCAGAAAACAAGAGTGCCCACCAATATGGAAGTCAAGGGAACTGTCAGGTTGTCATCAAGCTCAGTGCTTATAGGGAGTGATTCCACCAGTGCTGAGGCAAGAGACACAACCAAAAAGCCCAAAACCATTTCCCAATTTCCCCGAACAAATCCAAATAAGGAGAAATAGTACATATACCTGTCAAAGTATCATTTATCACAAGCAAAAACAAATAATTATGCAGAGCTCAAAGAGTAATAGAGGGGGGAATTTTTTACCCTACAGATGCCAAAAATCCGCCAGACACCATTGCTACACTGCCAGCTACAGATTTGTCTCTGTTGTAGGGAATTTTATCACCACCAAACCGCCTTCCAATAATGTCAGCTAAACCTGAATCAGGGAAGTAAAAGCCCATTATTTCAAAAGTCAAACAGAGAAGATCTGAGTAGGTTTGCTGTTTTTTGCACAATTGTGCAGAAGCTGATGTTAATTACTACAACGGCTAGAGTCTACCCAAATCAAGCCAACAGAACAGACAAGAGTAATTAACTCGATAGGAATTACCATCCCCAGCACAGAGGTTACAGATTGCTGCAATTGAAATGGGGGAAGTTCTCCAATAAATTATACAAGCCAAAGTGATTGTTATAGTATAGTAGAGTGGTCCCTTGAGAAGTTCCCTGATGCATAAAGTAAGCTAAGGACAAACTGAAAAGTAATGTAAAGATATGATTAATCAATCAATCAAAAATATGTGTGTGTGTGTGTGTGTGTGTGTGTGTGTATACTTAAAAAGAAAAATGATTTTGCTTTGAATCTTTGCTCAGACGTGGCTCAATTTTAGAAAATTTGATTCCCACCTAGGAGATATCAGAATTTATATGGCAACCCAGCAGATAGAACCTTAACCAGTTCCTTATTTTGGATTACCAGAGGATATAATATCAAAAGTCCAGACAAATTAACCTCATTTCTGATATGGGTCAAGCACTTGAGTCATTTCATAGCAAAAGTGGTCTCTCTAGGTGGGATCAAGTCCAGGGAAGAGAAGCAGACATATATGACTCATTTTTCAGAGAAACATTCCAATTTCCCAACCAATAATTCTCTCAGAGTTGTAACCTATAGTCTCCGTGTCTGCTCATTGACTTCACTATATCCTCATCTTTCATTATTCCACGTCCCAAGAGAAGCATTCGTATGATATTGATGCCCGGAACAAGAGATGCTAAAATGGCCCCCCGATGCCCAGAACTGTAATATTTGGTAATAGCTATTCAGAAGACAGATTATGTAGTAAAATTATGAAAAAAGTTCATTGACAATAATAAGATTACCTGAACAGAGGCCAGCAAAGCATGAAAACCAGCCCGATGCTTATATGCACAAGCTTCCGATTCAACTTCTAAACATGGCCAAAAAATAAAGAAAGTATTTGAGGGAAAAAGTAGAGGAAAAGAAAGACACAAAATTAACAATGTGGAAAATTCCTTAAATGCACATACTTTCAGACAGCATGTTATGCCTGTTTGTCCCATTTTTAATCGACTGCATTTAATTATATGGTTCTTTAGTTTTGCAAGAAAAACAAAATGCCACCACAAGGGCTAGATTAAAAGAGAAAGAAAGCTAATCAAAATCCATCTCATATAGTATCTAAAGGCTTTAAAAATAGGACGACCTTTGTTTTTTTTTTTTTTTTGGTTTGTTTGTTTGACATGTTTGCAGGGAAAAGGAGATTCGAATCACCTCCCCCTAAAAAATAGGACTTTTGTCTATAGAAAAAGCTTAAAAAAATATTTTAAACTTTTAAGATTTCTTCAAACACAGTTTTAGACTATTTTAGAAAGAAAAAAAAAATAAAAAGAAGTTTTTTAAGTGCCTTGTCGCAATCCAAATAGGCTCTAAGTTTGCATGTAAATTTTTTGAAGACAACTACATGGGAATTTTGATATATACATGTATAGGCAAGTCAGACATCAAGCAGTTGTGAATTAGAGAAACAAGAATCAGCCACTCTGAACCTATCCTTAACTTCCTTCTATATAAACCAATTCTGAACCTATATTTCTGCAATTCACCCGAGCAACTAAGATTATTAACCAAACCCAGAAGAGCTCTAATAAAAAAAACCCAAAAGAATCAAATTCCCATAAACTTGTAACCACTTACTGATACAACATACAAAAGAACAAAGGGGGATTTTGATTTTGACCTGGTCGAAGAACCCTCGTTTGGCGGTCTCTACCCAGACTCGAAGAATCGACAGCACGATGCAACCGCTCAAGAGGGTGGCGCAGATATCGGAGACGACCGGGTTCTCAAGCACCATAGTAGCAGCCGGTGGCTTGGCGTCCCGGTTCAGTACTCTGGTCTGTCTGGGTCTGGAAGGCTTCAATCTTAATGTAGTGTGGGCCAACCGGCCAAGTATTCGCGTGGCAGAGTTTCAGACACGGGAAACAAACAGACGAATGAAAATAAATCCAAAATGGAACCCCTATGTTGCGTGCTCAATATCTTTACCCGTTTGATTATTCTCTCTCACGCGCACAAGCACAACCTTTTTAACTACAGTCTCTTTCACCCCCCAAAGTCAAAACCACTTTAGTTTCGTTCATGGCTCCCTTATCTCTCTCTCCTTAACTCGTCTCAAACACTACTTCGTCTCTCCAAAACGTGCACCAGCTAGCCAGCAATAGCTGACCAAAAGAGCTCAATAATTGAGGTACCAAAAGGCCTCCCAAAGTCTATCTGTAGGTAACTCTCTACTGCTCCTATTGACTATTAGATATTAATAATCTAGCAGTTCCTACTAGCTTTTGCATATAATTATTATTATTATTATTATTATTATTATTTTTAAGAATATAATAAATTTTGTGAAGTTTTAGTAAAATTTATGAATTCGCTACTTTCAACCCATGCATTTAGATTGTAATATTCTACACAAACCGGTTTCTTTAACTGGTCAACTTTTTACCCTACATTTTGTTGTCAACTTTTTTGAGCTATTCATGTGTTACATTATAAGGAGTAGTGTTTTTTTTTTAAAAAAATGATGAAACTCCCCAAGATAGGCCACTTTGTGTACCACTCTTGAAGGGAAAATTCTGAACCCGTGCAAGGCACCCCACTCTTGGTTTTCAATTTTTCTTATAAATTTTTTATTAAGTTATATATATATATATTAAAATGGATTAATTTGACCCCTCATTCATACTTTAGTTCCTCTAGATGAGAAATTTTGGCTCCATCCCTACTCCGCATGGATTGGGTAAGACTCAGCTTCATTGTAAGCGTAGCCCCAAAAAATTATTTGCCAATAAGTCCAAGCTAGGCTTCACCACTTGTGGTAGGATTTAAGCAGGAGTTTTTTGATCAGTAGATTGTTGTATTGGCACATACAAAATATACAATTGAGTCTTCTGCATTCTAAATTATGACTAAAGTTTTTGTTAAATATATTGAAGAGGAGAGAAAGGAGGGAGCGTAAGCGTAGAAACGTAATGGGATACATCTTATTTATTAAATTGTGTTGAACAATATTACAATAATCACAAAAAACCCTAGAATATATAATAATAATAAACCTAATAAGGAAACATAATAGAGTAGAATATAAAAAATTCTAACATCCCCTAAAACTCAAAGTGTAAGCTTGAGTTTTGGAAAAAGAAAGGGAAATAATTTTTTGCTTTTTCTTTTAATGGGCTACTTATATATATTTTCTTCTATATTGTGATATATTATATATACCTCTTTATTTATAGAGAGAATGAGTAGAGGATAAACAATCATAGACTAATTCGGGTAGAGAATAAACCTTAATAGGAAAGACAATGTACAATAAGTTTATAGAATATTTTCTTCTTGTTTCAATGGCAGAAAATTATCTCTATCATATATGTTGTTCCATTTCCAGGCAGTGCTTGCAGTCTTACTTAAGTGCTATAGGGGTATCATTTATCATTTATGGCTACGTAGTACGTACACCCTGAAACATATAAAAAAGAAGACGTAGAAAATTGTTAACCAGCAGGCAACAGTCATTGAGGAGGTCAACTGGGAGGTTTAAAAGAAGAATTTTCTCGCCAAGTCCAACCCCATGCACCCCGAAGCTCACCAACTACTCTCCTTTTCCTCCCCCGATCATCATCGCTTCAAGCTTTTGCTCAAGCCGCTGTCTCGAACCGCAAGTGGTGCACGTCGGCCAGCACGTGAACCGGGACCAGACCCGACAAGAACCTCGACACGGTCTTGTCAAGCTTCTCCATCTTCCTCGCCAGCCGCAGGTTCTTGAAGACGTTCCAGCGGGGGGAAGCGAGGACCTTGTGGGACAGCTTAAGGCCGTCCCTGAGGGTCTCGGAGAGGCGGTCGAGCTGGGACTGACGGGACGCCGGTAGCTCGACGCCGGAGTACTTGATCTCGAGGATGATGGGTTGGAGCTGCTCGATGGAGGAAATGAGCTGCTTGGCGCTCGACTTGTGGAGGCAGGACTTGAGTGATATGGCTATCAGCGTCTTCAGAAGCTCGGTGGCCATCTCGCCAGCGAAGAGGTCCGTCACAGCCATAATGGAACCAAAGCTTATAGTGGTAGTATTAGGAGCTGAGAGCGAAGAGAAGGGAGCCTTGGAAATTGATCCCAATTGAGATCTGAAGAGAAGTGGTTCGAATGGGACGACCACGACGGAATCGGGGCGAAGATATTCACGTTTGCAGATGAAGCAGCCATTTCTTTAAATAAATAACACTCTACTAGAGTAGAGTTAAACTTTTGACTTTAACTTTTGTTTTGGCTTTTTATGTTTTAATTTTTTGAAGCAATTGCCTAGCCACCCTGGATTTGTCGTTGGGTGGCCATCGCTAAAGAATATTGCGTCAACGAATAGATTATAGAACTTATTTCGTGCAGGATGAACTTGGGGGTATTGGTTTTGGGAATCAGACCCCCCATCTTCTCATAAATTTTGTTTTTTCTAAAAACTAATTATGAAAATTGTACATATTTCTTAAACTACCGTTCAGTTAATAAATTCTTTCAAACTTTTAATTGGGACGTTCTCGAGACTTTACGGGACCCGTTGGAACACTGCGGTAACTCGGCCGAGACTTAGCCAAGCCCCCACCAAACCCAATCGGCCTGGACCCCTCCGTGACACCGTCGCGACTTTGTCGGGTCCCGACCAAGGCATGTACTTGTATATGTTTTTGTGCACCACTATCGGAACTCAAATTTTTTAAGTTATTTTTATTAATATATATATATATATATATATATATATATGTTGTGAATAAATATTAATTTTTATAGGATAATATTATTAAATAAAAATATTTTAAAAAAAATGTAGTAATTTTTTGTAGAGAAATTTTTTTTTTGGTTAAAAATATATTTTTACCAAAAATATTTTATGTCGAAATAAATAGAATCTGGAAAAAAAAAATCAAGGTTAAATTATTTTACATAACTGAATTTCCAACTTGCATATATATGAATTTATTCATAAAACAAAATTAAGAACAAATCAGAGTTAGCTTCAAAACAAGGCCAAGTAGCTCGAGAAGCATGTCGTCGAGATTGTCCCTTCAACTACCAAATCCATTTTTAGACCCATCTTTCATAATTTTTTTTTTTTTTTTTTGGAAAAAAAATAAAAATAAAAAAACTAATTCCCTTTTCTTCTCTTCGCAACTAGCTGCATCAATCAACCGAAAATTCATAGTAGTAAGAAGAGATCCTTGGCTGATTTAAAAGACAAGATGTTATCTAAGATTGTTGGTTGAAAATCAAAGTTGTTGTCTTAGGCGGCTAGAACCACTCTCCTTAAATCAGTTGCCAATGCCATTCCTTCTTATATTATGTCTTTGTTCTTGCTGCCCAAGGGTTTTTGTAAAGAGCTCAACTCTTTATTAAGGAAATTTTGGTGGGGATTCCCTCAGGACAAGAATCATAATCTTTCCTTTTTGGCTTGGGATAACATTTGCAAACCTAAGGCCTTGGGTGGTTTGGGTATTCGTACTATGGAGACTTTGAACTTATCTTTCCTTGCCAAATTGGGTTGAAAAATTATTACTGAACCTTCTCTTTTGTGGGTGGCTACTTTGTCTGGGAAATATCTTCGAAGTAGAGTCTCCTTTCTCAATGCTTCTATTAGCCCTTCGGCTTCTTGGTTATGGAAGGGTATTCTAAAGGCAAGGCAAGTTGTGGAATTAGGTGTTTGTTTGGCAGTTTCTTCTGGTCAGGATACCAATATATGGAAGTCTCCTTGGATTCCTTCCATTCAGCTCTTCAAGCCTTCTCCTAATCCTAATCTAGTGGATCTTCCAGATTTTGAGGTTGCTGATTTGTTGATTGAAGGTGGCAGGTCTTGGAATGTGTCTCTCTTGGCTGATTTGTTTGATTCTAATTCAGCTCAGCACATTCAAAACATTCACTTATCTCATGAAGTTTTCAGTGATAGGTGGACTTGGGCTGCTTCTCCGAATGAGCTCTTTTCTGTTAGGTCAACTCATGAATTAGCCTCTTAGGATTTGGCTTCCCGTTCTTCTCCTCTCTCTCCTAAAGATTGGTCTTGTCTTTGGTGTTTGAAGTTGCAGCATAGGTTAAAACATCTTCTTTGGAAGTTGGCATGGAATATTCTTCCTGTGCGTGCTTCTTTGGCCAGATTTGTTAACTCATTTGATCTGGATCATTGGTGTTGCCCGTTTTGCAAAGGTCTTCAAGACTCTCTCTCTCACATTATGCTTGAGTGCTTTTTTGCTAAGATTTTATGGAGGAGCTCTCCTTGGCCCCTTCTTACCGATGCTTTTTGTGAGTAACCTTTTGCAGATTGGATTGTGGCTATTTTGAGGCCTCATCAGAAGCTTGCAATTCCCATTCAGGAAGTCCGCAAGTTCCAACTTCATGCTATCATCACCATGGACCATATATGGTTTTCCAGGAACCAGCTTGTCCATCAAGCTCTTAACCCTTCCCCTTTGCAGTCTCTTTCTGATTGCTTCTACCACATCGGATCATTGTAAAGCATGGACTGCTTTCACTTTGTCCTCCATTTGGTCTCCTCCTTTGCCAGGTACCACCAAGGCAAATTTTGATGTGGCTTTGTCTTCAGATTTTGCAGTGGCTGCCACAGTGGTAAGTGATTCAAATGGTAACATCATTGGAGCTGCTACTAAGAAAATTCTTACGAAGGATGTCGCCATAGGTGAAGCTCATGCGACCCTTTTGGCAGTTCATACTGCAGTTTCTTGTGGTGCTTACTCTCTCATCCTTGAAGGGGATGCCCTCAATGTAGTCCTTGCTATTCAACAACCCCAGCTGTTTGCGGGTTGAAATTTTTCTAATGTTGTTTCTGATATTTCTTTGTATTTACATTCTTTCTTTAGTTGGAAGGCTGATAAAGTTTCTAGGAGTGCCAACTTTAGAGCATATTGTTTGGCTAAATTGGCCGCTTTCCACCTAGTGTTTGAAAGCATTCCCATAGGATCATCCATTCTCTCGTCCATCTGGATCAAGAGTGGTAAAGATCCCCCATTGTAACCTTTTCCCCTTCTCAATTAAAAAAAAACAAAAAAACAAAAAAACAAAAAAATCAACCCAAAAAAATCACGAAATGAAAGTTGAGTTTCCAAATCATGAGGTCTTTAAATATTATGTTATATGAAAATTTTCTCTTCCATTCTCTTATTACTTTACCTCCACACTTTTGCTCGCTTAAGTATCGGATTAGGCATACAGAAGCAGAGCTAAGAATTGATTTTAGTCGATATTTAAATAATAATTTTTATTTTTATTTTTATGTATATTATATAAAGAAATAGTTTATCTATATTTTACTTGTATAATTGACAAAACTCCCAATAAAAAAATAACTAAAAAAAAAAAAGTAATTGAAGCCTACTGCCCATTCCACAAATCGTATTATTTTCTCCAAATGAAACCACCTCAACTACCACACATCTCTTATCAATCTAACACCTCACTATGAGATTGATGTTTCCACCAACTCTATGGACTTTAACAATTGAGGAATGCTAAGCTTACAAACAAATTTTACAGAAAAACTTTTTCAAACTGATGTGGCACAACATGATTGAATATAAGATAATGTCAAATTTTGAAAAACCTAATCATGTTGTGCTACATCAATTTGTAAAAGTTTTTCTGTAAAATTTGTTTGTAAACTTAGCACTCCTCAATTGTTAAAGTCCATAGAGTTGGTGGAAACATCAATCTCATAGTGAGGTGTTAGATTGATAAGCCAACCGAGGGGTAGGGGTGGGCAAATTAACCGTTACCGTTTAACCGGCCGTTTACCGGCTTCGACCGAACCGATATAAACCGTAACCGATATGCCGATATCCTTATCGGTTAAAAAAAGTATACCGGAATTCGGTCCGGTCCGGTTAAGCGGTTCTTATCGGTTAACTGGTTAACCGATAAGAAACCGGAATTTTTTTTTTTTTTTTTTTTTTTTTAAGTCCTAGTCCCAAAACGGCGCCGTTTAGTCTTTTAGAGAGGTTTCCAAATTCCCACAAGTGACACAGGTTTCCGAATTTGTGTAATGGTGTTGCCCATGACTTATTTTCCTTTTGCTAAGTAACTTTAATTAGTTAATACTTTGTTTATTATTCATTAATGAATTTTATTTTAATTTGGGTTTGGGTACGTTTGATGTTTTTTTTTTAAGTGATGGCATTTGATGAGATTTCTTTGCCTTTGGTAAAAGCATTTTTCATTAACTAGTTTTGCTAGTCTAATTAGTATTCATTATGTTAATTAGTCCATTTGCTTTGGAAAAATGTATTTTATAATATTAAAAAAAAAAAAAATTGAAGTGGATCAATATAAAAAAGCTTCAATTTTTAGCCCAAAAAACAAATATTTGGGTCCCAACAAAAAGTATTTGGTCCCTAAAACAACTAATTTTTAATAAATTATTTTATCCCAACAAAAAGTATTTGGGCTCTCAAAAGTCAAAAAAACTCATTTTTGATTTTTGGCCCAACAAAATAAATCAATATAAAGCTCTCGGTTAAATCGGTTAACCGGTTTAACCGGACCGTTTAACCGTGTACCGTTTTAACCGAAATTATCGGTTAAAATTCTTATTGGTTCGGTATCGGTTAATAAACCGTTTAACCGAAAATTATCGGTTAATAACCGATAAGGTCCTTAACCGGACCGTTTTGACCGATACCCAGGCCTACCGAGGGGTATGCATGAAATTTTTAATCATGCACATTCATCACTTAGATGTACTATTGAAAGAACATTTGGAGTTTGGAAAAATAAGTGGAAGTTATTGCATTGCATGCCGAGTTTTCCTTATGATAAATAAGTGAAAATCGTGGTGGCGTCTATGGCTCTTCATAACTTCATTTGGAAGCATGCAATAAAGGATGATGAGTTCTAACCATATGATGATGATGAGGATTTACTACCTACTGACAGTATAAGCGATGGCGAAGCACAAGATGAGTCAAACATACAACAATCAGAGACATCATATGAAAATTCTATGAACATTGAGCGTGATCATATTGCTAATCTACTTATGACCCGTTAATGTTTTATTTTTATTTTTATTTATTTTATTTTATTTTTATAAACTACTTAAAATGTTGTAAGGATTTCCTTGAATGTTGTTCTTTTTTATGTGTTAAATACTTTTAAATGTTGTGGTGTTAAAAAGTGTGTTAAATAATTTGAAGTGTTAAATAATTTAAATAATTTTTTTTTTTTTTTAAAAAAAGAATATGTTGACGTTTGTCACGTTTTATTACATAAACCATTAAAAAAATAATTTTTACTTGTGAAAGCTAACATTAACCATTTTTATATAAAAAGGTTGGTATAAAATGGGGAAAAAAAAAATCATTACCAACCTTAGGCCTTTATTGAAAAACATGTAATGATTTTATGTAAAATGATATATATTTGGTGTCACATAATGATTTTTTTTTTCGGCCTATATTAAAAAAAAAAAAAAATCATTACATGTCCTTTAGTGTCATTTTTTCAACTAAAAGCATTTTTTTTTTTTTGTTACCAAACATCAGTAACATAAAAAAAGTACTTAAGACATACGGTTACCAAACATGTAAACAGCTTTTCAGTAATAGCAGTTTTGACAAAAGCTCACAGGCAAAAGCTCTATATTCAAAAGCTCTATTTTTCACCGCAATCCCAAACAGGCTCTTAATCTTGCTTAGGTTAGAAAGCTACATTTGGTTTTGGTAATCTGGCTTTTTGGTTTTGTTGTATCTTTCACGAATATAATAATATATGCTTGTCAATTTCTGGATTTGGTATATATTAATATTTAGTAACGTTTCAAAACTGACACGTTACTAAACTATTAGTAACGTGTTAGTACTAACATGTTACTAAATAGTAACGTGTCAATATTGACACGTTACTAAACTGGATTTAGCAACATCTAAATTCTTAACATGCCAGACATGTTACTAACATTTAGTAATGTGTCAACCCTATTGACACGTTACTAAACTACTGTAACTAAAACACCAATTTTTTGTAGTGACTCTCGAATAGGAAGTAGACACCTAAGTTTAAAATATCAAAAAATAATATAAATCTTCACACAAAATAATTTTCATTCTCTTGACAAAATACACATTGACAAAACTATTAACAAAATCACCAAAGCCACTGTCTTTCTTGGTTTTGGAGATGCGAGGGCTTGGAGGTGGATGGGAGGTTCGTTGTAGGTGGTGCGCATTGGGTTAAAATGAATTGAAAAATTCATAAGATTAATTTAAATTAATTAAGAATACATTATTTTAATTTTTATTGTATTTAATATTTTTACTTGAAGTATCAAATTTTTATTGAAGGTTGTAAAATAGACTTTCTACCGTTTATTATACTACTGATAGGTTTCGAATGTAGTTGTCATATCAAAAACAAAGTGACTTCTTTTAAGACATCTGATACATATTTGGAAAACATATTAATTTGGAGCAACTCAACACTGAATTTCGTATTATATATATATATATATATATATATATATATATTGTAACAAACCACTTCATAGAGAAGAACCAACAGAACAAAACCCTCACAAAGAGGGAAGAGAAGGGGGTGGATTTTTTCCACTACAAATGAGAATAGAGAGAGGAGGGGAAAATAAGGAGGGAATACAGCCCGAGATAACTCTTCCCGCAGCCCTATATGTCACATGATGAGCGTAAAAATTTGCACTTCTGTTGATGTTTCTGGCCCTATATCTTCTAATTTTTTTTTTTCTTTTTGGGTTGTCTCCTTCATGATTAAACTCTAGTAGCTTAAACTGTGCTAGCTTCAATATTATTATGCAAGCTTTTTGTAGAAAAGAAAAAAAAAAAAAAATTCGAATTGCTTGTCTGGATGTCCACATGGCACAATTTGGTGACATGTTTGCTGTTCTATAATGATTAGGTTCCATACTTAGCCTGTACCCTTTCAAAAACTCATGGTAGCTTTCTCATGCATTCAAAGCTATCATATTTTCCCATATGGCGTGGGTCTTAATTACCGTTGGGGAGATCCTTAATAGAGATAAGCATGAATACACTACAAAAAAATAAATTTTTGCTGACTTACGATTTCTAACATGTCAGGTGGTCTAACACGTCAGAAAATCCTCCTAACGGGTCGGTTTTGAAGTGTTTCGGGCGTTACAATTGTGGGTGTCAGAAATGAAACAATTTTGACGTGTCAAAATTGGCACGTCAGAAAATTTTTCTGACATGTCACTTTCTGACACGTCAAAATTTTTTCTGACGTGTCAAATTTTGACACGTCAGTAAATATTTTTAAGGGAAATCATATCTAAAATCCTTAGGTAAACGCGCTTTTATTAAAAACTCCCTGGGTATTTTTTTTTTGAAAATTTAGTCTCTGGATCATTCGAAACTACTAAAAAACTCCCTACCGTCAATTTTTGTTAACTTCCGTTAGTCTACTCAAAACTCACCGTTTTATCTGATTAAAATATTATTTTTTATTAATTTACCGCCACCCCTGGCCACCCTTCAAATTTTTTTTTTCTTTTTTTTTAGATTGAATTTTTTAAATTAAATTAATAAAAAAAATAATATTTTAATCAGATAAAATGGTGAGTTTTGAGTAGACTAACAGAAGTTAACAAAAATTGACGGTAGAGAGTTTTCTAGTAGTTTCGAGTGACCCAGAGACTAAATTTTCAAAAAAAAATACCCAGGGAGTTTTTAATAAAAGTGCGTTTACCTAAGGATTTTAGATATAATTTCCCTATTTTTAATTGAAAAAAAAAATTGACAAGTCAGGAAATTTAAAATTATTAAAAAATAATAATTTTTCTTTTTTAAAATTTTTTCTAGATTTTTTTTTTCAATTAAAAATATTTTTTTAATTCTTGAATAGTAGGTTTCTTCTCCCCCCAGCTCTCTCCCTGATCTCTTCCTTCCTCCATTTTCACTCTCTCTCTCTCTCTCTCTCTTCTTTCCTCCATTTTCAAAAACCCAAACCCAAAAAATCTTCAAAAAATCAAAAACCCAAACCCAAAAAATCTTCAAAAAATCAAAAACCCAAATAAAAAAATAAACCTTATCCTTCTTCGATCTTCTTCTCTTCAAATCAAAAATAAAAAATCTCTCAAATCAAATAAAAATAAACCAAATCAGAGCTTCTTCAAATCAAAAATCTCTCTTCTTCGATCCTCTTCTACTTTTTTTTTTTTTCTTCTGCTTCTCTTCTTCAATCTTCTGATTTTCTCTCTCTTTTTTTTTTTTTTTCTTCTGCTTCACTTCTTCGATCTTCTCTTCTCCTTTTGTTTTTTTTCTTCTTGATCTGCTTTTCTTCTTGCAGCTGTGCAGAGAGATTGAGAGAGAAGAGGGAGATTCAGAGAGAGAGAGAGAGAGAAGATTTGGAATTAAATAAAAAAAGTAGATATGGGAAAAGAATAAATAATAAAAGAGAAAAAGAAGAGGGAAAATTAAGTTGAATGTCCAGCTTTTTTTTTTTTTTTTTTTTGGACGTGCTAGTTTTAGCACGTCAGAAACTTATATATATATATATATATATATATATATATATAAAGAAAATAAAAATAAAAGAAATTCTGACGTGCCATATATATGATAAGAGAAATGTTTGGTTTTTATTTTTTTGTCTATCTCTGTATAAGAGATAAGTATGTTCGTCGTCCCTAAGGGGTAGCTCAATCGGTTGAGGACCACGCCTTATGAAACGGAAGTCAATAATTAGAATTCCCTCTCCCCCCTCTTGTGTGAACATGTCAAAAAAAGATAAGTATGTCGATCCTACATATTTAATAGTGAATTTAAGAAGAAAAAAAATAAAAGGATACGAAATGTGTAAGAGAATGACACTAAACAAGTACATCTCATATTAGCAAGGAATATCTAGCTCAATCATCAACAATATCTTATGATGAGGCAATGCAAATTGACCAAATTACGTACCTAATGCGAGTCATGTGACTAATTTATAGCATCTACCAGCTGAGACAGAATCAAGATTTCTTAATTATTAGGAGGTCATAATATGAATGAGGAGCTAATTATAATTTAATTTTATAGGGTCAAACCTAGTATGTGTGTGCGTGTGTGTGTATATATATATAATAAACAAAATTAAGAAAAAATTTGAAAATCTAGGGTCCTTATAACCAACATTTAATTCCATCCCTTCACATTTTTATCGTACAATGTTGATGTATCCGTTTCAACCAATCCTTAGATTTGCTTTTTTTATTATTATTATTACTATGATTGATCCAAAGGTTGCTTGGGATTGTCATATTAGCATTATGGGATAAAAATGAGGTTTCTAACTCTACTCTTTTAACAATATAAGGCGAGATTTGTGTTTTAGAGTATGAGTAAATAGTAATCTTATACACCAAACTTTTATTCCATAATGCTAACGTGGTAGGGTCTAGAAGTAATTAGAATTTTTTTTTTTTTTAATAAGGACTGATCCAAGAATTATTAAACTCCATGATGCAGCTTGACTAAGTGGAAGCGAGTAAAACAATACAAGAAGAAGGATAAATAATTCTTAGACCTTGCGTCTATCAAGGGTGTGAGAATTCTTCTCAAAACTATAGAGTTTATCTAGGGTTTCAAGAAAAAATATGAAGAAAACTCATCTGAATAATTCTTATTGAAAGAAAATTGATCAAATAACATAAACTGTCTTTTCAAGAGGCTATAATCATATATTTATAGCCCCAAGACCCCTAGTACTAGTAAAGAACGGAATTAGGGCTCCCACAACCCTAATCCTAGTAAAACAAGTAAACTAAGTCGGTTTAAAACAAATAACAACGGAAGAATAACATAGAATTGTCCGAGTGCGCTCGATCACAGGTATAGTGCGATCGATCGCACTACCAAGGACTTGTGCGCTCGACCATGCGCTCATTCGCAGGCTCGGTCGCAGTTCCAGGGGCTTGTGCGCTCGATCGCAGAAATAGGGGAGTATCAGTCGCAGTTCCAGGGACTACCTTCTCCATATCAGGTGCACTGTGCTAGATCGCAGTCAAGGTGCGATCGATCGTAGTTCCAAGGACTACCTCTTTTGCTACGCGAGTTTGGGATCGTGTCACCATCTTTTCGGGTGTCTTCACACAATTATCCGTTCAGGTCTTCCTCATATACTCCCAAGCATTGTAGTCTACATCACTCCGTCACATCAATATAATAGGATAAAATAAAAATGTAGCGTGGTATAATATTTCTCTTTAGGGTATTAGACTTGTTTCAAATTTACCAAATGACCCGCTATGGGGAATAACAAGTGGTGCAATAATGTGACAAGGAAATATTTGGTACACAGGAACTCAGGAAGTATACAAGTATCATTACGATTGGTTTAAAGCAATGGACAAATACTATTCTGTCGATTGCACTGCAATAATTGATGTATGTATCTTGTGAATCAGGTCCTGCACATGGATAGGAATAACTATTATGGAGGCGAATCGGCGTCACTTAATCTTGTTCAGGTCCTATTTCTGCAGTGTTATTTGAGATTTGTTGAAGTCTGAAACTTTATATAGCTCTTTTATTTGTTAAAATCCAACTATTTATTTACTGTGATTGTTATTCTTATTTACAGCTCTGGAAGAGGTTCAGGGGAAATGATAAGCCTCCGGCACATTTGGGCTCTAGTAGGGATTATAATGTGGACATGATCCCTAAGGTGTGTGTTTACTTAATTTCTCTTGTCTTCTTTCTCTACTCATTGCTGTTTGGTTCACCACCTATGGCTGTAATTCTCTTCTGTTTCAATTTCTTCTGATACATGACTAAATCTCGTTTGGCTAGTTTATGATGGCAAATGGCACTCTTGTTCGTGTCCTTATCCATACAGATGTCAGCAAGTATTTGTACTTCAAAGCTGTTGATGGAAGCTATGTCTACAATAAAGGAAAGGTATAATTTTTATTTTTATGATATTGGAATTTGCTTGTTTTTAGGTTTTGTATATATTTGATCTTCACTTGGTTTGCTGGTGAGTAAACCCATGATTATAGATTCACAAGGTTCCAGCAACAGACATGGAAGCACGCAAATCTTCACTGATGGGCATATTTCAAAAGCTCCGCGCTCTCAAGTTTTTGACTTATGTTCAAAATTATAATGCAAATGATCCCAAAACACATGAGGGGATGGACTTGACTAGAGTAACAACTAGAAATCTAATTGCGTAAGCTACTGCTGATTGCCTTTTCTGTACAGGTTTCTCTCTCTTGCTTTCTGTCTTTAGATATTTAACTGTACAATTTAAGTGGTCTCAATATGTTTTCATAGACATCAAGTAATTGGTGTTAGGGAATGTTGTTGGAGCTTCAGTTTTTAGGGGCACTGTATTTCATAGTTGTAAATTGTAAATGTTATGGGAAAAGTGCTCTGGAGCATAACCACATATGATATGGGAGCTTAGAATATAACGTGGAAAGTCAAGCCTTATAGAGCTCTTTAATTTTATCATAAATATTTGAATGTGAAGTTCTTCAGTGGAAGTAATAAATTTAGTTTCTTGTTTCCTGATGTTTACATCTTTTATTATTTACTATTCATCTCTTCAAAGAAAGAAAAGTTGATCTCAACTCATGGCCTTGTTGATAGTACATGTGTACTGAACATAGTGAGAACCATAGCCCATTTGCTTATCATACTTTTGACATATTGACAGAAAATATCGTCTGGATGACAACACTGGAATTTATTGGTCATGCATTGGCGCTTCATAGAGATGATCTCTAGGCCTGGGTATCGGTTAAAACGGTCTGGTTTTTACTCTTATCGGTTATTAATCGATAATTTTCGGTTAAACGGTTTATTAACCGATACCGGACCAATAAGAATTTTAACCAAAATTATCGGTTATAACGGTACACGATTAAACGATTCGGTTAAACTGGTTAACCGATTTAACCGTGGGCTTTATATTAATTTATTTTGTTGGGTCAAAAATGAGTTTTTTTGACTTTTGAGAGTTCAAATACTTTTTGTTGGGCTAAAATAACTTATTAAAAATGAGTTGTTTTATGGTCCAAATACTTTTTGTCGGGACCCAAATATTTGTTTTTTGGTATAAAAATTGAAGCTTTTTTATATTGATCTACTACAACTTTTTTTTATTTATAAAATACATTTTTCCAAAGCAAATGGACTAATTGAAATAATGAATGCTAATTAGACTAACAAAACTAGTTAATGAAAAATGCTTTCACCCAAAGCAAAGAAATCTCATCCAATGCCATCATTAAAAAAAAATCAAACATACTCAAACCCAAATTAAGATAAGGTTATATAGGTATATATGTAATCCCAAAACTACGTTGTTTTGGCATCCCTACTTAACGGTTCATATCGGTTAAACGGTTAACCGATATAAAATTTTTAACCGAACCGAACCGAACCGATAAGCATACCGGTATAAAAAATTTAACCGATAAAGATATTGACATATCGGTTACGATTAATAGCAGTTCGGTCGAAACCGATGCACGGCCGATAATTGGAAACCAGTTAATCTGTCCTCCCCTAATGATCTCTACCTCAATGAACCTGCACTAGATACCGTGAAGAGAATGAGGGTGAAAATTGCCCCGATTTTATATTTAACACCTTTTTGTTGGTTCTGATTCTTGCACATTGAAAGTTTCAGCAGCTTTTTGTTGCACTTATTTTTCTCGTTCCTGTACCATGTCATAGCTTTATGTGGAGTCTTGTGCACGTTTCCAAGGAGGATCCCCATACATATATCCTTTGTAAGGATTGGGAGAGCTCCCCGAGGTCTCTCTCTCGAGAGAGAGAGATTCCCACCCCACCCCCCCCAAAAAAAAAAAAAAAAAACCAAATCTCTCCCTTGTACTTTTAACTCATTTTATAAATTATGGGTTCTATTCAAGGTTTATCAGTTGAAGTCAATTATTTCTCTCTCAGGCATTTGCACCGGACATGTATGTTGAACAAACCTGAGTGTAAGGTACTCCGTATATTAGGTTTCACAGATCAACACTATCTTTGTAGTTGCACTCATCATTTTTCTGGTTTATTTGTTGTTGCACTTACGATTTTCTGGTTTATAAAAGGAAAAATCTTTATGTATGGATGATAATGGACTAGACACTGAGTCTGATTTGATCTGAATTTCAGGTGAAGTTCAATGAGGAAGACACAGTTGTTGGTATCATGTCAGTAGGGGAAACTGCTAGGTGCAAAAAGGTTGTCTGAGATCCTTCATACTTGACCCTGCCCCCACGTCTCCCTCTTTCACTTTGTGTTCGTTTCCTTCTCCCATATGCAATGTAACTTGTCTGATGAAATAAATGGTGAATTCTAAAAAAGGTTTTTATTGTGGAACTTAAAGGTCTCTTTTCCTTTTTAATACAGAATACATTGAATTTTGCTTGCCTCACAAAAAGGTGGCTGCATTTTTAACAGGTTAGGAAGGTTGGTAGGGTTGCAAGGGCAATTGCCATAATGAGCCACCCAATCCCAAACACCAATGATTCTCATTCAGTGCAGGTTATCCTACCACAAAAGCAGTTGGGACGCAAATCAGACATGTGAGTTCTCATAAATTATATGTTGGGTTCTTCCTCTATGGGAGTGCATGCATGTAGCTCAAAATTTGGTTAAAAGAAGTGGGGATTTGATCACTAACCTGGGTGCAAGATGAAATCCAGCTTTTTAATATGGAGTGGGGGGAGATCAGAAGAGAGGTTTATGAAAATAATTTAGATTTTTCAATGGCCGCCAAGGGTTATGTTTCCTAGATCGTTATAGTCGGTCAGTTGAGTGTTTTTGACTGGGCTTGTATAATTTGCCTGGAAGTTTTGGATTAATTGGGCATTTGGATATCTTATGGAAATTGCTACTCTCTTTTGAGACTAATATGGTGTTTGAAATTAGTCCATTGATTCCTTTTATACTAGTAAGATTTTATTCAAGAAAGAGAGAATAATAATATCCTAAATTTTTCTAAATGTAGATGTAGGAGAAAATCCAAGAAGGAATTATATTCAATTCTTCCAAGGACACTCATCCAATCATATAATGATATTAGGAATAAGGACCTAAGTGAGTTCTGATTCAGCTCAACACCATTAGAAGTTTGATTTTTACGCTCTTGCCACAAAATCCACATAACACAAAGTGAAATTGCACATGGAATCTTTCAGATATCATTCCATCTAAACCAGAGAAAACGGTACGTAGTGACAATAAATCCCTTGCCATGTACGGTGAAGTAAGATATGATTTGCTGCCTTACTACTACACTTGCGCATATATTTGCCACCTAAACAGGAATAGCGATCGAGGACAGGAAGTATGTTTGATGATGTTTCTAATCTACTAGCCCATTGATGTTTCTGCAGTATTATCATTTTCAATAATTGTAGTGAAAACTTGTCTTCACTTTGCCAATTTGCTCTAATATTTGTTAGAACGTGGTTGGTATTATTCCCTGAGTGGACAGTCAAACCCCGGATGGCACCTCACTTAGTCCATCCAAGGATGTTTTAACCATTGTAACTTCAGCTGGAAAATTTCACATCACTTGGTTGGTTTAGATGCTATGTTAAATAACGTAATATAACTTCATTTCAATTAAACATCAAATTCCTTCTTCTTGTTATGTTTTCTTTTCAGCGACTAGATATGTGAAGAGGCTCTTTTCCCCCAACGCTTTGATGTATGCCAGGTTTTCTCTATATTGTTTGTTAGGAGTGCTTGTAAGAACTTTTTCACTCTCCACGCTGTAAATCTCCACATGCTGTTAGAGCAATAACTTCTTGTTAGATACTTATTCTAGTGCTCCTTTTCTTCTGTTATGTTTCTTGCCGGCCTGGTTTTGTAATCCTTCTATGGTTGAGCAGGTACCTTTTCTGTTGCTCCTATGCTCACAACGTTGCTCCGAAGGGAAAATTTATTGCATTTGTATCAACTGAGGCGGAGACTGACCATCCTCAGACCGAACTTAAGCCAGGAATCAACCTTCTAGGGCCCGTTGATGAGATATTCTTTGATATCTATGACAGATATGAACCATTCAACGAACCGACCTTGGACAATTGCTTCATATCAAAGTAAGTGATCTCCGATTGTTTTCTTAATTCTTGACTCTTACTAACCTATGCATGCTAAGAAAGTCCGTCTTCATGTTTAACAGAGTTATGATGCAACAACACACTTTGAGTCAACTATCATGGATGTACTCAACATGTATACCATGATAACTGGAAAGGCAATGGATTTTTATAATGCTAAATCAATTGGTTCCTCTCCCTGTTTAAATCCCTTGAGGTCCAAAATAATGTCATGGACATGCTTATTTATAGGAACTCTTGTGTTTTGATCATTCATGAAGCTTTTATCACTCATGTCGGCTATAAACAGAGCATTTTAGTGGCCATTAGAAGTGCTTTTAATTTACACAAAAACAGCTCTGGTTTCTCACCATAGTTGGAAGTGCAAATTCTACCCTCATAAGGTTTCAAGTAATAAAATGATTGATTGGTGCTTTTGAGCAGGTTCTTGACCTCAGTGTGGATTTAAGTGCTGTCAGTGCTGCAGAAGAATGAGGATTGAGGGAAAAAACTTTTGGTGCTTGAGCTGATTTTTCTGCTTTGTTTTAAGTTCCAAGAGTGGTGGCAGTGGACTTGTTATTGTTTTCTATTTCTGTCAGACTATACATCATATGTGATAAAGTGTTGTCTCCCAAAGAATGTTTGGGGAATTAATAAAATAAATAAATTATAGGGAAAATTACTTATTTAGTCTCTAGGGTTTACACTCAGTTTATTGTAAAATTATGATTTTACAACAAAGATCCTAAATTTTAGAGGACCCAATCCTAAACTAATGTGCATTAATTATAGGGAAAATAATATGGATTGGACCGAGATATAACGAGTCAGTTACCAAACACCACCCTTAATCGAGATGTTGCCAATCATAGGACGCCACGGCATTGACAACGAAAACCAACCTATGTGAGCTCGGGTGCTACGGCATTGGCACCGAAGCTCTACCTTACTTAACAAGTCTCCAAACAAACAGTTAAAGCAAGTAACTTCTGGGCCCATATTTGAGGTACTTTCCATTATTAGTACAACAGTATGTGAGGCTCAAAAGAGAAGATAACGTACGTCGGATTCATAATCAGTTGGGGTGCGTCATGCTTGAAGGTGTGGGACACAAATCACGACATTTTTCTGCCGCCCCCTTTCACAATCACATCGCATCCTGACCCTCCAATCCCGAACGGATAAGACATCAATTTCCAAACCTGTTTGAGACAGACAACGACTACCTAGCTACTCTCCCGTTGCGGAAAAAAAAGTGCTCCATGTTGATTTGATAAATAATGAGAATCCTTGGTTCAACATGAGTCAATTATGGCTATGTGTAAAACTATTCAAGAATGAATAGAATCAACGAAGGCAGAGCATATGCTATGTGAAAGAAGAACAGACGAAGAAGAAAGAAGAAACAAGTAGATGGAGCAGAGAAGGAGAGAAGTTTTTCATTAGCATAATAAACTCACATGAATTACAAGCAGAAGCAAGAAAGCTTATATACAAGCTTTCAATGAAGCAACTGAAATTGTGAAAATAATTTAACAACTTGAACTTAAAAACTAACTAAACTAACTAATTTGCTCAACAGAAAAGAAAAAGTTAGTTTATTTAGTTTATACACGTGTTAAAACTATGATTTCTAGGTCAAACACAACTCGGATTGATGAGCCCTAAGGGCTATTTTAAGGAAAGCTTGAACCAAGTATGATCTCTTTGGAATCTACAACTAAAAATACATGCTTGGTTATACGTTCTCGGATTTTGGATAATTAATCACTGATTTAAGTATCGGAACTACCACTGCCAACTCACACCAACAAGCTCTTTGTACACTTTTTCGTTTTGCAGGTCATCTCAGTTCAGTGGTCACCTACCGGAAAACTGCATCAACACATGATATTTATTAACGGTTCTAAGAATCATATCTCAATAATATAGTGTTAGAATCATAAAAATTTCAATAATCTAGGTACGTATATAGGATCCAAATAAAACTTATATAGAATCCCTTAGAATAAATAGTTCAAATTTTCATATCACAAATAAAAATGTTGATTGGGTAGGGGGTCAATTAGAAAAATGAAGTTCTGATAGTGGTTAGGTTGGGTTATGAATGTCCAAGAACAAACTTCTCTCAACTCGACTAACCGTTTTTTTTTTGCTGACATGTTTGCATAAGGGGAGCAAAACGGGGATGATGATTCAAACTAGTAATATTCGTTTTATGAGGCGTGACTCTTAGCCGATTGAACTACTCGATTAACCCTTGTTGATGGCGTAATTTGGTCATCTTGTTGAGTTATGAACGTCCCAGAACAAACTTCTCTCAACACGACTAACCCTTTTTTCTTTTTTTTGCTGTAATGTTTGCATAAGGGGAGAGAAATGGAGAGGGTGATTTAAACTAATAACATTTACTTTATGAGGCATGATTTTCAGCCAATTAAACTACCATTTGGGACTCGATTAACCCTTGTTGATGGCATAATTTGGCCATCTTGAAGTGGTCAATCAGTAAGTAATTTTTAGCAGTCATCGACACCTATTAATTCAATAGTTATAAACTGCCCAAAAATAGCCCTAGAGAATCGATTTCCAGCCCTATATTTGTATGACAAACGTACACAGTACACATTTATTAAACTTGTTTATGTGTTTGTATACCATTAAATTTGTTTGTTTGCTATCTCACAAAGGAGAAATGGACAGGATTCTAACTTTGACAACCATCGTACCACGTCACTTTCTATTCACGCGTTTAGACCCCACACGGAAACCAGCCATCACTGACATCAAGACTGGCTCAATTCTCAGGATTCGGATTAAATTCTTAGCAATTCCGAAGTAAATATGAGAAAGCCTAAACAAGACTTAGAGCATTCTCAGCAGTCTTTTTGTCATTTTTTTTACATTTAAGAATTTAAATTCCTGTGTCAAAATACATCCCAATAATTTTCCTTAATCATTTCTATATCATTAAAATATTTATTTTTTAATTATATTGTATATATGAGAGGAGAGAGAAGAGAGAATCGTAAGAAGAGAGATGAGAGAGGAGAGAATAGAGAAGAGAGAGAAACCTTTTTTTTTTTTTTTTTAATTTTAATAATCATAAGGATTGCAATAGTGAAACCCAAAACATTGGGTTCCACTACAGCAATCATAATGTTTATGGTTCATTTAGGGAGTCTGTTATGGGACTTTTTTTGCGATTTTTTGGACATATTCTCTAAACTTAGGGAACAGACTCTCTTATAGGGAGTTTACTGAGAATGCTCTAACATGTTGTCCAAACAAGTGGATGCAGATTTTTTAGGGCCTTTTTTACGTTTGGATGATAAATATGAGAGAATTTTTTATAGGGTTCATATGTTTAAGCAGGTGGGTCGGTGGACAGATTGTCCAAAATGTGTTAGAACAAGTTGACTTTGTAAAAGCTCTTTCACATTTACTATTCGAATTACTAACAATCCGAACACAAATATTTATGAGATCTCTATCCCAATTCTTAAGCACTAAGCTTTCCTATCTTGCTCCAACTAAGGTTGCAACCCATCAGCACAGCTAGAAGGAATCAATTTCGACAACACGAGTTAAAGACAATGTCCGAATAGGTTGACGGGCTGCCCAAGATTTTGACTTTGTTGAGGCTTACTTACGTTCGAACCATAAGTAAGTATTTAGACCTTGTTCGAGCAGGTGGGTTGGTGGACAAGCTACCTAAGATTTGCTCGGACAAGTAGACTTTGTAAAAGCTTTCTCACATTTATTGTCCAAAACACAAAGATTTGTGAGATCTTTGTCCTAATTCTTAGTCACTAAGCTTTCATAACTTGCTCCAACTAAGATTGGATTAGGACCCTCCAACCATTCTTTTTGGGTAAGTACGAACCCTGCAAGGCTGCAACCCATCACCCCATCACCATATCACCATAGCTAGAAGGGATCGCTTTCGACAACACGAATTGAAGGACAGTGTTGGGGTGGGGGTGGGAGGGAAACAACAAAAGAAGCTTGGGCCACGAGGCCCCCAGTCACCGTCGGACGAATGACTTGGTGGATGTGGTGGGATAATAAAACAGGGAACTTTTGGAGGGTTTGCTCTAGTCAAACATTTCACATTCCTTAAATCGCACAGATATATATGAAGCAAGCAGGCATGCACCAACCAAAAAGGATGTGAAGAAGATTAAGATATGACACGAAGAAGATTGGTGGATTATTCAAGGCTCTCATTGCTCTCACCCGCCATGCCTCCTGGATACCCAAACGAGCTTCTCTTCTTGCATGATAAGCACTTCGAGTTACATGGAGAGATTATGATGTTTGTTCTCGTCGCTGTCTTCTCTCTTTTCATCTTGTTTATTGTCTTGCTGCCTCGCCTCAAGAGCGCTAGGGGCCAAGAATCGGAGCATTCGGGCTCAGTGACTCGGCACAGTGACTCGGCAGAAGTGTCCGTTGCCGTGGCCGAGGAAACGGAGGAGGATGGAAGATGTTACACCAGAAGGGAGGATGGATGATGTTACACCAGAAGAAGGGTCAGTGCAGGGAGAGAGTGAAGTTAGCAGAAAATTCCCCCAGTTGAGTGCTTCGGTTTGCGAGAGCTTTAGCTATATAATTCATATTATTGA
Source organism: Corylus avellana (assembly GCF_965113065.1). Classification (NCBI taxonomy): domain Eukaryota; kingdom Viridiplantae; phylum Streptophyta; class Magnoliopsida; order Fagales; family Betulaceae; genus Corylus; species Corylus avellana. Next base: position 22,535,522 of record NC_142497.1, read on the forward strand.
GCATGTATTATTATGAACCTGCTTGAGGGTTAATTATTTCAAAATTCATGATTATTTTATGTACTTAATATTCTGAAGTTTAGGTTTGATGCTTGGTATTAATTAATCTCTAACCTGTGGCTGTAAGTCTCCCATGATCAATATAATCATCTTGTGTTTCCATGATATTTACTTTGCTTAAATCTTATGGTTTAGGTCTCCCTAAGACAAGCTCCTAAATTCTATGAGTTTATGTAATTTATGCTTCTTCCAAAATGTCCATCTCTACTTTTTGTTACTTGTTTAAGATATTTCTTCGGAAGACTAGAAAGTCGTCTCTCTCCCCGACAATTATTCAAAAAATTTAAATTGATAAAAAAATAATTTATTTAATTATTTAATTAATATTCTAACACTTATTATTTCTTTTCGAAAGAACGCAGCCAGCTTTAAATTAGTCTAGTACAAATGCAATGAGCTCGAACATTGATAGTAAAGGTATGCTCATTGTACAGTACACACTACAGTTGAAAGAAACAACGCACAAGTTTCAATATTGCATAGGATTCCAGATTGCAAGAAGAAATTACCATCTCATTTATCATAGGCTGGCTCTCTTTTTTTTTGGATAAATGAGTATGTATTGAAAAGAATGAAGAAAAGAAACAATGGCACAAAGGGCAAACCAGGAGTGAATATGATTCTCCATTTCATTTGAAATGAAAACTCTTCATTTTATAATCAAATTTTAAAGTTGATGTATCTAATGGAGTAACGGTGTACATTATGTCAATATTAATAATCTTTTGAAAAATTTAAATAAAATGACATCATGAATTGATTCTATCAATTTCATTTGAAATTGAGAAACGTCTTGTCCAAACCCCAGACAAAAGGATGCACTTGAGGAGGAGCCCCAAAAGCATACAAGTGCAATTAATCTTACAAGCCTAATAAGAGTTGGCTCTCTTGTCCTAAAATTGTCCAAAATTTTAGTATACAACGAATACATTATCCACCCCTACGTCAGGTCAATCCCAACACTTCCCTCTGTTAATCAAGTCTGCTTTCCTTAACTACTGAAATCAGAAAACAAGAGTGCCCACCAATATGGAAGTCAAGGGAACTGTCAGGTTGTCATCAAGCTCAGTGCTTATAGGGAGTGATTCCACCAGTGCTGAGGCAAGAGACGCAACCAAAAAGCCCAAAACCATTTCCCAACTTCCCCGAACAAATCCAAATAATGAGAAATAGTACATATACCTGTCAAAGTATCATTTATCACAAGCAAAAACAAATGACCATGCAGAGCTCAAAGAGTAATAGAGGGGGGGAATTTTTTACCCTACAGATGCCAAAAATCCGCCAGACACCATTGCTACACTACCAGCTACAGATTTGTCTCTGTTGTAGGGAATTTTAGCACCACCAAACCGCCTTCCAATAATGTCAGCTAAACCTGAATCAGGGAAGTAAAAGCCCATTATTTCAAAAGTCAAACAGAGAAGATCTGAGTAGGTTTGCTGTTTTTGGCACAATTGTGCAAAAGCTGATGTTAATTACTACAACGGCTAGAGTCTACCCAAATCAAGCCAACAGAACAGACAAGAGTAATTAACTCGATAGGAATTACCATCCCCAGCACAGAGGTTACAGATTGCTGCAATTGAAATGGGGGAAGTTCTCCAATAAATTATACAAGCCAAAGTGATTGTTGTAGCATAGTAGAGTGGTCCCTTGAGAAGTTCCCTGATGCATAAAGTAAGCTAAGGACAAACTGAAAAGTAATGTAAAGATATGATTAATCAATCAATCAAAAATATGTGTGTGTGTATATATATATATATATATACTTAAAAAGAAAAATGATTTTGCTTTGAATCTTTGCTCAGACGTGGCTCAATTTTAGAAAATTTGATTCCCACCTAGGAGATATCAGAATTTATATGGCAATCCAGCAGGTAGAACCTTAACCAGTTCCTTATTTTGGATTACCAGAGGATGTAATATCAAAAGTCCAGACAAATTAACCTCATTTCTGATATGGGTCAAGCACTTGAGTCATTTCATAGCAAAAGTGATCTCTCTAGGTGGGATCAAGTCCAGGGAAGAGAAGCAGACATATATGACTCATTTTTCAGAGAAGCATTCCAATTTCCCAACCAATAATTCTCTCAGAATTGTAACCTATAGTCTCCGTGTCTGCTCATTGACTTCACTATAGCCTCATCTTTCATTATTCCACGTCCCAAGAGAAGCATTCGTATGATATTGATGCCCGGAACAAGAGATGCTAAAATGGCCCCCCGATGCCCAGAACTGTAATATTTGGTAATAGCTATTCAGAAGACAGATTATGTAGTAAAATTATGAAAAAAGTTCATTGACAATAATAAGATTACCTGAACAGAGGCCAGCAAAGCATGAAAACCAGCCCGATGCTTATATGCACAAGCTTCCGATTCAACTTCTAAACATGGCCAAAAAATAAAGAAAGAATTTGAGGGAAAAAGCAGAGGAAAAGAAAGACACAAAATTAACAATATGGAAAATTCCTTAAATGCACATACTTTAAGACAGCATGTTATGCCTGTTTGTTCCATTTTTAATCGACTGCATTTAATTATATGGTTCTTTAGTTTTGCAAGAAAAACAAAATGCCACCACAAGGGCTACATTAAAAGAGAAAGGAAGCTAATCAAAATCCATCTCATATAGTATCTAAAGGCTAACAGCCCGTTTGTCATTGCTTTAAAAATAGGACTTTTGTCTATAGAAAAAGCTTAAAAAAATATTTTAAACTTTTAAGCTTTCTTCAAACACAGTTTTAGACCTTTTTAGAAAGAAAATAAAAAATAAAAAGAAGTTTTTTAAGTGCTTTGTCGCAATCCAAATAGGCTCTAAGTTTGCATGTAAATTTTTTGAAGACAACTACAAGTCTACAAGGGAATTTTGATATATACATGTATAGGCAAGTCAGACATCAAGCAGTTGTGAATTAGAGAAACAAGAATCAGCCACTCTGAACCTATCCTTAACTTCTATAAAAACCAATTCTGAACCTATATTTCTGCAATTCACCCAAGCAACTAAGATTATTAACCAAACCCAGAAGAACTCTAACAAAAAAAAAACCCAAAAGAATCAAATTCTCATAAACTTGTAACCACTTACTGATACAACATACACAAGAACAAAGGGGGATTTTGATTTTGACCTGGTCGAAGAGCCCTCGTTTGGCGGTCTCTCCCCAGACTCGAAACATCGACAGCGCGATGCAACCGCTCAAGAGGGTGGCGCAGATATCGGAGACGACCGGGTTCTCAAGCACCATAGAGGCAGCCGGTGGCTTGGCGTCCCGGTTCAGTACTCTGGTCTGTCTGGGTCTGGAACCAAAGCTTATAGTGGTAGTATTAGGAGCTGAGAGCGAAGAGAAGGGAGCCTTGGAAATTGATCCCAATTGAGATCTGGGAAGAAGTGGTTCGAATCTGGACGACCACGACGGAATCGGGGTTAAGATATTCACGTTTGCAGTTGAAGCAGCCATTTCTTTAAATAAATAACACTCTACCAGAGTAGAGTGTAACTTTTGACTTTTTCTTTAGCTTTTGCTCTTTATGTTTTAATTTTTTGAAGCAATTGCCTAACCACCCTGGACTTGTCGTTGGGTGGCCATGGCTAAAGAATATTGCGTCAACGAATAGATTATAGAACTTATTTCGTGCAGGGATGAACTTTGGGGGATTGGTTTTGGGAATCAGGCCCCATCCTCTCATAAATTTTGTTTTTTTAAAAACAAATTATGAAAAATGTACAAATGTCTCAAAGTACCGTCTACTTGATAAATTCTTTTAAACTTTTAATTGGGATGTTGTCGAGACTTTACAGGAACCGTCAAGACACAGCGGTAACTCAACCGAGACTTTGCCAAGCCCCCACCAGACCCGATCGGCCTGGACACCTCCGTGACACCGTCGCAACTTGTGTATGTTTGTGCACCATGGTCAGAACTCAAATTTTTTAGGTTTTTTTTTTTAAAATATATATATATATATATATATATATATATATATATATATATATATATATTTATGTTGTGAATAAATATTAATTTTTATAGGATAATATGATTAAATAAAAATATATAAAAAAAAATGTAGTAATTTTTTTTAGAGAAATTTTTTTTGGCTAAAATATTTTTTTGACCGAAAACATTTTATGTCGAAATGAATAGAACCTAAATTGGAAAAAAAATCAAGGTTAAATTTTTAAATTATTTACATAACTGAATTTCCAACTTGCATATATATATGAATTTATTCATAAAACAAAATTAAGAACAAATCCGAGTTAGCTTCAAAACAAGGCCAAGTAGCTCGAGAAACATCTCGTCGAGATTGTCCCTTCAACTACCAAACCCATTTTTAGACCCATCTTTCATTAAAATAAATAAATAAATAAAACTAATTCCCTTTTCTTCTCTTCGCAACTAGCTGCATCAATCAACCCAAAAAAATCACGAGAAGAAAGTTGAGTTTCCAAATCATGAGGTCTTGAAATATTATCTTATATGAAAAGAAGTTTCAATATAATATGCTGTGTAATTACTAAGTACAAAAACTTAAACTTATATAATATAATTGGAATCAATTATATTCTACGACTAACTATTCATTCTTGTGGTTTTGTGACTATCATAGGTACGATATGAGATGTAACCACTTAACGTTAGAGTTAATACAATGAGTACTATATACATTTAGGATTCAAGAATCTTGCAAGAAAATTAAAAGTCAGAGTGGCGCGCTGTTCGTGATGGCAGTACAATCTCTGACACTTAAGCAAGTAAAAGTGTAGAGTTAAGGTGATAAGAGAATGGAAGACATGGTAGAGATTAGGCATACATATGCCATTCACCCCACTGACCTTATATAGGCTTGATCTTAATTTTGATTAGGGGCTTGGGTAAGAAAAATATTCCCACTCACTAGCCGATTGAGCCCTTTGACAATGTTGGGTTTCCTTCAGGGTTTTCCTTTCTTGTGGGTCTTTAACAAATCGTTGTCTTTGGCGGAATACTCCTTCTATTTTTTTTTTTTTTTACAAGTCCACACAAGAGGGGAGAGAAAAATTCGAACTAGTGACTTCTGCTTCTTTAGGCGTGGTCCCAGTCGATTGAGCTACCTCTTGGGAACAGAATACTCTCCCTTTAGGTGATCCCCCTTGGTGGACAATCTTTCCTTCTTTAGGACTGTTTCATAATCATAGGGATTTGTTACTGTATGTGGGTTTCGAATCGATGCTTGTTGGTGGGTCTAGGCACATGAGCTCCAAGGTGGTCCTAGAATCACACCTTAATTGTTTGGATATTGGATTGATAGAGGTTGGGCTGAACTAATGGGGATGTAAGCCCCAATTTTAGTAGTCTCTCTCATTCCCTTGGGCTAGCTACTTATGTACGTAAGTCGATGAAAATTAAATAGTGTTGCTTTTGCAGGCACTTGTCCATATGGTCCAATAGGATCATGACCCCTCATTCCAACTAGTATATCCCAATGCACAACAAACACCCAATTGGCAGAAGTATTCATAAGAATATTGTTATATTGGATTTAACTCTAATTATGCCAAAGATAAATCCAAACCCCATGGGCGCAACTAAGTTGACTCAATAGTCAAGGTATCGGTTAGGGCCCACGCATCTTTAAGTGAAAATCACTTGATCGAATTTCTCCTCTCTTTCTCCTTGTATAGACATGTCAAAAAATAAAAAATAGTCAAGGTATTGGCTAATTTTTTTTTTTTAAATACCTCTATAACCTTTTTAAAATCAATTCTTACCCCTCAATTTTTTTTTTCTTTTAAAAAAATACCTCTATAACCTTTTTAAAATCAATTCTTACCCCTCAATTTTATTTTATTTTTTTCTTTTTAGTTCCGCCCATGCCAAATCCTACCAAAATTATCAGCCTATTATGATCAATTTCTATTTTTAACCATAAGCAGGATGCGGCCGACAACTATTCAGTAACAAAGTATGTGTATTATTAAAAACTACACAAGACATTAAACATTATGGCAATCATTAATCAACTAAAAAGTTTAATTTAATGTATAAAATGGTGGACCTCCCAAGTATGTGGATCTGTTAATGATAATACCTTTTGGGATATTTGATAAATGCAGACAACTATAAAAAATGAAGGTATATATGTACTTGAATGTTGTAACATCAAAGTGCAAAACAGATTCAATGCCCTAGTTCTCATTCAGTAGACCAATTTGCAAGGAATGCGGCTGCGCATAGGAGTGTTCAAACGGTTATAACCGTCAGTTATTGGTTATAATCGCTAACTGCAACTGACTTTGGCGGTTATTGGCTTTTAATAACCGCAACCGCCTAAGCAATTAGCGGTTATTCAATCAAATAACCGGTGGTTATAACCGCTTTTCTTAAAATTGGCTTTTGAATTTTTTTAAGTGTTTTGAGCCTTTAATTTACCTATTTTTTGGTCTTATTTTAAGGGTATAAGGCCCCAAAAAGATGAAAAAAAACATGTACGTTGTTTTGGAGATATATATATATATATATATATATATTGGTTATCTTAATATTTGGATCTTTTATTTAATAGTTTGTTAATAAAAATATTTAATATATATTTATATTATTATATATAAATAAAGGTGGTTATCAGTTATAACCGCATTTCCCTATCCCCTAAAACCGCTAACCGCAACCGCCCTAGGCGGTTAGCGGTTTTTAATAACCGACTACCAAATCGGTTAATTAGCGGTTATAAGCGATTATTGGTTGTCCGGTCGGTTATAAACACTCCTACCATCGGATTGCGAACGCGCGAAAGCAGTTGATGGACTGACGATAAGTTGCACACGAGAGAGAGAGAGAGAGAGAGAGAGAGAAAAGATGTGATTAGGGTTAGGAAGAAAGAGCACAAGCTTTCCGGTGATGAAAGAGTCCGAAAAAGCGGAATGATGATTTTGTTACGTGAATAATTTCTTAAACGTGTAACGGAATATATAATTATTAGGTTTCGATTAGTGCACCTAGCATGTGTCCACTTACACATTGGCTATTAGCCTGTTACCTGTACCCATATAGAAACTAATTCATAGTTTTTCCTTTTTTGCTAATGTGGATTTAATAGGGTTTCATGATTATGAGAATAGCATTATGTTGGGGAAACTTACTGGCATATTCTTCTCAGCCTAAATGACAACCGCTGATTTCCTATCATTATAGAGTGACAGAATGGATACTCAAAGTGACAATATTCAAATAGTTATAGCAAGTAATTTGTAGAGTTTCCCTCTCATTCTAGCATCTATAAATTAAGGGGTGGCTGTGGCAGATCTTTCTTGTATTCTAGCCCTATTCATTTCTTCCATTTATAAGCATAAGCTAGTATGAATAGCAAGTGAAAATCCATTTTCTTTTTTCGTTTTTTTGCTGTGCTTTTTCTTCATATACTCATACGGCTATATATGGGGATTGTCTTTATAGGTGATCATTAAGTTGTTGATTGAAGAAATGGAAGGCCCAAGTAGGAGTCGTACTGTACCCCATGGGAATGTTAGCTCTGGTCATGAGCTCTACACCATTAATGGAAGTCATAGCTCTGTCAAAGGAGTTGCTGGTGCAGAAATCGAGACCGCCCAGCCCCCTCGAGGCCACGGTGACAAAGATTACTCTAACATTGACCCCAAGAGGCTTAGAAGGTTCATTAATTAATTCACTCACTTCTCTATATACAATCCTTTTCAAGATGTGCTTCCTTTTTTTGACCCAACATGTCTTTAATTATCTATCCTTGGCTTGTAGAATTATGGCAAGCAGACAGTACTCACAAAAATATCGACTCAAACAGATCCAATATATTTCAGAACTAGAAACAGAAGTGAAAGCTTTGCAGGTAATTTGCATCTCTATGATTGGATGCGTGCGTGCCCTTTTAAATAAACGCTCGTAAATATGATCCCTGAGTGTTTGTCATCAACCCTATTATTATTTTCCATATAGTTGATATGGTAAATTTATTTATTGAACCAACATGACATTCACTAATCAAAACTTTGTAACAATGAATTTTTATTTCTTTGGGATATATATATATATATATATACATGCAGGCCAAAGTAGCAATCCACTCTCCAAGGATAAAATATAGTCATCATCAAAATTTGCTTCTGAAAGCAGAAAACAATTCAATTAAGCAAAAACTTTCTGCCTTTTCTTGTGAACTTATGTACAAAGAAGGTACTCTCTCGCTCTCTTTCTTTCTTTCTCTCATCAATTAGTTTCACACAAGATCAATGAAAGATTAACCAAGAAATAATATTAATGCAGCTGAATATGAGGAACTGAAGAAAGAAAGAGACATTCTTAAGCAGTTAATGTTTGAGGCTTGTCAACAACAACCGCAGCAACTGCCAGAGATGCTCATCAATGGCGCACACCCTGGGAATCATCCGTTAGAGTATCATCATATGGGCTTAAACCAACCTGATCATGAGAGCTGTAATGATAATTTTGTGGCACCTGGGTTTCCGCAGATGGTGAACCAGAACTCTGCTCAATTTGGCGGTGGAGATTTTGTGGAGTACTTCAACCCTCCAAACCCTGCAGGGCCCTCCTAAAAGAACATTCAGTATTGGCTTGTCCCGGAAAAACTAAGTTTTTCTCCGAACTAGATTAGAGCTATTTCTTCTAACTGATCAGTCTATTAAACTCCTATATATCCAAAATATGTAATTCTCGCATGCATTTGAAAGAAAACTGTCTTTTAAACTATATATATATATTGCACTTGGGTTTAATTTTATTCGATCTTGTTTAAAATTTATTTATCTTGATGCCTTTTCCTCCCCTAGGATTCTCATTAGAACTTACATATATGAGAGGGTTTAATTTTATTCGATCTTATTTTAAATTTATTTATCTTGATGCCTTTTCCTCCCCTAGGATTCTCATTAGAACTTACATATATGAGAGGGGATGAATATGACAAGAGTTATATAGGGGATGAATATGAAAGAGTGAAATTTTCTTGTAGTCTAATTAAGCTAATTACTTGAATGGTAGGGTGGTGCATTAATGGTTTTCATTAGTAGATGAATATCATACAAGTCAACCTTAAGTAAGCAATCTAGGGTCACTAATTACACAATTCAAGAGTCACCCTACCTTTCTATTTACTCCCATGTTTTTATATATATCTATCTGTCTCTAATTTAAGGCTCTCCAAAGAATTAAAGTATATGTTTAAATTTTGATTGATCCGACGCGATCGTTGAAGTAGATTGATGTTTGATTTTTGAAGAAGGATATATAAAGTCATTTTCCTTCGACTCAATTTATTAAATTGACATTTATTCTTGAAATCAATGATCTTCTCACGTGCATTTTACATTAGCGGTTAATTTAATTAAAAATGCGTGTGAGAATCACTTACTCTAGAAGCATATATCAATTTAATGTTCTAAATTGGAGGAATTCCTACCGGTTCAAATTGGGGGGAAAACTTTACCCTATGAATTCAAGAATATGAGGAAAGACAAATAAAAAAGGAGTTAATTTGCAGAATAACTTGGGCTCTAGCTTTCTTAAAAACTTTTATTATTATTCTTTCTTAATTTTTTTTTTTCCCCTAATCTGCTTAATACATCGTCTGCAGGAATATCCCAAGAACCGACCAACATGCATGAAAACTTCCTTACATTATCTACAACTAAAAGACATGTTTGACAGAAATCTATTTATTGAGCTCTTTCTGTCTAGCTAGGTCCGAAAATAAACAAATTTGTTATTGCTCATCCAAATCGCAACATTCTTGTTTTGTCCTTAGAAAAGCTTGTTTTATCCATATAACACAATTTTGAACATTTTTAAAGCAAAAAAGTCAAAAGAAATATTTTTACCAAATGAACACATTTTTGCTTTACATAGTTTTTCACTTTTTTACCTCATAATAATCCCATAAAAATGTATTTACTCTTCCTAAAAGCCTAGATGTCCAAAGATATATGATTAGATTCTCCAAACAAAACCCCACCTCAAGGTTATTGTTGGAGCCGATTACAAAACCAGATCATTAATTTAGAGACTAACTTCAATCAGGTCGTGATGTAAACTTGGTGTTTTGTACTCTCGAATAGAAAGTAGACACCTAAGCTAAAAATATCAAAAAATAATATAACTCTTCACACTAAATAATTTTCATTCTCTTGCCAAAATACACATTGACAAAACTACGGACAAAATCACTTAAGCCACTGTCTTGCTTGGTTTTGGAGGCTTCGGTGTCGGGGGCTCAGAGGTGGATGGGAGGTTCGTTGTGGGTGGTGCACGTTGGGTTAAAATGAATTAAAAAATTCATGAGATTAATTTGAATTAATTAAGAATACATTATTTTAATTTCTATTGTATTTAATATTTTTACTTGATGTATCAAATTTTTATTGAAGGTTGTAAAATAGACTTTCCATCGTATATTATACTACTGATAAATAGGTTTCGAAAGTATTAATTAAATACTCATAATCGAATGTACTTGTCATGTCAAAAACAAAGTGACTTCTTTTAAGACATCTGATACAAATTTGGAAAACATATTAATTTGGAGCAACTCAACACTGAATTTCGTATTAAATATTGAATTAATATATCTTCTAATTTTTATTTTTTTTTTTCTTTTTGGGTTGTCTCCTTAATTCATGATTAAACCCTAGTAGCTTAAACTGTGCTAGCTTTATTATTATGCAAGCTTTTTAATTTGTAGAAAAAAAGAAGAAGAAAATTTCACTGAAAACTCTCGAACTTTCACACGTTTTGAAATATACTCTCTAAATTTCAAAATTTCTTAATTTGGTCCCTTGAACTTTCAAATTGCTCTCAATTTAGACACTTCCGTCAATTTTAGCCGTTAAAAATACAAAAAAAAAGACCAAAATATCCCAAAATATCCTTGATTTTTGTTTTTTTTTTTTTTTGTTTTTAATATATAAAAAAACGTTTTGAAAGTTTGAATTTTTTATAAAAGTCAGAGGTATAAACGTCATGTAACGTTTAAAATCTAACGGAGAGATCCAATTAAATTGAGAGCAATTGAAAGCTCAGAGAATTAAATTGTGAGATTTTGAAGTTTAGGGGGGGTTATCAAATCGGGTGAAAGTTCAAACGTTTTCAATGAAGTTTTCTCAACAAAAAAAAAAAAAAAAATTGAATTGCTTGTCTGGACGTCCACATGGCACAATTTGGTGACATGTTTGCTGTACTATAATGATTAGGTTCCATACTTAGCCTGAATTCTGTTTCAAAAACTCATGGTAGCTTTCTCATGCATTCAAATTAGCATAAGCGACAGCTATCATATTTTACCATATGGCATGGTTCTTAATTACCGTTGGAGAGATCCTTAATAGAGATAAGCATGAATATGATAAGTGAAATGTTTGGTTTTTATTTTTTTGTTTATCTCTGTATAAGAGATAAGTATGTCGGTTCCACATATTTAATAGTGAATTAAAAAAAAAAATAGAAAAGAAAAAAAAGGACAAAAAATGTATAGGAGAATGACACTAAACACATCTCGTATTATCAAGGAATATCTAACTCAATCATCAACAATATCTTATGAGGCCATGTAAATTGACCAAATTACGTACCTAATGCGAGTCATGCGACTAATATATAGCATCTACCAACTAAGACAGAATCAAGATTTCTCATTAGGAGGTCATAATATGAATGAGAGGCTAAGTATAATTTAATTTTATAGGGTCAAAGAGAGGCTATATATATATATATATATATATATATATATATATATATATATATAATAAACAAAATTAAGAAAAGATTGGAAAACCTAGGGTCCTTCTTATACCCAACATTTAATTCCATCCCTTCACATTTTTATTGTACAATGCTGATGTGGCTGTTTCTACCAATCCTTAGATTTGCTTCTTCTTTTTTTTCTTTTTTCTTTTTTCTTTTTTTAATTTTTTATTTATTACTATGACTGATCCAAATGTTGCTTGGAATTGTCATATTAGCATTATGGGCTAAAAATGGGGTTTCTAACGCTACTCTTTTAACAATATAAGGTGAGATCTGTGTTTTAGAGTATGAGTAAATAGTAATCTTATACATCAAACTTTTATTCCATAATGCTAACGTGGTAGGGTCTAAAAGTTATTAGACTCCGTCACATCAATATAACAGAATAAAATAAAAATGTAGCGCGGTATAGTATTTCTCTTTAGGGTATTAGACTTGTTTCAAATTTACCCAATTACCCGCTATGGGGAATAACGAGTGGTGCAATAATGTGACAAGGAAATATTTGGTAATTTGACTGTATTTTCTCTTTATAAAGGTAGGGCCAGGCAACGCTCTTAATCCCACAGGCTCATCCATCAATTGCTTGCTAGGGTGTGAGTAGGAGTATTACAGAAAGTTCATTTCCTTATCTGTAATTTGCAGGAAGAAAACATTGAGATATGGAGGACACGAACAAAAAGAGTAGTGGCGTTGGCCTGGACGTGACACCATGGCCTAAAAGTTCAATCGAAGCGATGCCTCCCTCCGCTGTCATGGCGCCATCAAATCTTCCTTTAGGCACTAGTACTTCTTCCTTTCAAGTCTGGAAAAGACCCTTCCTCCATGGCGACAATGGTTCTGGCAGCAGCAGCAGCCGGACGACCAAGATTTATTTCCGGCCACTTGATCAACCCAACTCGCAGCCGGCGTCGACGGGTGGTGGTGTTAACAAAAAGACCCAGAACCCATCTCCTAATTCCTCCGAAGACGGCGAAAGTAACTCTATCAAAGCTGAGACTGTGAGCAATGTCAGGCCCAAATGGTGTCGAAACATAGATCCAGACGAGGATCCTAAAAAGCTCAAACGGTGATCCATCTATCTCTCTATGTTTCTTTAAACTTTTATGGGTCGGCTTGAGTGGTAATTCACTTAACCCTAAAGCCATTTTCAAACATGGTTTGGTGGGTATCCCCGTTTGAGCTTTACACGGTGTCCTAAAAATCTAATCGGAGTTGAGAGCCGTGAAAACTCTGACTATCAAATAATAATAATAACAACGATTTATTTCTTTTTACATATGGTGGGTTATATTATTTTTTTTGAAGCCTTGAAGGATCTGCATAATTTTGTTAATTTGTAGGATTATGTCAAACCGACTTTCTGCACAGAAATCTAGAACGAAGAAGCTTCAGTACGTGACTGAGATGGAAAGGAAGGTGAAAGCTTTAGAGGTAATTAACCTCTTGATTATATATAAACATTATATCTTCAAAATTATATATTTTCTTTATATATATACGCCAAGATCTTCTATCTTTCGTCCTTTGTGTACATGCAGGCTCAAATATCAGTACTATCTCCTCAAGTTGCACTTTATAAAAACCACCAACGTTTCTTACAACTGGAGCAAAAAAGTTTGAGCCAGCAGATGTCGGCTTACACCAACAACAAAATCCTCAGAGACGGTGACTAGACCGACCGACATCCTCCTCTGAGTGTTTGTGTCTTTGTCTTTTCTCGTACTGCTTAATTGTTTCTTTTAATGAAAAAATTTTGTTTCTGCGTGTTTTGGCAGCCGAAATTGAAGAGAAGAAAGCGGAAGTGAGCAGGCTGAGGCGACTTCATTTGAGCCAACAGCAGCAGATGCAGGCGCAGAAAAGAATGCTTAGTTGGGAAACTGGGAATCCAAACATGATGGGTTATTTGAACTCAAATCAAGGTAAAATCAGTTCTAATATAACCTAGATTACAGCTACTTAATCCTTAACCTGAACATTAATTATTTTAACGGTACTATATATCTCTAGGTGATCCCGTACGTTATTATGTTTGCTTAGTTTATGGTTTCTAGAATCCATTAATATATGTATAAATATATGGTTAGAGGAAGTGTGCATTCCATTCTTGCATATCAAAATCAAGAAATTAACACATATCTGCAAAGTGATCCTATCGTACTTATTTATTTTTTATTTTTTCCTATTTTTCAACAAAGAAACCTACGGGTGAAGTTATAGTTCAAGGACAGAAAAAGTAATGATATTTAGGGAAATGTAATTGGTGACATGTTTGGAAAGGATTTGACAATAAAAGCATGATTTTTGAGAATTTAAATCCCGTCCAATAATATTATCGTAACGTACTTGAACCCCATTTATTCGGATATGTATTTCGATATAGTTCAAGCGTTCTGGTTGTTTGAACAAGTGGAGTTTGAAGAAGCTCAGTTGCAATACGATAACTCTATTGCATGGAATTTTAATCCATATTTTCCTTATGCAATTTCTTTTTCGTTAACCAGAGTACTTCAATACAGTAGGGGCGGAATTAGGTAAGGCATTAATGTCCCAAAATTTATGTACTTTTGTTTGTAATATTCTCTTTTTTTTTTTTTTTTTTTTTTTTTTTTTTTAATCAAATGCGGGAAAAGGTTACAAGGGAGGATCATTCCCACTCTTGATCCTAATAGAAGAGAGAATGGGAGATCCTATGGGAATGCTTCCGAACACAAGGTTAGAAGCGGCCCACTTAGCAAACCAATGTGCTCTAAAATTAGCACAACGTGACACTTTCAAAGCCTTACAACTTTGAAAAGAAGAAAAAATAAGAGAGATATCCTTCACTACACTAGAAAAGTTCCAATCTCTAAACACCAAGGGGTTATTAATGGCAGTTATCACCGTGAGAGCGTCCCCTTCAAGAAGTAAGTTTGAACAACCATGAGAAGCAGCAAGTTGAGAGGCTAACAAGGCAGCATGAGATTCCCCTAAGGTAACATCAACAGAAGATAAACGTTTTGAAGCAGCAGCAAGAATACAGCCATAAGAATCTGAAAGCACAGCTGCTGCCACAGAAAAATCATTTCTAATAGCCACATCAAAGTTGGCCTTGAAAATCCCAGCAGGCGGAGGAGACCAAACAGAGTTGGATACAGACGAATGCCAAGCTGAGAGGTGAGTTCTGAACGAGGTGAAAATCTGCTTGATTGAAGTTTTGATCTCCGGATGTTGAGCTTTATGAATGATTTGATTCCTAGAAAACCAAATGTGGTCCAAAACCACTGCTGCACAGATTTGAAATCTCCAAACATCTTCCTTAGGAATGGATAGAAATTGATGAGGCTTGACAACAGCCATAATCCAGTGAGAAATAGGCAAGGTGCTGAAAGAAGAAGTATCAATAGGCCATTGTATGTTCCTCCAAAGAATCCTAGCAAAAGAACAACCAAGGAAAATATGTTGCAAAGTCTCCTCAGGACCATTGCAAAAAGGACAAATCCAAGCATCAGGATCCTGAGAGGGAATAATTCTGCCTATTTTAGCTCTAACAGGGAGCATATCCCAAGTAATCTTCCAAAGAAGATGTTTTAATCTATGCTGTAATTTCAAGCCCCAAAGGCAGTTCCAATCTTCAGGAGAAAAAGGTGAGGGTTTACTTGAACTATCCAAGGCTACCACCTCATGAGCTGAGCTAACCGAAAATACACCCTTGGGAGAAGGAACCCAAATCCATCGATCCTGAGATGGAACTTGAGATAAGTGAATGTTCTGAATCTGCAAAACAGTGTTAGGATCAAAAAGATCATTAAGCAAGAGGGAGTTCCAGGTTCTATCTCTCTGAATAATCAGGTCAGCAACTTTGAAGTCAGGAAGATCAACCAGATTAGGGTTTGGAGAGGGCTTAAAATTAGGGATAGCTGGTATCCAGGGAGAGTTCCAAATATTGATATCAACACCATTAGAGATGGCCCAACAAGCCCCTTTCTCTATCACCTTTCTATTCTTAAGAATGCCTTTCCATAACCAAGAAGAAGACAGATTTGGAGGTAAGTCAAGGAATGAATGGCCATTATTAAGATACTTTCCCTTCAAAGCTTCAACCCACAACAAAGGTTGATTGGTAACAATCTTCCAACCTAGTCTAGCCAAGAGAGCCTTGTTGAGGAATTCCAATGATCGAATACCCAAGCCACCTGCAGATTTAGGTTGACAAATATTTCTCCAAGCAAGAAAATAGAGATTGTGGGATTTGTTTTGGGGGAAACCCCACCAGAATTTTCTAATGGAAGAATTGAGAGATTGACAAAAAGATTTGGGAAGCAGGAAAAGAGACATAATATAGGAGGGGATGGCATTGGCAACAGATTTGATAAGAGTAGTCCTAGCTGCTTGGGAAAGAAGCTTGGCTTTCCATCCAGTAATACGAGATAAAATCTTCTCTTTAAGATCATTAAAAGCCACTTTCTTGTTTTTGTGAATGAAAAGAGGAATCCCTAAATATCTGGCTTTAGAAGGGATAATAGTGAGGTTAAGGATACCTTTGATGGCAGAAATGATGGAGGGTTTACTGTTCTTGCTGAAAAACATAGAGGATTTAGCTAAATTAATCTTCTGACCAGACCATTTAGAAAAAGTGGACAAACAAGAGAGAATGGAATTAGCTTCACTGGATTTAGCCTTGGAGAAAATCATAAGATCATCGGCAAAAAGTAGATGGGAAATGGGTGGGCTTGATCTAGAAATCTTAATACCATTAATGCGGCCAGCTTGTTCCTCTCGGAAAAGCAGTCTAGAGAGGATTTCAGCTCCAAGGATAAAAAGAAAAGGGGAGAGGGGGTCTCCTTGTCTCAATCCTCTTGATGGAGAGAATTTTCCAAAAGGAGAACCATCAAGAAGGATAGAGAAGGAGGAGGTAGATATGCATTGATGGATCCAATTCACCCATTTAGGGCAAAAGCCAAGAAGATTCAGAATTTTTAGGATAAAAGCCCATTCCATGGAGTCAAAAGCTTTCTCCATATCCAATTTTAAAGCCAAAAGACCACCATTGCCCTTTTTCTGTTTCATAGAATGGAAAATCTCATGAGCAAGTATGGTGTTATCATGGATGGATCTACCTTTAAGGAAAGCAGATTGGGTGGGGGAGATGAATTTGTGGAAAAGAGGCTTAAATCTGTTAGCAAGAATTTTGGAAATGATCTTGTAGTTAAAATTTGTGAGGCTAATAGGTCTAAAATGATTAACTCGAGAGGGATTATCAATCTTAGGAATGAGGGCAATATGAGTGTGATTGAATTCCTTAAGCAAAAAACCTCCCTTAAAAAAAGATTGCACAGAGGCAATAACATTCTCCTTAACAATAGGCCAATAAGTTTTGTAAAATAGACCTGTCATTCCATCAGGGCCAGGAGATTTGTTCAGGCCCAATTGAGAAATGGCTTGAAATATTTCAGCTTCATCAGGAGTAGTACACAATAATTCATTATCAGCATCAGAGATAACACCATGAACCAAACCATCAAGCTCTGAATTCAAACATGGGTCAGTAGAGGAGAAAATATAACTAAAATGATCAACGAGCATATTTCCAATATCTTCTCTTCTATTACAAATAGTTCCGTCAGCAGCTTTCAGAAAATTAATAGAATTGTACCTTCTCCGATTGATGGTAGAGGCATGAAAAAACTTAGTGTTTAAGTCTTTGCATGTGAGCCATTGCTCTCTAGATTTCTGTTTCCAAAGAACATCTTCCCGCTGAAGTTGTTCTTGAAGAGCATCTTGAAGGAAGAGCTCTCTGGCATAATTATCAGGAGAATGGGGAGAGCTTTGAATCTTGTCAATTTTAGAAAGTAAGCCCTTGATGTTGGACTGAATTCTCCCAAAGTGCTGATGATTCCAATCTTTTAGGGCCATTTTGGTGTTCTTCCATCTTCTACTAAGAGAAAAAGCAGGGGAACCACTAACATCAGATAACCAAGCATTAGCCACAACAGAATGGCTAGTAAGGTCTCTAGTCCAGAAAGCTTCAAATTTAAAGGGCTTGGGAAGATTCTGGTATGAACCTGAAGTGGAAAGCAAGATTGGGCAATGGTCAGATTGGGCAGCAGGTAGGTGGTTAATAAGAGCATTTGGGAAAAGATGGACCCAACTTTGAGAAGCTAAGCCCCTATCCAGTCTTTCTCTAATATTACCACAGCCCTGACGATGATTGCTCCAAGTAAAACGATTACCATTAAAACCTAAATCAATCAAGGCATTAGAATGAACGAAATCAGCAAAGTCGTTATGAGAAGAGGACCCAAACGATCTACCCCCACTTTTTTCAGATTGGGAGAGGATGGAGTTAAAATCACCCAACAATAGCCACGGACCTCCAAAAGAATTGCCCACCCTCGATAAACTATCCCAGAAGGAGTTACGCCATTGAGCGGTATGGGGAGCATGAATGCAAGAAATCATCCACGGACAAAAGGGAGGATCAGAATAGATCAAACAAGTAAGATTAGAAGGATCCAACCTGATTGGTTCAACTTCAACACCCTGCTTCCAGGCAATAATCAGTCCACCTTTTAGACCCACGGGGGGAACCTGAACCAGAAATGGGAAGCCCAATCCATTTAGAGCAAGCTGAATCCGATCTGGAGGAACTTTAGTTTCAGACAAGAAAATTAGGTCAGGACTGTGGCGCCTGTTCAGTGCTCGAAGAGTACGAAAGGTCGGAGCACGAGCCAATCCCCTACAATTCCAGGCCATCAACTTCATGGGGAGATTGAGGAAAAGCCGAAAAGGAAGAATAAAAAGCGCTAGCCAGGAAAGAAGGGACCTTCACAGCAAAACAGAGTGGGGGAAGATGGATGATCGCCAGAGCAAGAAGCTAGGGCAGGGGAGAAAAGGGATTAAAAAATCACCTCAGATATGCCTCACAAGGAGGTGGGTAAGCCTCACAAGGAGGTGGTTGATCGCCGGAGCAAGAAGCTAGGGCAATGCAAATGATAATATGATTGCACCATTTGTTTGTAATATTCTCTTTAAAATCAACTTTTTATTTTTTAACCCCAAACGTTTTTAATTTTTTTTTTTTTTTTTTAGTTTTGTCTTCTTCACTTAAATGTTTAATTAGTTCGGCCGAGGGGTTAAAAATTGAACTTCATCCCGGGCGTGGTAATCGAGGGTTTCGCAGAATATTTGATTTGAGTCAAACTCATGTAGTGAGAAATGGGACAAACAAAATGAGCAGTTACTTGTCTTGGTTGTCTTATTGTCTTTGTCTTCTTTATGCATATCCTCGAACACAAGCTAATGACTATATATATAAGCGCAAGGGTATAAGTTATCCTCGAAAGCTAGAAGCTTTGCTCACGACATTGACAATCGTTGCAATTCATACAATTTCATTTTCTTGCCTCTTTTTTTTTTTTTTAATTAGCTGAAACATTTCTCTTTTGTGTTTTTAGATTTTCAATAATCGCTCCGGCCGTGTCAACTATATACTTATGTTAAAATAGTAATTAAATGATTAAATTTATATTAACTTAAATTTTTTTGAAATAATTCAACAACCTCCTTCACATTAGTTTTCAATCCTTTTCTTCCTGGTCATTTGGTCTCTATCATGTAATTAAAGGAATGACTCATCATTTTTCTTTTATGGTCAAACCCTAGAACTTTTTGTTGTTTTCGAACGGGTTGGGATGTCCGTGTCAAAATTTTATTTTCTTGCATTTAACGACACGTACACGATGGATGTGACATGGTGAATAAATGAATATATATGCTTGGATTTTTGCAGCCCAGATTAGTAGAGAGAACCCACCACAAGTGCATAGGCTGAGCCAACTAAATTTGACACAACAAGAAGCACAACAAAAGCAAGGACAGGCGTGGATGCCAAGTTGGGAACTTGCACTAGGGCAGATGGTGAACCCGAGCTTAAATAAATCTGGGCCGTCGACACAGCAGAAAGCAACGAACATTAACTCAAACCAGGGTGGGATAGACAAGATGCCGAGCTACAACTCCTCGAACCCAGCTGATACAGCTCCCAATTGCTTCGTATGAGCCTTTAAATCGATAAAAATTTGTTACAAACTAGTTTGTAGCTGATTCATACAAAATCATCTAATAAACACGTGAGAAGTACATGTTATTAAAGAAACATATACTTCTCACATGTTAAGGGACACATATTACTAATATGAGTTTGTATGAATTAGCTACAAACTGGTTTGTAGCTAATTTCTGCCCCCCCTTTAAATGTTCTGCTTGTCTGCTCTTCATTGGATCGCCTTCTTCGATTTTTTTGTTTGTCCCGCAGTTTGTTGTAACGTACGTAAAGATTAATTGCATGTTGTGCTATGAATTTTGTATTGTCTGTTGACTATATGTGTTTATGTATAACATTATGGAAAATATAAGGATGGTGATTAAGGGTATATGTACTACATTGTTAAATTACATAGGCAATTACTCAAAAAATAAAAAATAAAAAATAACATAGGCAAATTAGACTGTCACTTAAGGTCCTAATAAAATATGAGGCCCTAAATAGCAAGAGTATATATATATAACTTTTAAGGCTCCAATTATGGTAGAGGTTAGTCAATGCTTTTTAATTAATGCTCCAATTATGGTAGAAGTAATTATAAAGAATTGAATTCTAAGATATTGAGAATTTAGAGAGAAAGAAAGAGAAAAAAAAAAAGAAGGAAAGCCACATTAAAGACGGCCCTAAGGCAGTAACTAAACTCATAATTTTGCTTGAACTTCAAATCTACATGTCAGCCAAGTTCCTTTATTAAAATAATATTTAGAATAAAATAAATTTCTTTGTGCAAATTAAATTCTATAGAAATAGAATTATGTAGCTCAACACAAAATATGTCATCCGTTGAAACTAAATGTCTCACAGCAGAGATGAAATTTATATGTCAATTGGAAAAAAAAATATTTTAAAATATAAACTAAAAATTAAAATTATTTTAATTAATATTTAAACATACAAATGGCTCAACTTAAACTTAGGCTTTAAAATTTATCGAATTGGCCCTAATTCCAAAATATTAAGTTGATAGGAATTGTTAATTTTAGTCATCTAGTTAATATTCCAACACTTTTTCTTCATAAACTCTTCTTAATAAGTAAGGTCCAACATGTAAAATATTTAATTAAAATGAAGTAAATGTCAAAAATAAGATTTAAACAAGATATTAATTTGCTCTAATACCATGTTAATTAATTAAATTATCACTTATCTCAAAATATTAAGCCAGTGAGAAATGATTAATTTTATGAGAAACTTCATTTACTCTCTTGAATTATCACGAGTTTTAATTTGCAATGTCACCCCTAAATTATTAAAAGTTACAGTGTAGGTGTGATGTTTCAGCCCATTTCAATCTTCATTACCATTAAAGATTTTCGATTATAATTATTAAGAATATTTTAAAAATAGATATGATTTATTACTTTTATTAAAATACATGTAAAAATTGTTTATTAAAATAAATATCAGTTTAAGTACCTTTTTATTCATAAGTACCATTAACCAATACCAAGCTGCTTTTCTCTAGTTTCTTGTTGGTAACTCGCGTAGCAGCGAACAAAGTGCAAGTACTGAGTCAGCTTTGTTTGGGCTATTCTCGGCGCGTGGTGGCGGGTCCCTGTCACTGCTCTTCGGCTTTAGCCAGGGTAGGCATGGCCATTTCAATTTTCAGCTCTGTGCAGGGTCAGAGTTTGCTCCATTTCTGGGCTTCCTGTTTCTCCTTAAAGTTATCTCTAGGAATCAGTGCTGGGTCGTTGGACTTTTTGAATACATAGCTCATGGAGGTTCCCACTCTCAACACAAATAAAAGTGGAATATTGTAGGAACCATGTAATTTTTGTGTTTTCTTTCTCTATTTTCGTCTCTTTACTTTGTCATGAAATTTGTACAAGAACTTAATTACTTGCGTGGGGTTAGATAGGCCTCGTGTTCCTTCTTTACGAGATTGTCTAAGTTACATGAAATTCGAACAATGAATGACATAGAATTCTAATACGCTTCTAACACCATAAAATCATGGGCTCTCTTCATGTATGACAATCCATTAATTTTTTTTTTTTTTTTCTATTCAAATAAGGGAAACTACGGCAGGAGAATTATAAAGGAGGTTTATTGCCACTTCTGATGCAAAGAGAAAGAAAATGAGAAAAGGTGGGAATGCTTCTAAACACAAGGCGAGAAGCGGCCCATTTAACATGTGTGCAACAAAGTTGATACATTTAGAAACCTTCAAAGCCTTCCATTCTGAGATAAAGACGAGCTGATTTTGAATATCGGCAACAACTGGTTCTAATCTCCAATCTGAAAAGAGGAGAGGATCTGTGATGGAGATAATAGTTACCAAGGAATCACCTCAATAAGTAAAGGAGAGCAACCTGAGGAGATCGACAACCAGTCTGACCGCCAAGAGGACTGCATGAGCTTCTCCCAAACAAGCATTCATGGCAGGGAGCTTCAAGGAATTGACATCAATAAAATCACCTAAGTGGTTCCTGAGAGTGGTGGCAGCAACGGCAAAAGTAGGCCTGATGGCAACATAAAAATTCACTTTGAAAGATGCTGGGGATGGGGGAATCCATTAATTACTTACCAAGGCCAGGCTCCCAAACCTGGCCATAATACCACCTTGATACACTTTATTTGCACCAAAAAAGAAGTGGAAAATAACCACACACACTAAAAAAAAAAAAAAAAAATCTTGAAACCTTTGTTTGACCCTGGCTGCTGGACGTTCATTTGAAATCAAGAAGAGGTAAGCCCAACACAACATGCTTTGCTTTTTATCAGAGACATCGTTTATATCTTATGTTTATACACTAATATTGTTGCTATATACATAATCTCTGGAAATGTTTTTACAATAGCTAGTTAATTACTATACCTTTGATGACGAGCTACTATATATCAGATGTGGATCACTGATTTTTGTGTTGATCGATCACACCTGGAGTTCAAAAGAATGCATTTGAAACAGGTTTGTGAGGAACACAACAAATGCATATACTTGGCCAGAATGGGAAAATGTGATGAAGGAGGTGAAAAGGATGAAATGAGTTTAGTGGGGGTCAAACCAAAAGAATATTTAGTCAAAATTAATATAGAGTTTGTGAAGTCAAAGTTTAAATTCATAACCTCTGATTATACCATTAAGAAGCTTAGGGCCGAAAGCCTTACGTCTAATTAATAAAAGGGCCATGCACCTCACAAAAAGGTGATCAACTCCATAGAGAGGCCCTTAAAAGTTTAGGAGTATTGTAATGTGCGACAAACAATCTAACAATTTTTACTAGAGATCATCTCAAAAGAAGTCTGAAATAACAAGGGTGAAATTCACGAAAAGAGGTATATATATATATGACCTTCACCATCTAACACCACTCTTTATTCAACAATAAAAGGCTCTTCCGGCAGCCTCAACCTGGTAGTTTCCTTCTTATCTTGCAGGTGACCCGTTATTTGGTTTAGCTTTCCAAAAATATGCCTTTGCAATCTCTATCATTATTTCATGTTAAATCACCGCCACTTATCTAAAAGTCTAAACTAATAAGAAATACTAAACTTAATTATTTAATTAATATTCTAAGTATCACTAATAGTAGTTTTTAAAGAGAGAGAGAGAGAGAGAATTTACATTCACAAGAGTTTCTTATGCAACATATTGAAAGAACTGAAGTATCAGGAGCTGAAATTAATTGATAAGTAACATGTTGCATTTGAAAAATGAAATGGATAACATACATGATAAAGAAACATTTAACGAAACTTCATATTTCAGCAACAATAACAACAATCTATGTATCCTCTTGTACAAGTACCAACAGGATCTCACTAGAATTCTGTAATTCATATAGTCAGATCAAGGGTACTCGCCAATTTCGGATTTTCTGCATTATAATCTTCTGCACTCAACCTGCTAAGCTTTGATGGCATGTTGAGATCTATAGAATAGTCTCCCTTCTTTGAAGAAGATACACAAGAAAGCGATAAATTGCTAGCCACTTCTTCCTCAATCCATGGTATTCTCTTATGATCTTCCTCTTGTCTTGATCTTATGCAGCTCAATGATAGACTCAAATCAATGTCATCATGAAAGCATTTCCTTCTTCCTGTGCTTTGCTGATCTTCTCCACTAGTTCTCTCTCTTCCTCTTCCATGCAATTCCCTGGACCTTGTCTGCTGGGTTTTGATAGGATTGTGATTGAGCAGCCATTGAAATTCTTCCTGAAACTCTTGTAGTTTTCTCTTGCTACTTTGTTTAGAGAAGGCAATGTTAATGTTATTCATGTTGAAAGCTCCAATATTCCTTTTGTTCAAATCAATACCTTCAGAAAGGGTATCTCCTGTTCTAATATTCGTTTCATGATGATCAGTCAAATAAGGCTTGGATATCCAGCTCCCATCACCATTCCAAGAAAAGTCACCATATCTTGAGAGAGAAAGATAAAAACTCATATAGAAAATTGATCGATAAATGCACTTAAGCAAAGCAAGTAATTAATTAAAGGCCCTACAAAAAATTTGGTCATCTGCGATCGTTGATAATTAAACTTCTACTACTAGTCGTTGCTAATTTCAACCAAAAAAAAAAATCGTATCAGCAACAACAAAAATGTCGTTGCTAAAGACCAAAATTCTTGTGTTGAGGTAAAATTATAAGTATTATTTTAATAATACTTACCTGAATTTGGGGGTAACCCTTTGATCAATAGTAGTTTGAAGCATGGAGTACTGTTTCCAAAGGTTTTGGCAATCCTGATCTGCACTTCCCATAAGATGTCCTCTACTGGTTATAACTGTCAATTCATGAAAGATAACAGTTCAAAGTTTCATATATTAAAAGCATGAGTCATGAGTAGGAAATTATAAACCCTAATTTGTACATTCTAGCTAGTTGGTGTATATATAAATTTATATAAATATATATATACCTCGACCCTGATCATCAATCTTCTTGCTCCGATACATCTGCTCGAAACATGCCAAAATTAAGAAAAACAAAAAAAATGAGACTCCCAATGAATGAAGTGAATCTCAAAGACTGAATATATATATGAATACTTATACTAATTAATTAACATTTTTAATTTACCTGTAAATGGCTTTTGACATGAGAAATGCTTAGGCCCTTGATGTTCATTAGTTGCAAAACCAATTTAGGAGTTGCCCCTACACAAAAAGAAAACAACATGTATAAAAACCATATATATATACAGAAATTCCCAAAAGCTATAATGAATTTGCAATGATCATAAAAATTTTAAAAAAAAAAGGTGGAAAATTGAAGATCTTACTCTCTTGACCTCCAAGTCTCTCTACAGCCTGGACAAAACAAAGGTGAAGATCAGGAGTCCATCTTAGTCTAGGCAGCTTGGATCGTACATATGTCCGCACCCCACTAGAGCTGCTGGCCTTCTTCTCACTCTCCTCATCAACTATGCTGTTGCTCGAGCTTGCACTGTTTTTGGTCTTACTTTCATCATCTCCTTCCTCTTCCTCGCTCCTCTCTGAAGATTTCACATTCAACCCATCGTTTTTCCCACTTTCCATCATGCTTACTTCTTTCTATATATAGAAAATCCTTAAGTTGGAAAGTGATCGAGTCACTTCAATTCAAAGTGAATATTGCCTCTCATGTGTATCCACATGGTTCCTAAATCCACTGATCTTGATCTTCCTTTCTGCAGAGCAAAGTTTCCTCACCCGGAAAGTTCCATAAATTAAAAAGAATATGAAAAGAAAAAGAAAAAGGAACCCCAGTGGTCTTGATCTTAGTGTACAGATAGTTTTCTGCAGAGAAAGAGTTTAGATCTTGTACCTATTCATGTAGGATAAATGTCATGTCATGTATAAATGATGTGGTGAAACATGTAAAGTCAGAATTTGGACCAGTTGTTATCTGGGGTAAGTGGAAGATTGGATAAAAGATCGAGAAGTGGAAATAAACATGCATGGAATTATAAACTGTAGAGGTGAGCGCAAGACCCAAACTCTCTAGCAGGCGCGTAGCTATCACATTGCTTCCATTTGTACTCGTCTATATATATATGTATACACATATTATTAAACTTGAGATTTACCTACCTCGAGGTCCTTGACTATCTCTTGAGTCTATCCATGAATCTGACACCCAAAACTTGTAATTATATTACATTTTTATTTTATAATTATTTCATAATGTTAATGTGGTAATCTCAACTAATCTTAATTTTATTTTATTTTTTTCCTTTTAACAAGACTTTATTCAAGTATTGGTTGGTGTTGTATGTCACGTCAGTATTGTAAGATAGTTATGAAATAAAAATGTAATTTTTAACAATCAAACTTTTACGACAACCCCAAAGTTGTTGCTAATAATTAAGTGTTTAATTAATTATCAGCAACAACTTTTGCTAGTCGATGCTACTTTTAGAAAAAATTTCATATCGATGACAACAAAAATGTCGTCGTTAAAGTATTAAATAACAATACTTACCTGAATTCATATAAAGTATGGTTAGTCATTCTTCCCATTTCTCGTAAAAAAAAAAAAAAAAAACACCTCATAAGAAAAACAAAGCATTCACTCTTATGTACATCGATCTTTTCCACGTGAAAATTATATACTCTCATCAATAATCCTTAAATCAAATGACTATATATTAATGTGAACAACATGGGAAATCACACCATATAAGGAAATTAACTTACACACCATGGACACCAATGTTACCAAGTTAGACAAGAAGCTCTTACATTCTCTATTTAATTATTTCATAAAACTTTTATTGACTTAAGCATCGGAAGTTCTTCGCCAACTTCTTTCGGCCGGCATCATCCTTGTAGCTTTTCTTTTCTTTTGCAGGATCTAGCTAGTTCCATCATTAATCCGACCGTTCAAAAATATGCTTCAACAATAACCATATAAATTTAGTAAGATATATAAGAAGAAGATACAAGTTTACAACAATTTTGAGAAAATAGTTATAATATTTGTCACTAGCTAGCTAGCTAGCTAGGGCATGGACTGGTATATATATATATATATATATATATAGGCCAGGCCACGCGCGCATAATTATGAAAGCGAGTGGAAGAAACCGCCATATATACGTGAAGTATACAAATGTAAATGGAAAGAGGCAAGGCATTGTAGAGAGAACTGTGCTGAGATGATTCCCGTTGTCGGTGATCACGGATTTGTCTTTGCTTGTTACCATGCATGACCGCACCTGCTGATAACAAAACTGGTTTTTTTTTTTTTTCACTTCTCGAATAATGTGAAGTTTTTGTATCCTGCTCTCTGACATATTTTGGATTCAGTGCCTCTTTTCTAATCTAACGGCCATCACTAGCGGATCATGCATGATTCTCTATTAATTGCACAAAAATTTATGATGGTCCTAAGATTGGATGTTTGCTATAGAAGATATATATAACAAATTAAGCTTTGACTTGATTCTTCTAATAAAGCCTTTATGTGGCCTCATGTCTCCTTCTTTTACCTTTTTGTTCTATTTTCTTTGGTAGAAATTGAGCTACACTCCAACAGGCCAGGGTACAACTGGGAGGAGACCAAGAAAAACACAAGTCTTTTTTTAAAAAAAAAAATTAATTAATTCAAGATTCAATTGTAATTAACAGTTTGAATAGAACCAAAATTGGACAAAATCAGATTTCATGCTGATTAAAATGATTAAATTCGTTCTCTCAATTTAATTACATGAAGCTATATATATGGCCGGTGACCTTGCTCCACCTCAGCTTCACGCTTCTCCGAAGCACCTAACACATGAGAAAGATGTTTGTATTATTGTTTTTGGAATAATTCAGTTTTCCCCTTAATTAAGTTATTAGAGAAAATTCATCCAATATAGAGTGGAACCACTGTACTGAGAAGATTAACCCATGTAATTATATGGAACCAGCTGAAAAAAGGAATTGAAAAAACAGTCAAGCAAAAGACAATTAATGATGTGTGAATTATGGACAGATATTTGTTCTAATTACTTTATGTTATAACCAACTACAAGGAAAACTCTTAATAAGACCAATACTAATAAACTTGTTGAAGCATATTTTTGGACGGCCGGATCGATCGATGATAACCTGCGAAACAAGAAAAATGATCATTAGAAAACACTGGTTCTGAAAGACTGGAGGACCGTTTTTCATGTAACGGGATGCTTGAGTGGGCCTTAGACAAATTTATTCTACCAACGAAATTTATTCATTTAATTGAATATTTAGAAAGACATTTTGTTAATTAATCCAAGTCTATTCTGATGTTTTCATTATGTTTCAAACGTCAACTTCTTCTCTCTCTTTTTTTTTTATAATATTTTTTTACCTCCCACAAAGAAAATAATAGTAAGAGAACAATGCATGATGAACTACTTAAACGACCCATGACAAGAACAAGAGCCAGAAATCTCAAGGTCAAGGCCATGCCTGTCTCGTTCTATTCTAAAATTTGTTCATAGTTTGAGTTGAAATCAAAAACTCTTATAAATTATGGCCTCAGGGCTCTCTGATTTCGTCTATACAACGTGAAAAAAACCGTCCATTGTCAGAAAGATTCCTTAGTAAAAATTGGGCATCCCTTAGCAAAAAATAAGATTGTCCTTATTAGTGGGTAATGTCAATATACTTGCACGTTTTTAAACTGCTCATTCGTCATACCATCATATTGATTACAGAGCAATTATGCTAGAGTAGTAACAATTAATAATAACAATGATAATGATAATAAATAAAACAAATGTGAAATGAATTATTATATGACCATAATTTTGGCAAGGACTTGAGAGGAATTGGGAGTTGATAGTTATCAAACGTTGTCTAGTGGTGCATGTGAGGAATATTTAAACACAAAACTTGTTTGTTTTCTATGCTCATTGAGACTCGAAAAGCTTAGACCATTGCCTATTTGCCAAATTGCCAGTGAAAGGTCAACTGCTCAAAACCCCCTACCCTTAATTTATTTCACTCCACTCCACTGGAACATAATTATTTTATTGCCCATGGGAATACTAGCCCTATTAATGCGGATCCAGCAATAATTTGAGAATGAGTATGTTTGTCCTCTTTCCCCACCCTCCCCACCCTCCCCACCACCACCACTGTCAGCTCCTCTATCTCTGTGCTCATCGTGGTATGTGTTACATCAAACCAGGTGCATGTCATGTCATGGATTGATTCGGATCCTTTGAAGTTCTTAGAATTTAAGATTTAAAAATCTATTTTTATTTAAGAGTCATTATCCTATCATGTGTTTTATTATTAATAAATTTTTAATAATATTAATAATCATCATTATTTTATTATTTTATTAGTAATTAGACACGTGGCATGATAATAATTCTTGAATGAAAATGAATGACTTGAATTTGAAATTTCAGAAATTAGAATTTCTCAAGAATTTCAGGGGATCCGAATCCGTCATGAATGGGTCATCACCATGGATTACTATATTCATACGAAATTGTTCATAATTTAAACAGTAAACATGAAAGCAATTTTATTAAATTTATTTGTATAGATAAATGGTTTAGGTATGTGAGTTTCATGAGTTATTTTACATTTGTCATTCGGATTACTATCAATTGAGACAGTAAAATTGTTAATAATCTCTATTTCATCACCATAGCATATTACAACCTGATGAATGAAAAAAGTTTGACACTCGATTATTGGTACAATGTTTTTTTTAGGGAAATTATACAAAGGTTTCTTGAATTTTTACGCATTTTGAAAAGACACTCAAAAGTCTAAAAACTTTCAATTTCACCCATCGAGCTTTTAATTTGATACAATCTACTCCATTCGTTAGGATTTTAGGGTTAAATAGACATTAAAATAGATGAAATGATCTTTTATACTCCTAAAATGTTTTATAAAATTCTAAATTTACCCTTAATTTCACATTAATTTTGGTCTTTAGCAATGACCAAAACGCGCTTTGAAAAAATTTATACTCCATTAGGATTTAACATCAAATCGTAACATATAGGGTAGATTACATCAAATTAGAAGTTCGAAATATGAAATTGAGAGTTTTTGAACTTTTGGTAGTCTTTCTCCAAACGCTTGAAAGTTTAAAGAACTTTTGTAAAGTTAACTTTTTTTTTTTTTCCTTTTTTACTGCAATCAATTTGAAGATCCGATGAAATAGCTTCGATAGGATTTACTTGTTGGAACGAATTTTACATTTCAAGCTATTTGAGCACTTGCTTGAACTGTTGAACTTGAACATATAAATCTTATAGGGACTATGTCTCAAATCCTATAAGGACTATGTCTCATGAGACATAGTCCTTATAGGATTTGAGACATAGTCCTTATAGGATTTATATGTTCAAGTTCAACAGTTCAAGCTATTCTGACTGCAATTCGGTCAACCAAATTGCACATGATCCCTATCCTATGTTGGGCTTAGCTTAAAAGTTGGATCCGACTAGGAAGGGCCTAAGGTTAAAATGCCAGTTGTGACTTGTGAGTCATTATACACTCATAAAAAGGCTGAGACTTGTTTTGGACTGAACCACTGGGAACATATATTCTACTAGAGATTACAGCCGCACCAAGAAAGTCCTAGCCAACGCGGGAGAGGACCAATCAATACTCCATTCTTGAATAACCATCCAAATATTTATTAGGGTTTAGCTTGGTAGTAATTCCGACAGAGAATTGTGAAAGAATTTCATATGGATTTCATTCGTTGGATCACCATTTGTTAGTGCTTTTTATAGTATGTTTTTGTTTAAAAAAAACATTTTAATGATATAAAAATGAAACTTTGAGAGTTTCGAATTTTAAATTGTTTACTAATATTTTTGTTTTGAAGAAAAAAATAAAAAATAAAAAATCACATAGCAAACATTTTATTTCTCAAGAATAAAGGTAGATACATAAGATTTTTACTTTAACATTTCAAAATAATTACACTTACCCTTTGAGCGGGCATGTTCTTTGCAATGGCTCCACCGAATTTTACGAAGCGACAATATACTCTCTCAAATTATTAGACACTTTCAATTTGCCTCTTCCGTCAATATTTTATGTTAAATTGGACAAAAATACATCACTTAACCCACTCGTGACTCAAAAATGTCCATTATAACCCTACATCAAATAAAAATAAAATAAAATAAAAACCATGGAAAGAGACCCTATAAAGACCCACGATTTGACCGTGGGTTTTGCTGGGGGAGATTTTTTTTTTTATTTTAATCTAAGAAGATAATTGTATTTTTTACACTTCCAATAGGGATATAATAGTCAGTTTTAATCAATGTCGATGACATGATGTATTTTTCATCAAAAAATGTAATCGAAGGGGCAAACCGAAAGTAATGCATAATTTGAGAGTGTCAATTATCATTTGAAAGTTTAGAGGGTTAATTGTATAATTTAATAATAGTTTGCCTTAATTTAGAAAATGAAAGAATTATGAAGGACAAAAGGACTCTTTTGCCCTTTATCAATTTACGAGCAAAAGATGAAGCACTTCCAAATTGCACTTGTATGAATGACACTTGAGTAAATTCACGTCTCTAGCTATTAGGTTCTTGACTCACTGTGAAGTCCTTTAGCGAACACGTCTCCATGAACGATTCTCTCTCACAAAGACGACTTTGTCTTGCAGCGATGGCGATCGTCAGCCATTGCTATCATCGCCGTCTATGAGCACCACCAAATCCCTAAACCCCTTCAATTAAGTCCCTTTTTCCAATTTCCAACTTTGCCCTCTACCACACTTCCAATTTACACACACACTCTCTCTCTCTCTCTCTCTCTCTCTCTTATAATGGATCCTTAATTCGATTTCATTTTCTCTGCAAATTACCAAATAACCGCAACCTAACTGCTCTGTTTGGCTGCCGAGAAACTTAGAGAAAGAGAGAAGAAATTGAAAAAATTTCGCGTATTCTTTATAGTCCTTTAACCATCCGAAAACCCCCACTCTAAATTATTGTGAATTCAGCAACTGTTTTGATTTTGATGGACGTGAGTTTTACTATTACCATTTTACTTTCTTCTCTTTTTCCTTAACTTTCTCGGCAACCAAACAGGCGGAAACCGCTTTGTTTTGAAGAAATGGCCTCGGCGTACGCATTTGCTCCGTCGACCAAGCTCAATTTTCCGTTTTCTTCGTCGTTTTCGCTTCGAAGGTACCGATTTTTCGCTCCTAGGGTCTGTCGGAGTTCAAGAATTTGCACCAGAATCGCCTGTTATTACCAAAAGCCTAGCTTCGTGGTCGCCGCGAGACCGAGTAGAGTCCGAGAATTCGGGCCGTTCAAGTCGGTGGAGCTGGACCGGTTCGTGACGAGCGGTGACGAAGACGAGATGAGCGAGGGGTTCTTCGAGGCGATCGAGGAGCTGGAGAGGATGGTTAGAGAGCCGTCGGATGTGCTTGGGGAGATGAACGAGCGGCTCTCGGCTAGGGAGCTCCAGCTGGTGCTTGTCTACTTCGCTCAGGAGGGGAGGTAGATAAACACCGTTGTTTTTTGGAAAGCTAAAAACTTTAATTGTTTAATTATATTCAGCGAATTCAATTACTCTTTCGAACTCGAATTACTTGCTCTGATATTCGTTCTAAAACTGAAGCTGAGGTGAATTTAGCCATTTGATTAATATTCTGATAGGGATTCGTGGTGCGCGCTCGAGGTGTTTGAGTGGCTGAAGAAGGAGAATCGTGTGGACGAGGAGACAATGGAGCTCATGGTGGCGATAATGTGCGGGTGGGCGAGGAAGTTGATTGAGGAGGGGCGTGAGGTTGGGGACGTGGTGGACTTGCTGGTGGACATGGAGTGTGTGGGGTTGAAGCCGGGGTTTAGTATGGTGGAGAAGGTGATATCTTTGTATTGGGAGATGGGCGAGAAGCAGAGAGAGAGAGTGGTTTTGTTTGTGGAGGAGGTGTTGAGGCGTGGGATTGGTGTTGGCATTGATGATAGTAATGGAGAGGAGGGGCATAAGGGTGGCCCAACAGGGTATCTTGCTTGGAAGATGATGGTGAGTGTCGGGGAATTTAGTTGAATTCCTTTTTCGTGGATGAATTTTGATGAGTTTTGTATTGGTGCTTTGGATATCATTTTGGATTTGAGTTCTATTCACTTTTAAGTGTTTTTGGTAGTTTGAGTTTCTATTCTTCCTCTGTTTTTTTTTTTTTTTTTGGTATAATAGCTTGCTGTTCTGTTTCATGTTGCCTGAGATGGTTTTAGTTGTTGAAGCTGGATGGTCTCTTACTGCTTGTTGCTTGTTTTCAGTTGGGTCTCAGTCAAATTTCCTATTCTGATACTAAAGTAGTAAAGTGTGTTGAAACTGCTACTCTTCCATATATAGTAGTAAGTACAAATTTTGTGATATTTAAGTTTATAGTGTGGAGGATGTCAACCCGTTCCTGCAAATTGATTAAACCCAAGTATCAAACTGTGTTTCTTATGCTGATTGTCGAATATATTTCAGTTGTCAAAAAATATTGTTTGTATTGGTAAACTAAGTTTGTGAAATTGGTTTATTTCATGGCCAGTCTTTCGCATATCCAGAATGAATTTAATTGCTAATTTTGTAACATGTTGTTTCCCTGGTATTTATGTTCTAAATTTTAGATTGATTTTGAATTTAACTAGTGGATGACAATATAAGTTGTATTCTATCAGGTTGAGGGTAACTATAGTGATGCGGTCAAGTTGGTGATTCATCTTAGAGAATCAGGGTTGAAGCCAGAGGTCTACAGCTACCTCATTGCTATGACAGCTGTGGTTAAAGAGCTGAATGAATTTGCAAAAACTTTACGCAAGTTGAAAGGTTTTGGGAGGGATGGGTTTATAGCTGAGCTTGATGCAGAAAATGCTGAGCTTATTGAAAAGTATCAGTCAGATCTTTTAGCTGATGGTGTACAACTGTCTAATTGGGTGATTCAAGAGGGAAGCTCTTCACTTTCTGGGATAGTTCATGAGAGGCTCCTTGCAATGTATATTTGTGCTGGTCGGGGACTGGAGGCTGAAAGGCAGTTGTGGGAAATGAAGCTTGTGGGCAAAGAGGCTGACGGAGACCTTTATGACATTGTTCTAGCCATATGTGCTTCTCAGAAAGAGGCCAGCGCCATAGCACGGTTGCTTACTAGAATTGAGGTTACAAGCTCTTTGCGCAAGAAGAAAAGCCTATCATGGTTGTTGAGAGGTTACGTTAAAGGAGGACATTTCGATGATGCTGCAGAAACACTAATTAAAATGCTTGATCTAGGCTTTAATCCAGAGTATTTGGACAGGGCAGCTGTGTTGCAGGGACTAAGAAAACGGATCCATCAATCTGGAAATGTAGAAACTTACCTCAAGCTTTGCAAGCACCTCTCTGATGCGAGTTTGATTGGACCTTCTCTTGTTTATCTCTATATGAAGAAATATAAGCTGTGGGTCATGAAAATGCTTTGAGAATTCTATTCCAACGTATATGAGATTGTTAACCCCGACCTTTCCCAAAAGTATACTTTGGTGGTCAAGATTTTATAGCACAAGCACTTTTTCGCTGGGTGTTTGCATGTTAATACGAGCACCAATTTCTGGGTGCTTTTTACATGCTAATTTTGTATAGTTTTGGATGGCTTTGCCTTTGAGCTGCACAAAAACCTTGGATGGACCAGTTCTGAGAGGCGATCAATAGTGAAAATTTGGAATAAAGTTATGTCTGTCTTCTTCTTAGGAACAAATGCTGTATATATGGTGGCAATTGTAAGCATGACAATAAAGCTTCAGCAGAATGTAATTTAGTGTACTGCATATATATATATACACTACAGGTACGTTATTTTTCCACTCTTGTTCCTTCTTTTACTTGTAGAGTTCCATATTTTGTAAAGGGCCTGGTGTATATTATGGACTTGTCATGTATATGGTGTTTGTTCAATATGATGAACTCGAGTTCTGATTGCACATACCATGCTTGTTTTAGGATTTATGGCAACCTTGAAGAGGAAGAATACGATGTTTACATTGGATATGTTTTCTTTTCCTTGTATATGTCATGATTATGTAGAGAAACCTTCTCCTGCTTGTCAAGTCTAATCTTCATGTTCCTGCACATCCTTGAAGAATGATACAATGAATTTCTAACTCATGGTATTTCTTTCTTCAAGTCAGGATGAAACCATGAAAACATGAAAGAAGATTGATTTACTTGCCTAGAAGAAAGAAAACACTTATCAAAGAGATTACGAACCAAGAATTGTTGGTTGGCCTTTTTATTTGGGCCTTGGGCATGAATTCAAGTTTTTTATATTATATATCTATTTTACGGACCTTCTTCTGGTATGCAATATTGGATAAAGATTCCCTAACCCAACAAATTTGTTATTCAGATTGTTAGCAATTCAGACAACAAATGTGAGAGAGTTTATATGAAACTCATCTATCTGAACAGGCATGAGACTAATTAGGACAGGTGGACCTCATAAGAACTCACATTGGTAATCCGGATCCATGCACTATTGAAGTGGGTGTGTTTGCCTTGTTGTGTATAAAGAGGCTTGTTCAGCGAATGTTGTCGTTGTTCACGTGTGATATATTAAAAAAAAAAAAACACCCAATCTTCTTATAATTACGAAAAAAAACTTTCAATCGTTTAATTCCAATCGAGATTGATATGTTCAAGCATGTGAGTATGCTTGAACATCCTTCACAGCCGTATATTGACAAGCACCCAATCTTGCAAAGATTCCGAGAATTTAATACAAACAGTTCAGTAGCCCATTTGCACAACTTGTGGTGTTGATTTTTGCCCGCTTTAAACCTTGACTCCCTATCAAGATGCTCGTGTGAGAACTGATAATTGAAAAACAGGCTGCTACAGAATTTTCACATGGGATTCCCGGACTATATTATTTGTCTTGTCTGTTTGCTACTTCAATTACTGGCACGTTCTGTTTTGTCCTTGTTTTTCAGATAAGTTTGCAAGCTCTAATTGTCTAACATAATAGAGATTTCACTAATTTTGCTATCTCAATTAATAACAAACAAACAACAAATATGAGTTTTTATGTAAGCGTAGGCAGATTAACCAGTTACTGATTACTGACCTATTACCGAATTTAACTGAACCGATAGTTATCGGTCGGTAATCAGTTAAAAATTTTATACAGATAAGTTTATCGGTCAGTAATCGGTTAGTTAATAATTTGTTATTGAAAAACCAATATGACCGATAAGTTTTTTTAATTTTTAATTTTTTATAATTTTATATTTATTATTGAAACCAAAACGACATCGTTTTGGTTTTTATTTTATATTGTAGTAGATCAATATAAAGAAAAGCTTCAATAAATTATTTTAGCCAAAAATATACTCCAAAATAACTAATTTTTAATAAGCTATTTTAGGCTTTAACCCAACAAAATGTATTTGAGCCTCCAAAACAATTAATTTTTGACTCAATTAACAACCAGTTAAAAACCCAATAAAAAGCTCACAAAAAACCGATACAACCGACCGGTTAACGGATTACTAATATGACCGATAATTTTCGGTAACATTTCTTATCAGTCGGTAATCGGTTAGGATTTAGTTAACCGATAGCTTAACCGGTAAGCCCATTAACCGGACCGATATGACCGATACCCAACCCTATTTTTATGAGACTCTTCTGCTTGAATTAAGCAAGTTTCAAATAGTCTCGACACTCGCTCACCCACTTGGAAGAGAGCTTTTTTTTTTTCTTTTTTTTTTATTGTCTAAATTATTAACAATTTGAATAATAAATTATTAAAAATCAGGATATGTCTCGACATTGTGGAGATGTTCACCTAATTATGATTAGTTTTATTTCAAAAAAAAAAAAAAATTGAGTAGTTTAGTAGAGTCCAATGAGAGGTAAAGGCTCTATGCAGAAGAAAAGACATGCTAACTAAAATTTAAAGAAAAAAAAAAAATGTACTTAGATCTGATGTTCTAACCCATCAATTATTTGGTCCCACTGTCCCTTTTCTCTATTTGTTTAGACGATAATGATTAGTCCTTTAAGCATATTCATGCAGACCCACGTGTTACGCAGCTGTCCCATTACCATATCTTAAGTTATCTTCTAGTTGTGGTCGTTATTTATATGACTAAATTGGTTAAATTTAGGATTTAGAATGAGGTGGTTCCCCATCCTCTGTATTTACCCATAGGAGGATCATTAATGATTGAAAAATGCTCGGAGACTTACATATTTTTTTTATTACAATCGTCTTACAAACTTGCGTGACAATTTATGTAATACTTATCACGTTAATTACATTCAAATTTAATTATTTAGTAGTTGACGTAGTAAGTATTAGATTGACTTACAAACTTATGTGATAGTTCAGGTGACACTTATCACGTCAGCCACATTCAAATTTAATTGATCGAAAATACTTGGATTACTATAGCTTTTATTACAATTTTCTTACAAAATTAATAAGTCAATCATTACTAATTAAATTCACAAATCAGATTTTCTTATTGGTTTTGTTAAGTGTTAGTTTGTTAGAATTCTTTATAATAGCAAAAGTCTTACTTAAAGGTGGGTGGAATCATCAGACTCACGAACCTATTCAATTAGATAGATAATTACCAAAAAATGCTACCTACTCAATGATCTCTACCTTTGCTTAACATGCAATCCCACCATATAACTTACTTTCTGCTTTTAATTAATCAGCAGTTAAACCAGAAAAGATAGCTTAATTAGTTGGTAATTAACCCCATCCGGCCATCTCAGCAGGTGGCCAACTCTCTTACGTGGGGTGATGGGGACGTGGCAAAATTGGAGTGGTTAGTCTGCGCACTGAACTCCATCTTCCTCGTTGCTTTTGGAGTGAGCCACCTAAACCAAACACTGCTGCGGTTAGAAAAAGGCAAACCCATCGAGAGAGAGAGAGAGAGAGAGAGAGAGAGAGGGAGTTAGCTTAAGAATCTGTTGCATGAAAGAAAGAAAGAACTGTTATTTATTTATTATTATTATTATTATTATTATTTTCTCGAGAAACAATCACCAGTTGAGGCCTATACTATGCACCCCTACTTGCTTTCTTGCTTAAAACTCCATTCCATGAAAGAGAGAGCAAGAAAAAGTTTCCTTCTTTTTCTCAGGAAGCTAACACCATTTTAGACTCATACCCTGCATCACCACCTCTCTCTCTCTCTCTCTCTTGCTGGCCAAAGGCAAACACCCTTTTCATTCAGAGCCTCACTTTTCTTGTATTCTTATTTTGCTTTGAGCATTTTAAGTTAACAATTCGTAAGAAAGCTAGCTACTTGAATCTTATTTGCTCTGTTATAGACTATATATATCGTAATCTGAGTATATATATATATATATATATATATATATATATATATATATATATATATATATATATATAATCCAATAAGAAATGCTTGGTGTTAAGCTCATAGAGCGATTCAAGAGTATTCAAGTTCATGCTCTTAGTCCCTCAGACACCACCAACGGTAAAAACCCCATTGCTGCTACCAAAGGTAAGCTTATCAAACCCTTTTCGAAGTCCAAACCCACCAACTCTGTCTCCGTAGCTGAGAATCTTCTTCCTTATGGATTCCCTACAACTGACCTCCTTGAGCCCTCCATAGACCCCCACATCAAACCAATTGACTTGGTAGAAGCTTTAGCTGACCTTTATGGCCGTCTTGAGAGTTCCTCGCAACCCAATAAGTCATTGCTGCACATGGAGAAGTACTCTCTCTTGCGCAGCCTTGGCGATCCCAAACTGCTCCGCCGGTGCCTCTGCGCCGCGCGTCAAAACGCTGGAGATGTGCACTCGAAGGTTGTTCTTTCAGCTTGGTTGAGGTTTGAGAGGAGGGAGGATGAGCTTGTGGGCGTGTCAGCTATGGATTGTGGTGGTCACATTCTTGAGTGTCCAAACGCTACTTTAGTATCTGGGTATTGTTTGAATTCAATTCATGATTTTTGCCAATGTCTTAAGGACCACTCCAAGGTGTTTGATAAAACAATCTTGAAAGGGAATGAGGATAGTGATGTTTCATTTTGCATTGGTAATGAGGAGATTCAATGTGTCCGATATAGAATTGCAGCGCTGTCTAGAGCATTTAATGTTATGCTCTATGGTAGGTTCTTGGAGTCTAAAATGGATAAAATTGATTTTTCACGAGATGGGATTTCTGTAAAGGGAATGAGAGCTGTGGAAGTGTATAGTAGAACTAGAAGGTTGGACTTGTTCAGTCCTGAGGTTGTTTTGGAGCTACTTTCTTTCGCAAATAGGTTCTGTTGTGAGGAGATGAAGTCTGCCTGTGATGCTCATTTAGCTTCATTGGTTGGTGATATTAAGGACGCATTGATTCTTATTGAATATGGTTTGGAGGAGACGGCGAATCTTGTTGTGGCAAGTTGCTTGCAGGTATTGCTGAGAGAGCTCCCAAGTTCTCTGCATAATTGGAAGGTGATGAAATTTTTTTGTAGCTCTGAGGCTATGGAGAGATTGGCCAGGGTGGGGCATGCTTCTTTCTTGCTGTATTATTTCCTAAGCCAGGTCGCTATGGAGAAAAGCATTGTATCAAACATGACGGTGATGCTATTGGAGAGATTGGAAGAGTGTGCCAAAGAGAGGTGGCAGAAGGCGCTTGCATTGCATCAATTGGGTGTAGTGATGCTTGAGAGAAAAGAGTATAAGGATGCTCAGGGTTTTTTTGCGGCTGCAGCTGTGGTGGGTCATGTTTATTCAATGGCTGGTGTAGCAAGAGCTAAACACAAGCAAGGGCAACAGTATTCGGCGTATAAGTTGATGAGCTCTCTCATATCTGAGTATAAACCAGTTGGGTGGATGTACCAAGAGCGGTCTCTTTATAA
Source organism: Corylus avellana (assembly GCF_965113065.1). Classification (NCBI taxonomy): domain Eukaryota; kingdom Viridiplantae; phylum Streptophyta; class Magnoliopsida; order Fagales; family Betulaceae; genus Corylus; species Corylus avellana. The sequence continues at coordinate 22,575,202 of NC_142497.1, forward strand.
TATTGGAAAGGAAAAGATTTTGGATTTGGAAACTGCAACTGAATTGGATCCTACTCTTTCATTTCCATATAAATACAGAGCTGTTGCAAAGGTGGAGGAGAAGCAGATTAGAGCAGCCATTTTAGAGATTGACAGAATTATTGGGTTTAAGCTCTCACCCGACTGCCTTGAATTGCGAGCTTGGTTCTTCATTGCACTTGAGGATTATGAAAGTGCTCTTAGAGACATTCGAGTAGTTCTAACTTTAGAACCCAATTACATGATGTTTCATAGGAAGATTACTGGGAATTACTTGATTGAGTTGCTCAGCCAATGGGCTCAGAAATGGAGTCTGGCTGATTGCTGGATGCAGCTCTATCAGCGATGGTCTTGTATTGATGACATTGGCTCGCTGGCTATCATACATCAGATGCTGGTAAATGACCCTGGAAAGAGTCTCCTCCTGTTTCGGCAATCTCTACTTCTTTTGCGGTAAGTTTGTGTAATTTAATTTAGACTTGTCTCTCTTATTCATCTTCAATTTTTATGCTGTAAATCATCATGAAGGCAATCCACTAACAAGCTCATCTTTCGAAGATTTTTCTTTTCAAATCTCCAATTTTGATGTCTAGAATTATTTGTAACACACCCTAGTTTAAATTATGGAACTCATCTGTCAGCCCAACTTGGAATCATAAACTCATACACATTCACTAGTGAAATTCCATAGATTGTTGCATGGTGTATTGTCATTTGTCTATGATTATGTCGTTTGTGTAACACAATAAATGCTGCCATATGTCTCTGATTAACTCTAAACTTACTACATTGATTTCCATGAATAGTTTCTAATATTCATTAATCTAATAGGCTAAATTGTCAAAAGGCTGCAATGCGCTGTTTGCGATTGGCTAGAAATCATTCAAGTTCTGAGCATGAAAGGCTAGTTTATGAAGGATGGATTTTATATGATACTGGTCATCGTGAAGAAGCTCTCTCTAGGGCAGATAGGTCCATTTTACTTGAGAGGTCATTTGAAGCTCTTTTCCTTAAGGCGTACATATTGGCAGATACAAGTCTGGATCATAAATCTTCATCTTATGTCGTCCAAATTTTGAAGGAGGCTCTTAGATGTCCTTCAGATGGTCTTCGGAAAGGACAAGTGAGTATTATCTGAACTGAGATCCTTATCACCTTCTGTGCCTTGATGTACTTGGTTAATTGTGTATTGGGATATTTTGCAGGCATTAAATAATTTAGGTAGTATTTATGTGGATAGTGGCAAGCTGGATCTGGCTGCAGATTGCTACATGAATGCCCTTGAAATCAAGCACACAAGAGCTCACCAAGGGCTGGCACGTGTTTATCATCAACGAAATAAACGGCAAGATGCATATGATGAGATGACGAAGCTAATAGAGAAGGCACAAAACAATGCATCAGCATATGAGAAACGGTCAGAATATTGTGACCGAGAAATGGCGAAAAATGATCTTGATATAGCAACACAATTGGATCCACTGAGGACATATCCATACAGATACAGGGCAGCAGGTAATATTTATGACCCTTCTCCCTTCAGTACTGCTGCATTCTCTGCAATTTAATTTTGATCTGAAGTCAGTGCCAGTGATACACATGTGATACTTGTCCATGAATTACACACTTTGTGTATAAAACTGTCAAATGCTAGGTATGAAATTTAAGTTCTTGGATATTTCAGATTGCTTCCTGCATATTAGTCTCAATATCAAGCCGAAAACTGATTTTTTGCTCAATCTTTAGGCACTCAGTTATCTCCAGAATATAAACCATTTAATCTTTAGATAGCAGCAATGAAACAAGATATGCTACCTTTTGACTGTAACTGGAGGGACTGAGTATGGTTTTGATAGTTCATCTTTTAGTAGTCATAAATTGTCAGGCTTGTGATCATCATGTCACACTGTCAGTGCCTTGGTCATTTGACTGAACATTGATCTTACTAGAGCTTATTCATTAAAAAGTTTTTTTTTTTTTGGATTAAAAAAAAAAGAAAAAAAAAAGACCAACAGCCAAGTACTGCCAAATTTTCTTGGGTTGCTGGCATCAGTTTCTTGCTATCTTCTTTGCTTAGGTAAATGAAGGAGCCAAATTACTAGACTCTGAACTGCAGTCGTATTTACATAACTTGGAATCTGATGGGAAGATAACAAATAAAAAGTTGCTGAAAATGAAAGGAGAGTCTAGAGAGACCTTTAGTAAATGTAGTGGCAAGACTTCTTTTCTGCATAGTGCATTTTGGTAAAAGCAAGTTTTGAGGATGAGTCTCACATTTATCATTTATCTACATTCATCTCTTTCACATCAGAAATTTCTTGTTTTTTTGTCAATGTGACTGGGTGAGTAAACATATTCATTAGCTGGAAATCAAAACTTATATACTAACCTACAAAATCACATATCACCAGTTCTGATGGATGACCAAAAAGACACTGAAGCCGTAGAAGAGCTTACAAAGGCCATAGCTTTCAAGCTTGACTTACAAATGCTTCATCTTCGAGCGGCATTTTACGAGTCAATGGGGAACCTCACCTCTGCTCTCCAAGATTGTCAGGCAGCTCTCTGTTTTGACCCTGACCATAAGGAAACACTTGATTTGTATTGTCGAGCACGAGACTTCGCTGTTAATCGACAACTTCAGTGAGGCACCTTATATATGTTCCTAATGAGGTCAGTATCTGGCTGACTTTATCAGCTAAGGGGTAGAAATCATGGGGACTTTCCATATAGCCTCATTTTCCCCCAGAAATTATGCTCTTGATGAGCATCAGTCTGCAAACTGGTCATGGCAATGATAAGGATTGGTCATGAGGAAAAACAAGCAAGGGAGTGCTTTGTATATAGCGCTTTGTGGAATTGATGATGAGGAAAAGACAAGTGAAGAAGTTCCCACAAGGGATTATGCAAGGGCCACTTAGAGCACTCCGGTGAATTAGGATTATGTATGTAAAAAATGAACCAAAAAGAAATGTCCATATAATCAAATAGGGCATGGGATGAGTATCAGATGTTTTTATGGTGTTGGAGGTTTTTACAATTCTTGGACAACAGTATATATGCGTCCCAAGTTGTCTCTTGATAGAAACAGGGATTTTGTTTTACAGTTCTCCTTGTATATAAACAAGCTTATAGAAACATCTATATGTGTCTCAATTTGCCATATTATTTCTGATTTTCCTTTTACCATTTTCAGACGTCTTCATCTGCAGGGATGGATTTATCTTCATCCAGTTACCAAAGAAATGATTTTTCAAGTCTGAAGCTGGTGACATAGCTATTCTGGTTCTTCCTCGAGTTTTTTTTTTTCCAGCACAACATCCCCAATGCCAATGGGATGAATTGTCCCTGATCTGATTTCAGGACAATTTTTGAACTGCCAAGCGTCTAGGCTTGTGGAAATGGTGGAGAAAGTGTGGAAGAATGGTGGGGTGGTTTCAAGATTGAAGATAAAAGTAGTCATTGACTTGAGTGAGATGACCAACCACAAACTTAAATTGGCTGATGCGGGAAACACTCAATATTTATTGATATTAAAGTTAATGGTACACCTTCTGACAGTGAAATTTTACAACCTGAGCACAACCAAAAAAGAAAAAATAAATAAAATACAAAAACAAGTGAGCAAGCCGGAGCAGAAGCATCCTTCTTTCTCAATTATGTACAAAACAATTATCTTCCTCTGCCTTACATTAGACACGAACAGTTACGAACACGGCAACTAAAACCAACAGAATCAGGAAAGAAGAGCAGACAAAAACTTCCAGATTTAGACTCGAGCCTCAACTTCAACTCTCAACTTGAATCTGTAGACATTATTTCAAGCTCTGCCCACCAAAGTGGAGATAATTTTGGTGTCGCTCCATCAGGCCCCATTGCTGTGATCTCTTTCAACTTAGCTGTGATCTCTCTCATTGTTGGTCTTTGCTTTGGATCTGGTTTGACACAATCTTTTATCACTTCAAACAATTTCTCAAGCTCATCCACTTGGAAAGATTTTAGAGTTGGATCCACCATTTCTTTCAAGGGTTGCTCTCCTTTTAGATAGTCAGATGCCCAGTCTGCAAGATAGTCATTGTCAGAGTATGGAATCCTCCCTGTCATCATTTCAAACAAGATTACCCCGAAGCTGTAAACATTGGTTTCTGGTTCCACTGATGGGATTTCCAAAAGCTCCAGAACAGATGATTCCTTCTTGGTTGCAAATATATCATTCCAAAAACTGAAATCTGATATTTTGGCTGCATAGTCTTCAGTCAGGTATATAGAGAAGGATTGCAGGTTTTTGTGGGTTATAGGTGGACTCAACTGGTGCATATACTCCAGACAGTATGCCATGCCCATAGCTATTCGGAGTCTCATTCCCCAGTCCAAGTGCTCTGCTTCTTTTACTGCAAGACATCCAAAATTAACATTTACCTAACTTTAACCTATTTATTTATCATACCAAAATATATTTGCTTTTTTTCTTAAACATGGAGGGAAGAAGGGTTAAAAGTACTCACTGTGTAAATGCTCAAATAGTGTACCATTTGGAGCATACTCGAAAACCATAATTCTTGTGAACGGCTTCTGTTCTTCACAATACCCAATGAGGTTCACAAAGTTTTTATGGTTCACCTTTGATAATGTTTCTATCTGAAGAAATAAATATAAGCAACCTTAGAAACTATCAGAATGAATGCCTAAAGCTTGCTAGATTTGGTTCTTCTATACCTTTTTTCTGAACTGGGCTTCCAATTTTTTTGTCCAGTCTTCAGGAGATGTCACTGCACTAGATGTTACAGCTATTTCCACCCCACTTGAAAGAGTCCCCTTATACACAGTCCCATTTGGTAAAGAACCAATTATATTACTGAAATCTTCACAAGCTGCTTCAAGTTCTGACCGGTTGAGCTTTGGTACACCTGAATCCAAACTGTCAAAATCAGATAATTGCGCCTGATTGGAAGGATTAGAAGATGAATTTTAGTACATCTGCTAAGAATGCAAGGATGTTTGAAACTTCTTTTGTGGTTCTTATCAATGAGTTAACCAAAAAATTTGAGGTTCAGAGGGTCATTATGTCCTTTGAGCCAACAGTTAGATATATGAAACAAGAAAAAGGATGTTTCCTTAGCCTCTTGTTCCAATGCTATCATCAATTAGCCGATACAATTTATGGCCCAAGGGTGAATTAGCACACTCTGTGTGTTTGCTATCAATTCAGTCATCTGTTGTATCATAGTTCTATGTTCTCATGAGAAAGAAGAACAACCTGATATAAATGCTCTCTGCAGCTGCCCACTTAGCCCAGTTGCCCAGGGTTTCACCGCAACAACCTTACTGGTTCTGGAGAAAACAATGCCAATGACTGAAGCCAAAATGAATAAGCCAGCCCCGCTAATTCCAACCAAAACTAGAACAGTATGCTTTGTCTTAGAGTTCTTTTTAGCTACGTCGCTTGGAGTTGAATCAGGGGAAGGATTGGGAGCCATGGGGGATCCTGTTGGTGTAGATACTATTGTTGGTGGATTAGCTGGAACTGTTGAAGCAGGAGTTGGTGCTAAAATAGGTGAGGTTGAAGGAGTCAGAAAGATATTGGAGGGAGATTGTGACGGGGAAGATACTGGAGACTCTAATGAGGATGGCGATAGGGAAATTGATGATGGTGATGCTGACAACGGCGAATCGGATGGCGCCAATAAAGGTGAAAATGGAGATGGTGATGGTGATGGAGGCAGAGAATGATGCGGTGAGGAGGAGGGAGAAGGTGATAGGGATGATGAAACCCTCTTGTTGTCTCCATTGCCTCTGGATGGATTTGAGACACCAACCGCCCGCAGCAGCTTCCTTCGGTAAGCTTCGTCTCCAAATTTGACAGTGTTCCTAACATAGCAAAAGATGTCAGCAAGGAGAATACACTGCCCATAACATGCTAGGTTATTTGACAAAAATTGTTGTAATAAATAACTTTCAAGTGTAAATTTAATCAATGCCAGAGATTAAAACTTGCTTTGAACTTCTGATTAGAACAGAACCATGGCAACAATGCAAGCATGATGATCCACCAGACCTTAAAGAAGGAAAACTGCAGATCTTCTGTCAAAACACTCTGGCTAAAGCTTTCTATAATAATCTTAATTCCCAGACCCATAACATTTTCTCATGCAGATTAAGTAGTAGGATTACATCTATTGAACTTGCTTACCAAGTGAAAGATCTGCTGTTACAAGATGATCTCAAAGGAGTACCAGTTAGCTGGTTATCATCTACCTGAGACTCGGAAAGCGTCTTAAGTTCATAGAGTTCAGGAGATATGGTACCAAGGAACTTGTTGTTGTCAAGTAAACTGCAGTAAGAATCACAAGATGGACTTAATTAGTGGACGCTCATATAAATAGGACTAGTGAAAAAAATAATATGAAAGGATCATATTACAGGGTAATCAGGGAAAGATTATTGCCAAAATCAGATGGAAATGATCCAGTAAAGTTATTGTATCCCAAGTCCAAATACTCGAGGTCCTTCAATTCTGCAATCTCTTTTGGGATATTCCCAGAAAAAGAATTGTTGCGTAAAATACTGCAGAAAGCAAGCACAAGTAATGATCAGTTCATGAAAGAGAGAAATATAGTTAAACAAAAAAAATTTGTTGGTTTTTTGGCTAAAATATGTGCTCACATAGATTTTATGTAAGCCAGCTTCCCCAGTTCAGGAGCCAATGTTCCTTCAAGACAAAGATCCTTCAAAGTTCTGCAAGTTGACAATTCTGACTTCAGGGTTACAAATTAAAGCACATTGAACATTTGAAAGCATAAGTTAACAGATGGAAGAATTGCTCCATCAAACTATGGACCTTGATGATGGAAGAATTGCTCCATCAAACTATATATGGACCTTGATTGAAATCTTCTATAAGACAAAGAAGGCGGTATAAGAATACATTGTTCAGAGGCAGAGCAGCTGTATATGCACATTTTAGACAGGCAAAAGTACCATTGCATACACATCTCTAGCCTCAGGAATCCAATTCTAAGGTGCCTTTACAAAAAAAAAAAAAAGGACATTTTTTGCATAGACCCAAGTACTTGTAATCATCTGTCAAAACAGGAATGCAGTTTTTCTTTTTTTTTTTAAATGAATCCCTCCAAGTTAATAGAATACAGGACACAAATTCGAAGCCAAACATTAAGATATAGTCAAATTTTGATCAAAAGCATAAACATAACTGAGTTTTGTGAGTTTTTTTGGATGGAGTTCTAGAAGTAGTTTCTGAGAGCAAAAATGAAAACCCAGAAGCAAAAACACGTATTAAGAAGGAAAAAGACACTCACAAGATCTCCACTTTTCCATCCGAGCACTCAACTCCGAACCAAGAACACGGATCAACCACTCCGTCATTATCATTCCAATCCGACAAAGCCCCTAACGGGTCTCTCACCACTCCATCCCGGAACCTCAACAACGCCAAACCTGCGACCAAACAAACTCTGTTTTTCATAAAGCCAACCCCAGATATATATCAGCTCAAAAACTGTACGGACATGCAGAAGTTATGTATACATACGTTCGTCGTTCAGAGATGAACATAGACTCAGATTCCTGGTAAACAGTGATAGCACCACCATGAACACCGCCATGCGGAGCTTCAACCGGTTGATTCTCCACCGTCCATCCATCCCAAGAAAAGTCAAAACCTCTGGAAAATGAAAGACCATTCTTCTCTCTTTGTTCTAGTCCAATTTAGTACATAAAAGAAAACGTTTATTTATATATATATATATATAGAGAGAGAGAGAGAGAGGGAGAGAGTCTCTGCAAACTAAATGAAGAAAGCGCGTATATGATTTCTCTTTTTTTCCTTTTCAGAAAACTTACCGATACAGCAACCGAAATATCGGGGACTCGGTGAGTAGGCTGCAGGGAAGGGACACCGACACGGAGCCCGGTGTGTCGGGGAGTAAGACTGCAGATTCCAATGTATCGGCTTGCTAAGTCAGACCGTCCTACGTCGTTTCGGCTATTTCGGAGTGATTCAATAACATTGGACTTTCTGTGTCTTGGTTGGCTGCAGCGTGCTGCGACTCTTCTCCATCCATTAAATTTATAGCGCCGTCTGCTCTACTGCACATGCTTCTCACGTGCGCCTTACTTTTCTTCTCCTATTCTTCTTCGTTTTCCATATATTTTCTTTTCTTTTTAATGTATTTTCCGATGTCAATTATACTGTGGAATTTTTAAAAGGTCGTTAATTCTTAATATTCGATTATCCTATGTACATCTATACATAGAAGTTCAACCATAATCACGTATGTCTGCTATAGTTAATATTAATAATAAAAATTTTAGGACAATTTTTTTTTTTATAAATTGGGTTCAAACACAAATGATAAATCTTAAATCAAATCACAGAAAAATTATCATTATTGAATTTTGATCAAATGATGATTTTAAATCATCTCATTATAGAATAACAAAAGAGAAACACGAAAATAACTTATAGAATTATTCCGCCGGTCATCAAGTTCGGTAGGCTTGTATCGCTTTCCTTCTTTAAAGTGGTCTCTTTGCACTAGTATTCATTTTCCGGAATAATATTCAAAATTCATTCATATAGGAGTCAGCACGCGATGATTTATTCTGGCATGCTGCTCCATGCATGAAATTTCTTGTCACTTTTATATATATATATATAGTAGTCAGACATGGGACAATTCCTTTTAATCATATCTTGAAGATCACGCAAACAAATGGCAAAATTCATTTCCAATTCCATCCTAATCCCAAACCCTAGAATTTATTGAATTAATTCCGGCCTGCACAGGATAATTACCCCATTAACAAATAGTACTAGATCTTAGTGGTTATATATATATATATAAATAATGAAACTTAAAATACAATGATTAATAATTTTTGTTTATGTACTTTTACAATAAATTATGGTTCATATATATCCATTTGTCTAGTTTGAGAAGATGGGTCCTCCCTTAATATCATAATACGTACTAAAGACAATAATATCTTAACCGACTTGGATGTGTGCAATATGTGGACCAAAAGTAAACTAGTATAAAGGGGTGGATGCCCACAAATTTGTTTTCTCTTCAAATTAATACGCGCGTCGGAACAAACTTTTTTTATTCCGTTTGAAGGAAAACTTTGTCGTCGACGTTTATGAGAATAGGTCATGTAATGGGATTGTGATGATGAGGAAAAGACATGGCGTGTAAGAGAAGTAGTAAGGTTGGACGTGGGTATAATGCTTTAATCAAAGTAGAGAAGATGGGGATATGACTTAAGGTAGGGTGGAGTATGGTATCTTATCATGTTTTAGCGTTTTCTTAGGAAAGAAATGTGGCAACTACGTCATTAAAAAAAATGAAAGAAATTGTTAGTTGTCCTTTCCCTAATGATTAGGACATAGAATCCAAGCATGTTTTGCAAGTGACAATGACCCTAATTATGCTTTGCTCTCTGCTGGAGTAGTGGTGATAGAAAGAAGGAGAAGCTGTGTCTATTTGTTTCAAAAGAAGCTCATATATGAATAGTTTTCCCACAAAAGAATAGAGAATGAGAGTAACGCTAGAAGTTAGATTTTTGTCTCCTATTTTATCCTATGAAAGGTAGGTTGATGTGGCAGTATCATTTAACCTTTAGATTGTTTTCCTTTTTAATAAAAGTTTATCTAAGGGTTGATGGGTACTGTTACATTAATCCAATGAAATGTAAGGTGGGATTGGAGTTGAATTGCGTATATAGCATTACTCTAGAGTAAGGCTTGCATCTTATGTCCTATTTACAGATCACAAGGTAGGACTGTCACATCAATAATTGAGGATGTGTGGCAATTTCACCTTGCGTCCTGTGTGCACGATAATAGGACACAGACCACATTGATAGTAGATTCTTTGAAAAATGCAAAGTAATTTTCTTTGAGGTATAATTTCGTTTTTAGCGGCATATATAACCATTCAAAAAATTTTAAAAATGGATTTGAAGTGCTAGCTAGCTCCAATAGAAGAAGTTCATTAGATGATGATAACTCCTCATAAGTACATTAGGATACAGTGTTTAACATAAATGTAGTAGAGTTGATCAAACTCAACAATTAGACATAGGGATGAGGATTTGCACTGCAGTAAGGCAGCACCATGTGATAGTATGTTCGGGTCCAGTCTGCATTAGACAGGTGTTCAGGCAGTCCAAACAGGTAGTACTAAGACAAGTTCTTTCATGGACTGCCCTACCAGTAGAGCATGTTAAATCAAATCATTGAAGATAGGAACGGGGATTTGCACTGCAATAAGGCATCAGTAATTGAAGACAAGTGGCAGTTTCACCTCACATCCTGAGGCTATGTGCACAGGAATGAGATACAACTCAAATTAAGCCCAATGCTTTTAAGGTGTGCTTTACAAGTTGATAGCGGGTTCTTTGAAAAACGCAAAGTAATTTTCTTTGAGGTATAATTTCGTTTTTAAGAGCATAGACAATGAGAAAAGAATGCAAAATATTAATCTGGATTTGAAGTGCTAGCTAGCTCCAATGGAAGAAGTTCATTGGATGATCATAACAAGCCATCTGGAACATGTATGAGTACGACAGTAGAAGTGTCAAGAAATCGACAGTCCACCCTACATAGAATACTACACTTGGTTTAGAATGTTTGGATGGTAATAGCAATTATGAAACCTTCTGTCATATGGTTTTTGTATTCTAACATGTATCCCCATGTTACACCTAAATGCATGGCCATAGGAGCAGCACCATATCATGTCATAGAAGGTTGAGGTTGGTCTGTTCTGGACCACAGTTCACTTGCTCCAGAATTTTCCCAAGTGTTGTTTATGTGGTGGAATCAGACTCAAGACCTAAGTGGGGCTCGTTTGGTCTGCTTGAGAAAAGACATGGCAACCTCCCAAATTCAATAGACAATGCCGTACGACCTATTCTACCACTAACATTCAATGATGCCCACCCCACTTGCTTGTTTAATAGACTGGATTGAAAAAATTCTTCCTGCTCAATTTAAATGTCTTAGCTCTTTCGGGAGCTTATGAGAAGTTGCGTTATTAATGCTCTATCATTTACTCTCATGTAAACGTTCTTCCTAATATTGGATCACACTAAATTGGACTATGGAAAATGCAGAGGCAAATTTACATTATTGTAAACAAAAGTCAGAATTCATTCAAACTATAAACATGGGGTAGGAAGGGAGACAATAAATTCGTTGGCAATTTTGGTTAGTAATTAACTCCTGGGAATACCAATTGCCTGGATGGAAATGTTTAACATAAATGTATATAGTAGAGCCGGTCGAATCCAACCATTGAAGACAAGGACAGAGATTTGTGTTGCAATAAGGCAATTTTATCTAGACAAGTGTTTGGACAGTTTGAACGAGTAAGAATGGGCAAACTCTATGCACAAGATCGGAATCCGAAAACAGGATATGGCCAACCGGCTTGCTCACCAACCTGACGGCTTCTATGGGACTAACAAAATATGGCTTCCCAAAAACGACTCCTGTGGAGTTTCCTCATAATTTCTATAATTCCTTTTTCCTGGTGGTTGAACTTTAGATTTCAATAAGAATCTATGCGAATGCTGGCTATGTCAATCCTATATATGGTTTTTACATGGCGCATGCAGCAGCCATAATTGACTGTACTACTACATTTTATTGGAGTTCTATATGTACTAAAATCTCATATCAAGTAATATAATGTTCTGAATAAAAAAAAAAAAGTTATATAATGTTCTTAATGTAGTTACGGCCCTTACGGGTGGTAATTTGTGTTTGCTTGATGAGTTTGGATCACATCGAGACATAAGTACAATACTATATATATAAGTTAACCATAATCTAATAATTTAATTAAATAAGTCAAATCATTCAACTTTAACTCACTAATTTTATATTGAGCGTTTATATTGTGTTCGTGAATCATGTCAAAAATTGTCAATCTTGAATGTCGTGTGTCGAAGTCGAGTCGTGTCGAAGCGTATAAAACTATATAAGTCAACCTAACTTGACTCATTTAATTAAACGGATCAAACACATCAACTCTAACTCACTAATTTTGCATTAGCTTCAAATTAAATTTATAAATTATGTCAAAAATTTCACCCATATTTTTCAACATTATACTAATTGGTTAGGTGAGAATATCATTTATATCTGGGCATGGTATTATTGATACCACGTGAATAAGGACGAGTTCAAGTATGGTGTTGTAGTGAAAGTCATAAAATCTGTCACATATTTGAGCCTATGACAGTTCCTGTCGGAAAATCCAGCCTAAAGATTCAGGTTAATTAAGGTTCATCCATATGAGTGTCGGCCCAAATACACAAAGGCCAAAGCCCCATCACTTCTTCTGTCCTATAAGAGAACACTAATAGGCCTAGATAAAGGCCTGAAGCCTATTCTAGCTTGTATATAAGCTTGCCTCCAAAAAAATTACTGGTGATAATTATTATTATTATTATTATTTTTTTTTTTGTGAAAAATAAGTGGTAGAGATCGAATGATTGAGGGAGAAATTTCAGTTCCTTTTTTTTTTTTTTTATTAAAGACCATCTACATTATTTACTTTTGAGTAGACCGAGTCTAGTAATATCTTAATGTGCTACGCTATCTTATGGTCTCACTAAAAGACTTCTCAATGTGTTAATCTCCCTAATTATACTCTCTCCAAAATCCAATACGCAATAAAAGATTTCAAGTAAACCATGCCTGCCTAAGGGCAAAGAAGAAACAACAATTGCTCAATCAACTTCCCTTTCACGGGCAGGGATGGACGCAGAGATTAGTATAGATAGGGGGTAAGGGCCAAAAATTTTAGTAGGGAGGAGCCAATAGGCAAAAAAAAAAATCCTTGTGTTGAAGGGCCATGGCCTATACCGGGCGCCCTATTCCTTTGTCCCTGTCTACAAGGCACTCTGCAACAAGCAAAGGAGAGGGCACCTGCAACTTCTACTTCACCACCTTCTCATTGGTTGATGTCAGTGTACGTGTGAGCGTTGTGTCTCATATTAATATACATGAGTGGATCCAAACCTATTAGCTTAAGCTTTTGGGTTAAAGTGATGCACAGACATATATATTAATACACTCTTAGTGAACTCCGCATACGATTCTCTCTCTAACAAATAAGTTTCCGTATAAAAGTGTAGAAGCTTTTCTTCACAGTCTCTCCTATGTAAGTCTCAAGTAAAATTACGATTCAGCCTATAAAATCATGCATTTTTAAACATGCACTTCCTTGCTTGAATTCACGTTTTCAAACTTCGATTTTTTTTTTTTTGGTTGACCATGACACTTTTCACAATTTTATTTAAAAATACAACTGCGAAATCGTGAGGCTAAATGCACTAGAAGTGAAAGGAAGAAGACAAGAACTTGACTAGAATTTATAAAAGCTAACTATATCTCTTACAAAAAAGTTTCTGGCAACAAGAATATTATCAAAGATTTTCTCTGCAATATCTAGTGAAACACTTGTAAACAGATTTGGCTGCTTATGATGAGCCAGTGGATTGCAATTGCATGTTGTCCTCTTTTAGATGACTGGATTAACCCCAAAACGGGAATATGTTTGACGTGTAGCCAAACGTTAAGGTAGCAGCTGAATAAATAGACGTATGAACCAACTCCTCGAACAAAACTCTCTGACTTCCAGTTGTTGTCATTAACGTTACAATGTGTCAAATGATCAATGGCGCCATGTATCCCCAAACAAGGAGGGAATAGAGATCCAATGAATATCCAAAGCTTTTTCTAAAGGAGAAAGGAGTAGGGGGAGTTGATTGATATGATATAAATGTGAAATAATTTTTGAATTTTTTGTGAAAAAAAATTTGTTGTCCATTATAAAAAGAAATATTGTTTCGAATACAAAAGTCTTTTAGAGTAGAAAGTTAAATCATCTATCCATCTAAGAGTGACAATGTCATCATTTATGAGGTCATGGTATAGAAAATAATATTTTATAATAATTTTAAAATTTTTTGAAAATGCTAAGGACCCACCCAATTACTAAGGTAGGTCCGCCCTCGTCTATGATAACTCATTTTATTGATATTGACCCCCTGGTAATCCTTATGCTAATATATAATACAAAAACGTATTAGTCATGCTTATAGATCGTCCCCTCCTTGACGTGATGTTTGCTCTGATATCAAATATAACAAACCTTAAGTAGAAATCACCCTTAAAACCCCGCTTCCAATGAAAATGTATCTAAAAAGTAATATGCACATAGTTAATATTAGATTTAAGCAATTCATGATGCTTAGGATTTGAACAAGAAGAATATGGATTTACATACATTTAAATTTCTAAAATTTCCATGTCTTTTTTTCTAGCTTCTTTCAAAGATAGAAATTAGAAAACCATATTGGCAATGGCAAGTGGAAAATATGTAGCGAAATGTAGATTAGCAATTTTTTACATGACTCGCGAACTCGATATAAAGTTAATACGAAATCAATGAATTAAGGTTAAGGAGTCTAGTCCATTTAATTAAATGAGTCAAGTTAGGATTGACTATATACCTATGCCTTAATATGACCCGAACTCAATACTCGATATAAAGATTGTGAATTTTTGACACGACCTGCAAATGCGAGACAAATTTAACACAAAGTTAGGGTTGAAAAATCCGACATATTTAATTAAATTGATCATATAAAAATTAACTTATATAATCTTATATTTATACTCTAACACAACCGTACCCAACTTGCACACACTAATTGCAATTGTACAGTTCAAATGGAATAACTATTTATTAGATGAAAAATGTTATATGTTGAAATTGGTGGCTCATATTAATATCAGTAGAAAGCCAAGTAGACAGGAGCAGAATGAACGTCGTGATAGCGACGTTCACGAAGCAGGAGTCTACTGGCCCATGGGTGTAATTAAGTTTGCAAGAGAATCGATTAGGTTGGAGGGTGCTAGGGCAACACTACCGTGGTATGATACAGGGTATTTTGAAGATTTTCTTAATACGTTCGTATAAATAGAGTTTAGAATTTTTCCTAAACCTGAATTATTGTGCACCACTGGTGCATGTGTTGAAAAACGCGAGCCAAAGTACATGAAAATCTCCACAAAACTCATGAATGAAGTTAGAAGGAAAATGTTACATTTCTAAAAAATAAAATTTAAAATTTATTTTCTAAATGATGTGTGATAATCATATATAATTTATTATTTAAAAAAAAATGTAACACTATTTTGTGAGATTGTGGAACACTATTCGAGGAGAAAAAAAATAATAATAAAAAGTATTCAACGTTCCTCAAAGGAGGAATAGCCGCATCCCAATTTCCAGCTAGCATAGTCGCGTTCAAAGCCCCGCTATATTCCGTAGGCGGCGCTGGTTCTCAGATGAAAATCATGAAATTGACGATGACGGATGACTAAGCGACCGAAGATATCTTACCTCACCGCCCACCGTTCACGTACTACTTACCCTCTTTTTTTTTTCTTGCATAGGATGCCTGAGTTACATTCGAGTTATTATCTCAGCATTCTTTTTCTTTTTAAATTATTTAATCATTAATTATTATTATTATTATAAATTCTTAAACGTAAATACAAAATATTTAATCAACTTCAAGAAAAATGCCCAAAAATTAGTTCTCAAATAATCTATCACAATTCCATGATCATCTCAAAAATTTGAACCGATAATAAATTTAATTATTTAATTAATATTATAACAATTCTCATAAATTGTGATATGTGGGCTTATGTAGCAAAAGTAATTTTATTCATCGCCCACTCCACCTTACACAAGTAAAAATTATTACATTAAAGTTAGAAGTAAATTGCGGTGGTACAATTTGAAATTAAATTTTTACTTTGATACCATGTTAAATCATCGATTATATCAAAAAATAAATTTAATCATTGAGAAACGTTATACGCCACATCTTTATTTAGGACTGTCAATTTTTTACACAACACAAGAATCTGACAAGAACCTAATACAAAATTAGTTGGATATGATTAATGGGTCTGAATTAAATTGATCGAAATAAGATTGACATATATAATCTTATACCAATTTAATTTATTTCATTTTATCTGACAATGCAGACGTGATAGGGTTTAGTTGTCCTTAATATTAATCCTTCAAAAAAAAAAAAATTAGAAAATGTCACATATTAAAAATGTGGCATGTTATCGAGGCAACCAAAAAAATTGTATTCATTCAAAATACTTTTTATTCACTTTTATAATGATGCTTCTTTTTCATAAAACTAAAAAATTGTTTTTTTTTCTCAAATCTTTTTTATAACATAAAGAACAAGAACCTAATAAAAATATACTTAATTCTCAACTGCATGCCACATTTTTAATATGCTGTATTTTTCAAGCATCTCGGTGTAAAGAAACAGCATAAATTTCTTAATTTAAAATTGTAAGAAATCCAAATCTAATACGAAGCATTTCTCTAATATATATATCCAATAACTATTACACTTTGCTACGTCATTGTTTACTTGTGCTTTATAACATTACTCTTAATCATTTAATTAATATTTTAATTAAAAAAAATAACAATAAAAGTAACCAAGTTAGCTCATATATTATATTTCTTAAGCAACCAAATTACTGGGTGCTTGTGTGGCACTTCCTATATCCATATGATATCCCACACAGCTTAAGCTTTAACAAAATAAAACTACAAAACTGAATTATCCAAAGTAAGGAAAAAAAAAAAAAAAAAAAGATTTTTTTTTTTCTTTTGGTTAATTTTTCTTAGTCTAATCAGAGGGATCAGAGAGGCGCAGAAGAACAGGAAGGGCACCTGATCAGACCGTTCTCATTGCACGCCGTACAGCTCTTGAACCCGCTCTTTTCCACGAACAACTTGTGACTACCGTGGCACTCGTCGCAGAGGATAAACCTATATCCGCCGCACCCGTCACACACGCCGGGTTCCGCTGGGGGCAGCCCTTCGACGAGCTTCTTGAGCTCACCGATCTCGTGGAGCTGTTTGATCTCCTCGGCACCTCCCACGTACCTCCCGCCAATGAAAACCCTCGGCAAGGTCACCTTGCCCTGGCTCTGACCCAGGATCTGCTGCAGCTCGGTTAGAAACCCCGAGTCCATCGAAAGATCTCGCTCGTCGATGGAGACGCGAAACCCGCGCAGAATAGATCGGACGGCCCTGCAGTCCTCGAACGTCGGCCTCACCACGCGCAGGCTCGTGAAGTACACCACCACGCGCTTCTCGGTTCCCGGGAGTGGACTCGGCGGCTCAGATTGCGTGTCCGGTTGGTCCGAGATTGAGACATTGGGACTGGGCTCGGGCTCGGGCTCGGGCTCGGGCTCTGGCTCTGGCTCTGGCTCTGGCTCTGGCTCGGGTTCGGGTTTGGGTTTGGGTGCGCGAGGTTCGGTAGGCCGAGTTGACCAGGCGCGGATGAGCGAGTTGGCGATCCGGACTCGGTGGAAAACTGAGGGCTTCTTGGGGGTTGAGACGGTGGGTTGAGTCGGCTTGTCCTCTTCGTTACAAAGCTCCGGGACGTCCTTGAAAGAAGAGCAATGGAAGAGCGAGGTCGGAGATGATGACTTGTCGTAAATCCGGACCGTTGATTTGGTGCCCCGCGGCCGCCACATTTGAGGGTAGAGATCAGAATTCGGGACTCCCAATACCGAAACAAAGAAAGAAACTGACACCAAATGAAACAAAATTGAGAGAAAGAAAATGGGTTTGGATTTTTCTTTTCCCTTTTTTTCAATTTTGATTGCTTAAAGCGAAGGCTTTCAGAAGCTCTCAGCCTTTCTGTTTTTTGTTTATATTTTCTGTTTGGACTCCAAAAAAAAAAAAAAAATAGGGGTATGAGAGAATGGGGGCTAAGGCGGTTGGTTAAGGTAGTTGAGGTTTGGAATTGGGTGGGTTTAAGAGAGATAAAAAGGGTATGGGAGGCTGTGATTAGTAGATGGGATTATTTGGCCTAATTATAGATGAGAGGTCCTGATTAGTGGATGGGATGATTTACCCTGAATTTTGTTGGGTTACCTTTTCGGGTTGGGTATGGACCTGGTCAATGCAGAGTCCCTACTCTCTTCTCTCCTTGGTATATATTCTGTTTCCTGCCGTGGGCTAATTGTCTCTAAATAATTTAGACACAGTTTTTATTATAAAACCCGTCGTCGAGACATGTTTGAACAGATAAGCTTAACAGGAACTTTCTCTTTCCTGTCATTATGTATGTTTGGGTGCCCTTTCTTCAATGGGGGTACCATTTCTGCAAGTGCTTACTGCTAGGAAAGTGCTTTGTGTATTTTAAATCTCTCTTGAATTGTTTTTGTTTCCTTTTTGGGGCAAACTTGAATGGGAATTCTGCATTTTACTTCAATCGTAATTCAGCCCCTCTCTGGCATATTATATTCAGAGTCATCCGGTCATTTGTTGCTAGAAGATAGGATTGTGATGGTTTTTAAACACTCCCATTAATGGCACATTGGATGCCCCATCCAACCATTTTCATCTGCTGACACTAGCACATTTAAGAACAATGAGTTCTCATTAATTGAGAAGGTTGAATTGTTTGCATTGATTGGGTGGATGATTAACTTTTTATCGGGTAAGATTGGACTTTATAAACGATTTTAAGAATATCATGTGGCGTGTGAGTGCTATATAACATAGGCTTGATGAGAAATTTTAGAAAACTTCTATTGTAATTTTTGACTTATCCTTTTAAAACAATAGCCTTAATAGCACAAATGTGGCTCTTTATTTGGTCGTTACAATTCCTACCATTTAGAGTATTCACATTCCGCTCAATAAATTTACTCTTTATTTAGCTGAAAAAATTACATTTCTCTATTTTAGTTGTCAATTTTTTAAAAATACATATATCTCGCTCTCTATTTTAGTTATCTACTTTCATTATTCTATTTAAATTTTGTTTTATGAGAAATGTTATATGTACTTTTAGGTGATTACTCTCTAATATGGCAATAAAATTACCATTAATGTGAAATATAGATATTAATCCGTCCAAAATTCAGCGGTGACATTCACTACCAAGTCCCTGAGGAAGCACTTGAAAGTTTAATATATTTTTTTATCACATTTAGAGAGAATGTTAGAGATTACAGAATTTTTCTGAACCAGATTTAAGATAATTTTGGTCTTGTTTGAACATCTTGGATGTCTTATTAGGCCCAGCGAAGAAGATTTAAGAAGGAAGAATAATAAAAAGTGAGAAGTGCAGCATGTGTATGGGACCATGTATAATCAGTACAGGGGAGACAAGGCGTGTTTGGTAGTTCTGAATCGGTTGTTTCCAAAAGCAAAAGGTTAAAAAAAGCTGAAACGCACCAGCGAGTGGGTGGAGTCTGAAAAGCTTTCACATGGAGGCACTGGCGCCAGAGAGAGTTTTTAAAGAAAGAAAGTGGAGGGGTAAATGTAGATGCTGATTTTTCTAGGTAACCGTAAATGCCGATTTGATTCAACATACAAGATCCTTCATGGATGGATGGATCATCCTCTTCCTCAAAATCCTTGCAGGATTTCTATTTATTGTAAATTAATGGTCCGAATAGTCATAATAAAGTCATTACCCAAAAAGTTAGTCGTTGGACTTTTTTTTTTATGTGCTTGTTTAGTGGCCGAATCCTCCACATGAGTCGATCGATTCCTTCAGTTGGATTTGGTGCTGGTTCGACTACCTCTTTAGTCAGATTTGAGATGATTGAATCGTTCCAAAATCATGGGATGGGTCGACCACCTTAAGACCAGTCCTTTTGGATGATCGAATCAATCAGTTGGGCCACTAAATATTCATCCAAAAATTAGGGGTGCATTTGATAATCCCTTGTGAGGTCCTTTTTGTTTGAAATTTGATAATTGTGCTTTTTAGGGGTTTTTCACATGCCCTAGCAAAATGCTAAAATTCTGAAGGTCTATTAAGGGGGAATGACGGAATGTGATTGCCATTCACTTTTGACAACAAGGACAACAAAATAAATAAATAACTCAATTTGGAAATCGTGAAACACATGTAGTTTGCTGTTTGGGTAAATATAGCCAAAGAAAAAGACGTTGTCAACTAAAGATTAACAGCAAAAAAACTTTATCAAACGGATATGATGTTTCGTTTTTTTTGGGTAAAAAAAAAAAAAAAAAGCCTAAAGCCTAAAACGTGTTAGCAAACAAGACTTACTCTTTTGTTCTGATGTTATTATTACAATCTAGACCATTCATTAAAAGAATCGACCCAAAAATGTATATATATATATATCCCTGTTCGTTCATGTGAACCAAAACTGTGATTCCTTGTTGGTTTGGGGCCGGTGCTGGGAAACTTCATTAATGGTGTGCCATTGTTGTTGACACTTAGAAGTCTAGCTTCAGAGCTGTCAAAATCCGTGTCTCAAAAGTCCAACATCCAAACAAATTACAGATTGGCTCCGGATCCAGGTTGACCTCTTTCTGCCATCTGCCATCTGGATCTGGGTGGAGCTGTAATACTACCATAGTTTTTTTTGTTTTTTTAATGATATTAAGAAGTTCTGATAGTCATCAGCTGTATTGCTGCCAATAGTTCTGCAAGTAAATGGTATGATGATCGCTACTTTATGCTATATTCTTCAAGTATTTTAGAGCTTTTTTGATTCGGCTTTATTATAGGGATTAGATAGTCAAAATGGTCAAATATATATGTTTTTACCCTCCACTCCATTCAACTCTTTATTACGAGGATAATAATTTATTATAGGTGATCCACTATTCAATGGATCATCCCAGTTTTTTTTAATTAAGAGTAAATTTATAATTTCATGATGACCCAATAAAAAAAATAGTGTTCAAAATGCAAGTAATTGTAGCATGACATCTAGCTAATGGCTAATCATGCACAACTGGCTCAAAAACCCCTAGTTCTGTTAAGGCATGTGAGTTCGAACACTATGTTGAATGTGTGACATACACTACACTATGTAAGTACTTGTATAGATGAGGTGTCGATCGATCCTAGAAACGACGGCTCTAGCTAATTATTCATCATTTTCAAGTGTGATTTTTATGTTATGTTATGTATGGTTATGTTTAAGGGCATATCTATTGACTAAGAAAGAGTGAAATTAATAATTTAATTAATTATTTAATCCTCTCTAGCATGTCATTCAACAAGTGAAGTTCAATATTTTTTTAAAAGTATTCAACAATCAACATAGTGTTGTAATATTACATAAATATAAAATAAAAAAATATTGGTTTGAAAAAGTATTCTAATAAAGAGCAGGGGGGATAAAATAAATTATAAATTATGAAAATAATTATATATCTTTAAAAACTAGGAAACCCAGTCTTGTACGTGCCAAGGAGACCCACAGAGCAAAGTCGCGATAGAATAAAAATGGAGGCGGCCGGTGCTACCACTGGTGAGGCTAGTGATCCCCAATCGGAGATCACCGGAATCACCATCACTGTCAAATTCAGCGGGAGGTCAATCCCGGTCACTATCTCGCCGGACGCGACGATCGGCGATCTCAAGTCCCTCCTCCAACCCCTCACCAACGTCCTGCCACGTGGACAGAAGCTCATTTCCAAAGGGAAGCTTTTGGTCGATGCGACGACGTTGAGGGCGTCGGCGGTGACCGGCGGGGCCAAGGTCATGCTCATGGCCTCCCAGGGGTTGCACCAAGGGGTAAAACTCAAATTGGCAACCTTTTTTGTTTATTTTCTGTTTGGTTCTCGAGAAAAGAACGAGGGAAAAGAAAGTGATCGTAGTATAAAGTGATCATTTTTTGCATGATAGATTTTCATCAAGCTTTAAAGTAATGGGTTAATGGAGATTAAATTGAGCCTTGAAGCTGGAAATGTTGTGTGTGTCAAGCAATTGGGGATTAGAAGGGTTCAAAATTTTCAATTAGTTAATTAATGTTAGGGTTTGTTTGAACTAGGATGGTCCAATTCTAAAAGAGGCTCAGAGTGTACCGAGGCGAGTTGACAATGCTAATAGAATGGTGAACGAGAAGACGCAAGTTCGCGTTGATAAGAACAGGTTGGAACGGTGGAAGGTGACCGGAGTTGTGGCGTTGTCCGAATGCAATTTGAAGGTACAAGAAGCCTCATATTTTTTACGTTGACATGTTGTGATATCTTGGTTGGCTACTTGGCTCCTATTTCCCTTGTTTCATGTTGCCAAATATCCTTCGAATCAATCGGTATATATAGATGTGGAGTAATTCTAAATACTCAACTTTCTTCCCACTTGGCTCATCAGCTCTTGTATTTTTTTTTTTCATTTTTTAATAAAGGCTGATTCAATGGCCAATGAGCACTGACATATGAGCTTGATGAGATGAGAGTGGAATAGGAATTGAGTATATAACATTAGTCATAAATGCATTATGATTGTTTTTTTCTTTTTTTTTTTTTGAAAAAAAAAACAAGGAAAATTTCATCATAGCAGTTTTCACGCAATTTCAATTTATTTCTTTGAGTTTTTAAAATGGTATTTTATTTCCTTAAGTTTTCCAGTCACCTTCCCCCGCCTTTAAAACTGCTTGCCAAAATTTGCAAAAATGGGAAATATTAAAAGCCCCCGCCCAATTGAAGAGGGACTTGACCAAAATTCTTTTAAGCTCGGCTTGCTTTAGATCATGTTTCATATTCAGTCTAGGGTTTTCTGCTATCAAATTATTATTCGCAAAAATGAAAATTCGTTTTTTAAATCCCTCAAACTTATTGTAAATTCTTGTGTGTCTAACTTTTACTCATTTTATTCTTGTATTTTAAAATTTGAAAGGCCATACCTGATGAAGTGTGGGCTTGTGGACCTTCTGCAAGAGTCCTTGATTTGAGCAACAACTCTGTTCGAGATGTTCCTGCCCAAGTTGGCCGTTTGAGTTCCATTCAGGTAAACAAAACTCCTTTTTCCTTTTTTACAATTTAACTTATCTGCTTTGAATATTATAACTTATTTCCTTTATTCTCAAAATTTTGTAGAAATTGTTCCTGAATGCAAATGCTATAATGGACGAAACAATTAATTGGGAAGCACTAACATCTCTAAAGTATCTAACGGTTCTATCTGTGAACCAAAACCAGTGAGTAATTTCTGTACTCTATGACACCTTATTCCCGTTAATGTATAAACTACAAATGTCATGTGTGTTTTTGCTTTACCTACTTAGGTAATGCCAAGATATGACTATATATGAATAGAATTGTAAGTATGTCAGTATATTGCTTGAAGCATGTCTGGAAAGTAGGAAAAGGTGTCCCATGTCTTGCACTATTATGTGTCACTTGTTGTCTTGCACTATTATGTGTCACTTGTTGAGAGAGAGAGAGAGAGTTGAAAAAGAAGAAGAAGAAGAGGCATACATATTTGCTTAATTTTCTTAATTTTTTTACATTTTAAAATCATATACATGTCCTAGATAGGTTCTCTTTATCGCATTTCTTGAAGTTCATGTCTATCAAGCCTGACTAGGGCCAGGCAAAGCCCCTTGCCTAATCATTGGTTGATCTCTGTAAAACTAGTTGTTTTGGTTATGTAATACTGCCTGTAATCATCAGAATCTATTCCTCAAAAGTTACATGAGTGGGTTATACCCTGTTACCCGGTTCAGTTTGTAATATCTGTGCAGCCGATCCCAATTAGTGTTGGATTTAAGAATTTTGAGTTGACTGAGATTTGTAATATCTATGTCAGCAATCCCAATGCTACGTTTTTAATTATCATTAATTGTAGGATTTTTTCTTTGAAAGGATTAATTGTATGATTAATGCAGTTTAACAACTTTACCTTCTGCGCTGGGTGCTCTGACTTCACTGAAGCAACTTCATGTCGCAAACAACAAGTTGACTAGCCTCCCAATTGAAATAGGTCTATTGACACACCTTGAGGTCATGAAAGTCAATAACAACAGGTAATGTGTAGAAAACATGTAACCAATTGTTTTAGGGCAAGGACATGTTTTTCCTAATGGGCATTAGAGGATGACAGAACTGGTTTATTGCCCTATTCCTATTTCTGTTCTCTTTTTTATTCCCTGCATCATTTAGCCGTTATCTGGTATTAGTAATTTTAAGAGTTCCCTATTTGCATTTTGCAGTAGAAGGACAAAAATAGTTCAGATCCATCTTTTGTTATAAGTGCACAATTTTTTATTCCTATAAAGATGCTGGAAACAATTAAATAATATGTCCTTCTGGGAAACTTAAATATTCTTGTCTCTAACACAAGGATGATGTCTTGAGGAAATAAGTTTCGTAAGAGTATTTTCATGCTTGATAACCAATGACTTCTGTTTGATTGTTGTTGTGTTTCTCTCTGGATCAGGATAAGCACCATTCCTACATGCATAGGGGACTGTATTTCTCTTATTGAGGTATGACTCGGCATCTTTGTCTTTATCACCCCTCTCCCTACCCCTCCTTGTCTTCCTTGGGGATTAAATTCCTCAGAAGTGTAGACAAGATGATCCCAAGCATTACAAGCCAGATTACCAGACTACAGCATGATTTTTTTTATTTTATTTTTTCCAATATGTATATACTATACATCTTTTTTTTAATGTAGTTTTCTTGGTTTTTCATGGTAAAGGTTGATCTTTCATCAAATCTTCTATCGGAGTTGCCAGAGACTTTTGGTAATTTGCATGATTTGAAGGTCTGTACTTAAGAGTTATTGATTCTCGTTCTCCATTTATTCTGTTCTATTTTAACACTTTTTGCAGTGTGAGAGCTGGTTTTATATGTAAAATTTAGCTCATAATCATTAAATATTTAGCAATAAAGCAACAGGTAGTTTGGGAGGGATTGTCTTCTTCACAATTGCCTTTTATAAAACAAGGGGATCTGCTTATTTGTATACTCAGAGTTTTCTAACTTTGAATTCCTTCTTTTTAGAAGAGATGGAATTCAAAACATATACACATGAGCGTAGTGCAGACTCCCTCTGGGGAGGAGGAAGTTGGGCAACTTCTTGAGCACCACCTTCAAAGAGTGTGCTTTCAGTCGCATGCCATAGAAGGCAACCCCTTGTGCATTACCCACTGATCCTGATTTATGCCAATGTGCCAATTCATGTGCAGGCTTTGTATCTCGGTAACAACGGGCTAAAATCAGTTCCTTCTACGCTATTCAAGATGTGCCTTCAGCTCTCAACACTGGATCTCCACAACACACAAGTCACAATGGATCTCCTTCGTCAGGTGAATATGCTTGACCCATTTGCCAAGTAGTCCAACTTATCCCACTTTTATTGGTATGCTTAATAACAACAACATTCTTCTGACAGTTTGAAGGGTGGGAAAGCTTCGACCAACGCCGCCTCTTAAAGCATCAGAAGCAGCTCGATTTCCGAGTTGTGGGCTCTGCAGAGTTTGATGAAGGTGCTGATAAAAACTGATGGTCCATTTTTTTGAATAAAATAGTCATTTAATTTTAGTGTGCTAAAGATTGAGGTATTAGACTGTAGATTTGTTATAGGATAATCTTCAAGCTAGCATCCACTTGAAGATTCCAGTAAAGGCAAAAGTGATTCGAAGCTATACGCAACTCCATTTCTTGGTATAGCAACCTTGTAATGGAGGTGAAAGTTCTCAATGGAAGGTCATGGTTCTCCAAATTAGAAATGAGAGGGTAGATTTTATATTCAGTTGTGCATGGACTTCTTTTCTAGCCCACCCGTTCCAACATCTTGAAGATTATGGCAAACTCATTGACATGGTAGGAAAGGAAGAAAGCGGTAGAGAGAGAAGGTATAGAAGGGAAACGTAGAGGGTTAAATTGAGGTTGCAAACACCATTTTGGGTTATACTCGGACGAGACCGTGGACTTTTACTTCACCCTCCCAGAAAAAGAAAAAGAACAAAACACACAGGATTTGACAGTGTGCAGGAGCTTTGCTAATTTCACTATATTGAATATAATTAGTGCCTTCGAAAAAATGGCAGTTTGAAAACATTAAAATATCTAAATTTTCAGAGAGCAATTTGAAAAATGCACTTCTCTACAAATTTTATTTTAAGCAATTTTTTAAAATCACATTTTTCATTAAATATATTTTGAAATCTCTATTTTTCCCAACAATAAATTTTAAAACTGCCGAGGAAAAAGACAGTAGGTAGGGTAAAAACCATTGAAAACGTACTACGAGTCGTTTGTCCCACCGTGTGAGATGGAACAAGGGTGATTGGGTTAACAAAAATGAAGGACAAGAGTTTCCGTCTAAAATACAATTAAAGAATTTGCTCTGCTAAACACAAATCAGGAAGTTGATATGGTAACACTGCCGCACTGAATTACGGAGCTAAAGTGGTAGCAGATAAAATAATGATACTGATGATAATTAATGATAATAAAAGCAAATTGTGATACACATTACTCAGAAATTTATATTATGAAATGTGAACTTCTGTGAAAGATACCCATTTAGTTTACTCATTGTCAAATGAGCAGTAAAGAGTCATGGAGAGCTGTAAAAATAGAGTTGTTTTCATAGAGTGCTCATCCTTCCTAAAATCACAATCCAATATGCTGCGCGGATTGCAGAACCTAACGGTAGTAAATGGATACTTGAGGGATGTCAATATCGTTGTCCTCGTCATCTTCGCATGCCACCACGACATCCAAGTGGCGACGGTATGCCGGCAGTTCTACTTTGGCCACTTCCCTGGCAAGATCCACCATTTTCTTATCCATTCGGTCTTTGTGCCGAGGGAACATGCTATTGTAGAGCAGGCAACTACCGCATGAAATGCTGTAGGCATTCAGCCCTTTCTCCTTGAGCCACTGGAGAAGTTCCCTCAGAGTAGGATTGCCTTTCAGGATCCACCTGTCCCAAACAGTCCAACTCATGTTCTGATGCTTGATGATCTTGGGCGGTACTGGCTCAGCCATGGAGAACAAAGGCAGCGCAAGGTTCGCAAACGTGTTACGATAGGCTTCCACTTTGTGCGCTCCATCCAAAACCTTGTACAGCTCCAGGCAGACAAGACCCGTGGCCATTGCGGTGGATGTTGCAATTGCAGGAATGATCCTTCCAGCAATAAACTTGGCTTTCAGCTTGTCGACTTCAGGAATGCTGTAATTTCGTGCCCTCATGTTGGCAAGGCCAGCTATCATGTCCATATGGAAGTTCGTATCATCATCCTGCACATTCATGCGACAAAGTTTATGAAAATCAGAAATTTGATTCAAAACTACTAAGAAGAAATATTTTAAATTTGATTCAGCCGTACCTTCTCAAATTGAATTGGTTTCATCCGGAACCCGGGCAGCAGGTTCTTCCGGCACTGCTCTAACTTCTTGATTAGTTCAGCAATGACATCTGAATCATCTATAGAACTGGTAGACATACTGGTAGCCTTCTCATCTGTTACAATTCTCACATCTTTCTTGGGCTCAAATTCTGGGACAATCACCCTATCAACTGCTTCAGCCAACTTCTTAGCATTCTTGACCCAGTCAGGAATTGGGATACCATATGTCTCTGCGCGTAGGATGGATGCTGCCATAATAAAATGGAGGTAACTGGGATCAGCAAATGACAACTGCAGTGGACGAGGGAATCGCTTAGGGGCTGACCAGAATGGAGCCCCAGTACTAGTTGCAGCATCCTCGGGGAAAGTATAAATCAACTGCTTGACACGGTTGGAAAAATAATCTTCAAACCTGAGTAAATTAAAAGATGGTATCAGCAAATGAACAAAAAGAGAAAAGGACTTGTGTATCATAATTTTAACAGGAGAAAAAGGAAAGCTACTGAAAGAATTATCAACAAGGAAAGTACCTTAAACGAGCCCAGGTAATGCAGTCTTGGAATGTCTCGCATCGTTCTTTGTCAAGACACTCCAGTACACGCTCCAAGTTATCCCTGGCCTGAGCATCACCAGCATTTATCATTGCAGTACTATATTCACTTGGGTTGGACAAATACGCATTCACTTCTGCTGGTGTTTTCTCAAGCAAACCCTCAAACTCAGATCGAGCCCATGTCAAGCAGTGGTCAATGTTGTGAGGAAATGAGTGTACGGTGCACATAGGCGCTTGTTTCTCAGGTGGGTCTCTTGAGGCACCATAGTTTTCTGTGAGGTGAGGAATGACCATCTGAGTGTTGCATTTGGCACCGAGAGTTCCTGACTCAAGAAGCGGCTTCTGGAAGTATAAGCATCTCTGGTCAACGTACAATCGGGCATTCACATTGTCTAGAGCATTAATCACAACACTCAAATTCTCCCAGAAGGTATCATCAAATACATTCTCAGTTTCAGGGCCAACTCGATTCTGCAAAGCCTCAATGTTCAGACGAGGGTTTATTGATGAAGCAGCAGAAGCAGCAACAGTGGATTTGGCCTGACCAATGTTCCAATCACGGAAGAGGAACTGCCTACTGAGGTTACTCTTCTCAATTACATCATCGTCAGTAATTGTTAGCTTCCCCTGATCACCACATGAAACTCCCATCAAGGCCACATTCTTTAAGAACTCACACCCTAGAGCACCCGATCCAACAATAAACACTATAGCGTCCTCCAGTTTCTTCTGAAGCTTAGATCCGAAGACAGAAATCTGTGCGTCATAACGACTATTTAAGGGTCTTAAATCACTGGAATCCAGTGGCTCTGTTGGAAGTGACTCCACTGAGTCAAAGTAGAAGAACTGTAGAAACATGTAAAATAACATTAGGTTATGTGAAGCAATCAGGATAAGATGTCAACTACCTCTCACCTCTCAAAAAGTGGCCAAGATCTAATTGCGACTTAAAAAACAAGAATATAACATCAGCACCCTAGGTCAAGGCCTTATAGAAAGGCCATAACCATTTGAAAGTCAAAAGCAGTGAATATTCCAACTCTCCACAACATGAGAAAGGAGAAGACCAAGTACTAACCTGAAAAAGTGGATGGAACTTCCCAGAACATGCTTTCACAACCTCTTGTCCCACAATACCACCAAACATTGCAGCCATGGGATTCAGTACAGCCTTCGCACCAGAAGCAAAGTGCCTCAGAAGTTTTGGATTAATGTCTTCCAGTCTCCCATCTCCCAAGCTCTCATTAATGTTACTGGCAACAGATATAAGCTTCTGAGCATCCTCTTCCGAACCAGCAACAGGGAAACGTCCCAACTCAGAGACAAACTTATCCAGCGCTTGGAATGCGAGGTGCAGGAGAGGAGGGCGATCAAACTTGGAGAAATCACTGAGAAGAAAATCACCAGGATCGGATAATGCTTCCTTCAATGGCTTAAAGTTCAATACCTTGGGCTGTTTCACCTGTGTGACAATACCACCCTTCATATAGGCTCCATAATTTGTGGTATCCTCCTCAAGAGTGAATGAGTAAGCCCTTGCATTTTTAATCTTCCTTGGTTTCCCATCATTCAATTCTGTCATTCCGTGAACTTCAGAGAACACAACAAGATCCCCGTCCTGAAACTCAAGCCTTTCGTCATCAACACATGATACTATGGCAGGATTGTCATTGCTGATTGATGCAATAATACCCGAGTGGGGTTCCTCTCCATCAACGTCAACAACAGTGAACTCAGGTCCAAAGTCACAAAACACAGAACCAAAAAGGCCTCTGACTTCATTTTTGATGAATGCAATAGAAGGCTGATGATTATGACAGTAATCGTTGAACTCAATGGCTTCCTCAAAATTGATATCAGTAAACACAACAGCCTGCACCACCAGAGAATTAACATGTGCATGTACAGTCCAGTAAGCAAGGTACAAACATACACCAGGATGTTGGAAGAGAGCAAGAGCAAACAAAACATTGCATATAATACATGATTAGCTTATGGACCATTTTAGATAAAAAACAAAAGAAGCAAGATTTGAATTGTGCTGACTGAATTGCCATAACCCTAAAATATCACTTGCCAGATTTTACTGCAAATACATGGCTAGCACTTCATGCTTTAAACAGACAATTTCTCTTTCTTCATTTATTTTTCAGGGGGATAGTTGGGCGTTGCAATAAAATTGGGAATAGTTGAAGGCAAATAAACCATATTCTGGCAATCTGCTAGTTCTGATGAAGCAAGAGTCTCTAGTTGCAACATTAAGGGTGTCACTAACCCTACATGATTAGTATGATCTCTATAAATTTGTGAAGCAATCAAGGCTAATGGGAATGGGCTAAATTGTCATTATATTGAATGATGAGATGAAATAAGGCCACTATGACACTAGACCAAACTTTCTTTGATAAGTAGACACTAGACCAAACTTTTAACGCACACTTGACAAATTTTTCAATGGAAGTTCATTATATCAACAATCATAGTTTTGGAATTTACACTATTCACAGTGTCAGCTAAATTACTGAATTAGAAACTGTAACCTATAGCTCTATAGTAAACATATATTAAATGGGTTACTTAGTTGCTAGTTTATATGCAATAAAAGAAAACTAAGTAGAACTTAAAATAGAACAACTATGTAATGATTAGGATATTTTGTCCACATTATTTTTCAAGTGTCTCATTTAAACAACTTATGATATATGATGAACCAAGAAGTAAACCATAACAACTACTGAGATGGAGTCGCAAATTACACTCAAAGCCTAACCATAGAGCAGCAAATTAAAAATCTAATTGAAATCCAACAACACAAATTTAACCAACAAGGTACCAAAAGATTCTAACAAATTAACTATTGAAGATGGAGAAAGAGAATAACCTCCATAGAAACTTAGTTCAATCATTTGTATCCAAACTCCCATCCCTCCCATTTATTACGTTAATTCAATGTCCTTTATTATGAACCCACAAATCATTTTTTTAGTATATTTTTTAAAATTTTAAAATACATTAAAAAACCAAGATATTGAACATTTTTTAGATGATATATTTTGTAATCTCCAATTATCTTGATACTTGGAAAGTATGATGACCAAGCGGAGGTCATATAATACAACAGTAGGTTTTGCGAAGTATTGATCCTATGAGGAGTCCTACACGAAGTGTACCTTGAAAGTAGTCCATATAACATAAAATGTTATAAGAAATGTATGTTAAATAAAATCCACTGGAAGCAATTAAGGTAACCATATGGATTACAGGTCACCATAATTAATATTTATGGTTTAAACCCTAGGCTTGAACAGAACATGACTAAAGAGGTTCAGCAATACATATAGTTTCAGAAAAAAAAAAAAAAAAAAAAAAAAAAAAAAAAAAAACACAGGAACCTTCAATCAAACTGACATATAAAATTAAATCCGGCTTCTCTACCATCAAGATGATATCAAATAAGGGAAGTAGATTTAAAGAAGTCACCCCCCCGCGCGCGCGCGCCAAGCACGCAGTTTATAGATCAACAAAAAATGCAAAGAAATGAAAGTACCTGGAAATCAGAAAGCTGTTCTTTTGTCAATTTTGTTGTTAAGGTACGAACAACCACAGCATTGTTGAGATCTTGCAACTTCTGAACGGAAGCAAGTGCTCTGTTCTTGCCAACATCATTCTCAGAGAAAATGAAATTACTAGACAAATCCCACAACTCCACAGTTCCTTCATCATGCAAGGTCACAGACTTGACACCAGCAAGAATGAGATTCTTTGCTGCAGCAAGCAAAAATAACATTGAAAACACCAGCAAGGTTAAGGATTATAGAATGAACTTGGAATTACAACACCAGAAAGAATGAGAATCAAGTCACATTTATATGGAAATGCGAAGGATGAGAGGTAAAATTATTTATGAACTTCTTAAAAACAAAATTAGAGACCAAAAGATAGAAGATAGAGACAGCCACTAGACTTTCGCAACTTAAAAATCATAGATCCAGGGCGTTCAGATCACCAAAAGGTTCTCTCTTGTATCATTTTCATTCATTTGGTTCTCTCAGTGAATGAGAAAGGACAGGAAAAACAACAATGCCTACCAAGCACCAAAGTATTGTTGTAAATAGTTTTTTTTTTTATTAAAAATAAAAAAGAAGATGAAGAAGAGGAAGAAGAAGAAGAAGCAAAACAACCTTCAAGAACAAAGAAGCAGGAAAAAATCACCAAATGATAACATAAATGTGTATGAAAAACTCTAAAGTAAATACCCTAACCTATCTTATAACCAAATGATTTCATGATAAAGACTAACGAACATCTATCAGACATGAAAACCAAATCATCGTATTAAGAATTCTAAATCAATATCAATTAGAGCTTAAAAAATGCGAATTCAAAAAACTCCAAACGAAAACATCCTAATCTATCAACATACAATGAAATCACAACCAATATCTACCACAGCAGAAAATCATAAATACTAATCGTTATCTATATTAGAAACAGAACTGTTAAAGCAAAGCAAATTGTCGTACAATAAGATCAATATCAACCAGAGATTATTAAAGAAAACGTAATCAATATTTAAGTAACAGAAGCTTAAAAACATTGACAAATATACCAATCTCAGCGCCAAGACCCTGTAACCCGGAGACAAGGACGTTCGATGCGAAAAGCCGCCGCATCGTCTCACGGCCGTACACCGCGAGCTGCCGGCTATGGAGATCTTCATCGATGTCCGTCGGATTCGCGTCGCCCAAAGCCATGATCGGAGCCTCTTGCTTTTCTTCTTCTCTAGCTACGCTACCGCTGCTGTAGTTGTTGTTCTTGTTGCTAATGTTGTTCTCGCCGCAAACGACGTCGCTGCTGATCGTCCCCGTCGAATCTGCGGCTTCGGCGATCCGAATCTTCTTCAAAGCCGATGAACTCTCGCTCTTCTTGTTGCTGTTGCTGTTGGTGTTGTTGTTGTTGTTTTCAGTGTCTTCTTCTACAACCAGAACTCCTTCGCTAGCTCGCTTTCTTGGAAGCATATAGTGCAGTAAGCTGCTGAACACGCGACAAAACGCCATTACCGAGATTATCACAACCAGAAAAGCAATCAAGAACCGGAAATAACCATTACAAGAGTTTCCAAGCACAAATCCAACAACGATCGGAGCCAGAATCGAAACAACAAGCCCTAATAACCCTAATCTCAACATGATTCCAAGGTTATCACACGAAGCAAACGAGATTAAGACTTAAATAAGCAAAAGAAACGTACCGATTAGAACTGCGATGTAGAAGAATGGAATCTAAGAGAGAAAAAGAGAGAGAAATGACTTTTGTGGGTTATTTTGGGGGTTTTTTTTAGTTCTTGTTTTGCCTTGATGGGCTGGGTTTATGCTTAGTGGAGAGAAATTATGCGTGATCTGTGAGGTGGTGGTTCATATAGAAGGGGTGAGGGGCATTTATGGATTTCCATTGCTTTCAGAAGGGGTTTCTAGGGTTTTAGGGGGTCTGTGAGGACAGGTGCTGTTTGTTGAGGAAGGTACTATTTCTTTCTCTCTTTCTGCCGCAGAGAGAGAGAGAGAGAGAGAGAGAGAAAGAGGAAGCGCGTAGAGAGGATAAGTCAGCTAATCGTCTGAAAACGCCGTCGTTTTGTCGCGGTCATTCCTGACGAGATTCATTAATCTGTCTTGGGTCTCACGGAAGTTCATTTGATCGGCCAAACGTTTTGCTTTGGATTCAGGTATTCTGTTATTAAGCTGTTCATATGGTTACTGCAATTTTCAGTAAATTATTGGTTAGTTTAAATTGCTAATAATTTAGATATTACATGCTAAGCGAGCCTATATAAAATTTGGACCGTCAGATTATTTATTCGAACAGATAAAATCTTATATAAATTCTTCAAATCATTAAAGATTTTAATTCGCTCTAGACAAGAAAATCTTGTAGCGATTTTCCTTTAAGGATTCAAAGTTTTATATTATTTAGAATCTTAGATAACCTAATAAGAAGAAATTTTGATCCGTTGCTTTATCCTTCCACTAATCATTTACCAATAGCGTTAAAGTAAGTGGCCATGGCCACAAAAAATCTAGAAGAAAGAAAGAGTAGATCATGGCATAATTTATTTTAACTAATGGAATATAGTTAATCCTTTTTAGTCTTACGGTATATGAAGAAATCTCTTCTTAATTTTTAGGAACAATAATTCAAGAAAGATTGGCTATGATTTAAATTAGTCTGAAAATTGTTAAGAGAGGATATTTGTGTGTGTATATGTGGTCATGTTTAGGAACTGCATTAAAAATATAATGATTAATTTGGGCACACTAATTTCATATATTCTTATTATCATCATCATAATCACCAACTTGAAGAATTTGGTGGGTGTGGACCATGAGCTACAATTGGAAAACAGAAGTGTTTTTCTTTTTTTCTTCTTTATTTTTTTTTTTGAAAATTGGGTAGTCAAAGACCTAAAGTTCTCAATTATTGTTGATAGGATCGCACTTTATCGATTAAAAACATGAAGCAGTATGTGACTAACTGTGCCATCCACTCCTTGGTGTCTCCGACGCACTGTAGGCTTGGACCTTGTGTTTATATTTTTCGGGACCAAATTATATATATATATATATTTTTTAATATACTTTCAAACGAGACACTTTATGTGATTTGTTTTAAAACATGCTTTCGGCTTACGAAATTGTAGGGCAAAACCGCACTCTATGATACATAAACATTAGTTGAATGTGTGATTTAGTCCCGAAAGAGGTAAAATAAAATTTAGGATTCAAATATAGATTAAAAAAAAGGAGTATTAAAGAATTGATTTATCTGTTCTTATGAGCTTAAATTTTTAGGACAAGTGGTGATATAGCATGGTACTAGAGACAGATTATGAGTACGATCCTTGACTCTACAATTCACCTCCTATTTAATTAAATATTATAAATGTTGAGCTTTACATATAAAAAAATATATATATTAAAATATTAATTAAATAATTAAATTTACTTATTTCTGTTCCCTTAAATGTTTAGGACAAATAATAACTTGAAATACAATTGCCTCTTTCTTTAGATTGCCTCTGTACTCATAAAAAACATAGGAGGGATGCCCAATGGGCCAACTACATTCCCAGCTGCCTGCTTAACTGTCCAGTGGGCTGTACGGAGCTTAGGCCCATATTGCCCAGCGATACTGCTCTTGCTTTTCCCACTGCCGGTTCATGGGCTTTCGGGTACCATCCAAAGTGTTCATTTGGCTTGTTCATTCCAAAATGTACTAATGAAAAAAAAAAAAAAAAAAAAAAAAAATAGTGTTTTCAAAATACAATTAACAAAAGTGTAATTTTTAAAATCATTTGTTCTTAAAAAAGCACATGTTGTCTAGGGTTTAAAAATGTGATTTTTTTTTTTCATTTTTTAAGCTGCCATTTTTTTTTCGAATGCACTCCCGAATAAATATTTTTTGCAATTTTATTTAAACACGTACATTTGACCTGCAAAATTACAGAGTCAAACACACTCAAAGAACAAAAAAAAATAAAAAAGAGCCTTTTATGGTCTCTGTAAATCATCTCCTAGCATGATATTTTTTCTTCTTACCATAAAACCAGTTTTCATTTTTATGTCATATTACAACATTTTTTTAAACCGAATACAAAGAAACCTCAAAACACATTAACAAACATAGTCGTATATCTATCAATTAGATCCTTTCTTTATCCATACGCTAAAGGATTTCTTTGCATTTGGACTTCTATGAAGTTTCTTACTTTTCTTTGCTACAGCTGATAAAAATCGTTGTTTTGGACACCACACACAAGCGGGGAGAGAGAGAGAGAGAGATTGGGTAGGTTATTAATTTATTAGATGCAACAGGCTTCTCTTCTCAATTCTTATTGTAGCATATATGGTATATTTACAGAACCATATAGGCATATGAACTAAACGAAAAGAGGACCTATAATCATAAACCTTATACAATAAACTTAATTATTACTTTAATTAGATTATAGAGTTGTTGCTTTGCTAAAAGCAGGCCTTTCGGTGTTTTTCCTTGACTTGGAACTTGAACAGTCACATGCACATGCCACGCATGTGGATCGCTGTTTTCTTTTTCTTTTCTTTTTTTTTTTTTTTCTTTTTCTTATTCATGCATGTGCAGCCTTCATGCTTGACCAGATATAAACTGCTCATGTGATTCCTTTCTTCTGGCCAAAAAAGAGAAGACCATGTGAACGACCCAGACCCAAATTCATTCCTAGGTATATCTAATCCATTACAAAGATTAGAAGCAATGAACAAATTAGACATTTCAGACCAAAAATAGATGGATAATCTATCATTCCTTCATTTAATATATAGTCATCCATATTTCCATAATATATAATCGTTTTTGAGATGACAAAGTTTTCCTCAAATATGGGTCGGAAGAAATTCCTATAAATCAGTTTATTAAACTAATATTTGTGCTTCGAAAATTATACTAAGATACCACCCCGGCCGGGTGTAGAATGAATGAATCTATAATTGATAAGCAATGAAACCTGAAACTGCTGCAACACTAACCTTAGAAGCTAAGTGGCATCTCTTCCCCTCTAAATGAGAGATCTTTGATTTAGCAATGGAAGAAATTCGGAAAGGGGACGGTTACCAATTATTATGTAGTCCACTATTTATCTGACTGAGGAAAAGGGAAGAAAAACTGAAGCTATTGTTTTATTTGGATTGTGAAAGAGCTGAAAATGACTGGAAACCTAATTCCCTTTCTTATTTTTTCCTCCGGTTGATAGAAGAACCTTTTTTTTATAAGTCAATCTCAACAGAAAGTTCATAGTGGTGGAACCCAAGTATACAAAAATATAAAAAACAAATCATGAAAATCACCCCTACTGCCTCAAACGAGTTCTAAAGTTCAAACCACTCCAGAAACCCAAGTCATCAACATACTGATGTGCCTTGAATTCAATTGGTGGATTTGCTTGCTATATTCTTTGTTGTATATCTAACAAGAGGGTTATCTTTTTATAATTTCACACTTTTCTCTATATTTGAATTGTAAATTTGAGTTGGGGTTTCAATAAGCGTGTAATTCACTTCAGGAGCTGTCATTCGGCTAAGAAAGGAGAGTGAGAGCTTGTAACCCTTATTTTTCACAAGTTAGTCAAAGGAACTCTCATCACCTGTGGATGTAAGCAGAATTCAAACTGTGTAAATCTTATATTCTTGTGTGTTCTTTTTCTTTATTTGCTTATGTCAATTTTGTTTATTTTGCACAACAATCAGTAATTCTTCAGGAACTGGTCCGTAGAAGTTGAACCTCATAGAGTGAATGGAGGGAGGGGGTGCTTGATAGTTTTCCGCCTCCCATGATTCATGAGACACGAAAACAAGGGTGACCCCTCTTGGGGCCCTTAGAGAGCCACTACACGAACAAAAAGATAACTTTATATATAAAGTGCCTTGTAATAATCAAAACCTGTAGGCTCGTAAGGACACACATATGACACTTTAGATCAAATGATCCTACTCTTTTTCACAAGAAAACGGAGAATACCTAGTCAATCATAAGAACACGAATGGAGAACATGTTTTAATGTTCCCACCACCACTCATCACCATCATGAATTATGTGATCACAAAAGCATTTTAAAGAAAACAATATTGACACCATTTTTTTAAGAAAGAGAATATGATAAAGATATAGATTTGCAATGGCAAAAGAAAGGAAATTATATCTTCATTTCTGCTATATAAGCTTTGCGGGTTTATACTAATGCATGGCAACTCCTAAACCAGGGCCCATTTTACATAAATTAGTATCGACAGATCAGGTCCCACACAAACTTAAAAGGGTGTTTACCTGTTGTTGTTGTTGTTGTTGTTTGGCCGCAGCAATATCGATATAATATCAGAGAATTGAGGGCGCTTTGAAGGGATATTGTTCCAGCACTTTGTCATCAAAACTTTTAGAATTTGTGGGCAGTCCTTAGGGATATCTGGTCTAAGGCCACAAGCAGCAATCCCAACCGCTGCTTGCACAGGTGAAAATGCAGCATAAGCTGCCTCACCAGTCACCATCTCCCAAATTACCATCCCAAAACTGTATGCATTACTCATCCATGTCTCAGAAACACTCTCCGGGTCACCAGCTATTATCTGTTCTCAACCCGGAAAAAGAAAAAGAAAGAAAAAAGTACCATTTTCAGCTTTGCAATACTCGATGAATTGGAATATACTAAAGGAAAAGAAGAGGCAAACTTTCATAAACAATCAAATATAGGTGAGTTGAAATGAACTCAAAGAACTTAACAATTTTTTTTAATTTTTTTTTAAGTGTTCCATAACTCTTGCAAATGTTGTAGTTTGAAATAAACAGGAAGCGTTTTTTTTTTTTTTTTTAAGTGTTCCATAACTCTTACAAATGTTGTAGTTCGAAATAAACAAAACGCGTCAAAAGATGTTAATGCAGGTACTGTCCAGAAAGGGATAATTAAGTTAAAGTTTCAATCTACACCTGTACCTTATCTTTCTTCCAAAATAAAGGACTAAGCCAGCTGTAAATATTTGGCACTTATCAGAAATTATCAGTCCTTAAATTGCTTCCAATGACATCAACAACACAATATTATGTAGCTAACAAAGTTAGGAAAAGGTGCTTACAAATTGTAATCTATTATTATTCTTCTTTGGCTTTTGTTTTTTGTTGCTTTTTTTAAGAAAACGACTACTAACATTCGGACTAAAATCATGCCATAACCTAAAAAGCTCCATTATGTGGGCTCCACTAGTTGAAAGAAATGTCATGAAAGTCGCACTTTGGGATCAAGCTAATTTGTTTAGGGAATATACAGGAGTGCTTAGATAAAGTTAAACACAATATTGAAGTATAAAGCAAATACAATTATGAAGACATGTTAAGCATGCGTCAACTATGATGTTGAGACAAGTGACATAAAGTCTCTTTTAAAAAAGTGTAGAGTGGTCCTTAGAATCCAAGTCACATACAATGGATCTAAGTAATCTTTTCTTACGCAGTAAAATTTACATTCATTCATCAAAGAAAAAACATTTTTTTTTACAAAATTCCCAAAAAGTTTATTTAGGTAAAGTTGCATTACATATTTACGTTGGCAACTAGAGAAGATAGCATAAATATTTTACTGTAATAGTTTAACATATAGTTTTAATTCAAATCCAGTGTAAAAGTTATTTACCAAAAATCCATCACCAACTTGCAAACCACACTGTTAAAAATAGCAAGCAGAAAATCACAGGAAAACAATCAATGTGTGATCAAGGTTTCCTAACATGCATTTGGACTATTGGATGCCACTTGGAGGGATTTAAAGTAATTCCATCATAGCAAATTATAATACAAAAATCAGACAATTAAGTTTCTTGAAATCCTAAGGAGTATAGTGAAACGTGGTTTCAAATGCATACTTAGGAAAGCAATGATGGCATTTTATTTCCACAGCATTCAGCATTTGGAAACACAAACCCCACCCATGCATTTAATGGCTCAGTCGAGTTCTAGACTAAGTTATTTTAAATGCTTAGCGATACTGAGTGGAAGAATATCATTACAGGTCACCTGAAATGCTCCAACTAGTTAGGCTATTGCTTTGAAAAAGAAAATGTATCAATTTTACGTACACATTTATATTGCTATGAATGATTTTTGGTAAATTGAAGCCAATGTCATAGGGAACAAACCTCTGGGGCTAGCCACCGATAACCATCAGTTTCATACTCCATGGCCTCACCAACACTATTACAAGCAGCAACTATACCCATGTCCCCCAAGCAAGCATTTCCATGCCGATCCAATAAAATCCTCTGCGTGTTGAGATCTCTGTATGCAACACCATGATCATTCATGAACTTAATCCCCTCCGCGATATCAACAGAAATTCTTATAATTTCCTTACTCTGAAGCTTCTTGCTCTTTAGCAATAAGTCATGAACTGATCCACCTTCCATCAACTTTGTCACGACACACAACCCATGAGTGTCATCGACACAAACACCATAGAATTGCAGAATGTTTCTATGCCCACAAGTCATGAGCTCCAACAGATCCTTTCTGAGCTCAAACTCGTAAGAATTCCCCTTGTCACAGCCCTTGAGCTTCTCAATTCCAACCCTTTTGCCCTTGTAAACTCCCTTAAATGAATTGGGTCCAGTCTGATCAATAAACTCAAGATTATCCGAGTTCAACAGCCATTTCCCAATCTCATCCCCACCTGACTGAATCGTCTGCCATTCATCAACCGATACTACAAAAGACGATGTGGGTAATGGCAACTGAAGCTGAATCTTAGTGCTCAAATTCTCAACCCCATTTCTATAACTTTGGTCACCCGGTTCTTCTTCAATCTCTCCGAAGTCTATCCCTTTGGTGCTCTCTTCCTGACACCCACAAAACCCAAAAGGGAGCTTCACTGCACTGGTTTTCGGCTTCTTTATAGCCGATTTAAGAGCATTTTCAATCCGGGTTTTGACCGATTTCTCTTGCCCAGCTTGAACCAGAAGGAGAACAACCCCAAGAGTGAACCCCTTTTTCTCAAAGATCTGAATCTTCTTGCAGCAAATGGAGGCGCTATCCAGTGCCCCCGACATTGCCGGCCACGAAATCGAAGAGTTACATGCAAATGTGAGCTTGAATACAGACCCTTGAACTTCATCATCTGACACTTCTTGAATCAACATCGCAGGGTGGTCATCCCCTGATGCCTCCTCTATCAACTTGATATGAAGGAACACTTCTTTCATATCAAATCCCGCTTGAGCATAACTGTTAAGAGTCAGTTTAACCAAAATCGTACTTAATAAATAAATAAGAAAATGTGAGAAAACTATTTAGAATCAATTCTCTGTAACCTAAATGCTCTGTTTGGCTCCTGAGAGTTTCGATTTCAATGACACGAAAAGAAACAAAACCCATTTCTCCACTTAACTTAACAAGATCAAGATTATATACTCCGTTTAGTTCAGGACAGTTTTTCATTCTTTGTTTGTCTTTCATTTTCCTATACTTTCTCAGCAACCAAACAGAGTTCAAGCTTCAGCAACTACTCCAAACCTGAGCGGCAACGAATCGTAATGCCTGCGAATGTTGGAGACGAGCTTCTCCGGGAGCTGGCTACCGGGGTAGAGCTGAGTGAGGTTTCTTACGACGCTGCCCCACACGACCTTTCTAGTGGACTGAGACTCGATCTTTAGCGACGAAGACGACGAGGACGAGGACGAGGAGGGAGGTGGAAGGTCACGTGCCGAGTCGAGATTCAGCGAGTTCTTCAGCGAGGCGAGCGCCTCGGACACGTTCCGGCTCAGCCTCTGTAGGCGCTTCTGCATCGCCGAAGACTCCTTCGCTCCGGTCCCGGCTGCTGCAGCCCCGACAGAGCCCCCCGGAGGCGAGCCCTCCGATCTGTCCTGCGTCCTCATCAGCACCTGCTCCACCATGTCCTCGTCCGTACTGGCTCGGCTCGACCAACACTCCAGCGCCGCAGCCATTGCTCGCTTCCTCAAACGCAAACCAAATGTCGCGCTCACACGGCTGAAGAGCTCACCTCAAGCGACACTCAGATTTCTTAGTCTTTACCATAATGTTTTTTCTTCTGACAGGAAAATGTGAAAGACCGAGAGGGAAGGGTGGTGGTGGTAGTAGTTTGTTTGTTTAGGAAGGTGAGCTAGCGAGAGGGTAGCATGTAAATACTAAATACCCCCAGCAGTGGGGTCCACTGGCCCGGGTTTTTATCATTTGATACTTCACCGCCTGGATTATCTGTTAATTTCACAACGTTTAAAGGAGAGTAACACTTCGAATTTGGTGATGTGAATATTGACTCCATTATTGATTTCTTAGGGTAATTACAGTTTTTACTACGCAATTTTTACAAATTTGTCAAATTTATATGACAGTCGACGTGACACTCATGATATGAATCACTAAATATCAAAATTTCTCGTCATTGAAAATCTTAATAATTTTTTCCGCTCGTGCAGTTGAGAAAGACTATGACTATGTGAGAAGCTCTTGATGGGCCTCTTGCCACGCTCCTATAATTTCATGTACTTCATGTTAAGGATTATAAGTGTACTTATTATATTTTTAAACTGATGTGATAATTCACGTAATATTCATTATACTAGGCACTAAAATGTTGACTATTATATTACACTCATTTTATAAAATATGAACTATCATATAATTTTTCTTCCCACAAAAGTTTTTCTCTAAATTTGTTGAAATAAATTATTTTAATTCAGTCTCTTAAATTCTCTATTAATTCTTATTGGGCAATCTTATATATCATTAACTTTTATCTTATTATTATAATGAAACGACGGGGTCTAGTAATTATTGAATTTTAAAAAAAAAAAACAAAAGCTAATTCATGATGACTATTACTTTTCCTTACTTATAAAAAAATATTGCATTACGCTTCTTTATATTGATTATGACCGAATCAATATAATAAAATAAGAAAAATGATTTGTATTAATTTTTTTTTCATATTTTTCAATATTATTTAATAAATTAATTATTAAATTTGTAAACTTATAAACTTCACATAAGTTAATAGTGAACCTCACAAATCTAATGATTATTAATTTATTAAATTTAAAAGAGAATACAAGAAAATTATTAATAAAATATTAAGATCAATTATTTATCATAAAATAAATCTACTTACAAGGAGACGACGAAAGTAGAAAATGTTCACAAAAGAGCTATCCATGTCTCCACTCTACAGAGTACGAAGAGGCCCAAGAGGGTGTGGGACATGGGCCCGGGTACATGGACGTGGGTCCAGATGTTAGTTCGCGGTCTGCCATGTGACTCCAATTTGGAAAAAACCAATCGGTCTTGACTCTTGACGGGGGAAATCAGGGCCGTTGATTGGGGGAAGGATATATTTGGGACTTATATGCGGTTGGTTTCTTATGAGTGGGTCCGCTGATTGAAAATCTCGTTCTCATCAGAACACCATCTCTTCAAACTTAACGGATTGTCGTCATTCGATTACAAAGCGGGACCTCGTGCGGATTTAGCCGGATTCTGTATGAATTATTTTTACTGTAAGTATCTTATTTTCTTGTATTTTCTTGTTAGATTTATATGATATAAACTGGATTGATTTTTTTTCCATGAGGTAGATAATATAAATGATAAAACCAAATTTAATATTTACCTTTTTAGATTTTTAATTTTGATAATTAAATCCTTAAATTATAACTTGGGTTCAAATAAGTCTCTCTATTAATTTATCATCCTATTATTTTTTTATTTTGTTTTTCTAATTGAAAATTTGTATGCTAGGGAGACTAATTATAACTATTTTATTTGGGCGTGACCATAGTAGCACCTACTTATTGGGAGCCGCACAAGAGGAGCCTAAACAGTGGAAACCGTAGACGGCGGGCACTCTCTCAAGTCCGACTGAGACATAACTTGACTCAACTCCATAAAGGCATCAATGAAAATAAATGTGGCTAATATTAATCAGGCATATGTGAGAATTTTTCATTACGGAGTTTCGAACCCACGCCTAGTACATACCTAATCACTTTGAAAAAAAAATTGAATCATTAAACCACCACCCTTGATGATAATTTATCGTGCTATTAATTAACGGCATTAGCCACCTTCTTCCTCTTGTATGACAGTCTACAATCCCTATCACACCTCTTTTTTTGCCTTAAGATTTTTTTTTTTTTTTTTTTTAAGTTTATATATTTCTTTCAAATTACCATTTAAATTAAATTCTTTTTTA
Organism: Corylus avellana; assembly: GCF_965113065.1. Lineage (NCBI taxonomy): Eukaryota > Viridiplantae > Streptophyta > Magnoliopsida > Fagales > Betulaceae > Corylus > Corylus avellana. The sequence goes on from NC_142497.1 coordinate 22,618,786, forward strand.
AAAAAAAAAAAAAACTAAAAAAATTGCTGTGTGGTCCTTGTGCAGTTGATTGCATCATAATTGTAGTGGTTGTTTGGGTTGATAAAAAAACTCTGGTCCTGCCTCAACCGCTCACTTTTCTCCCCAAAACAATGAAAAGGATTCCTCCATAAAAGCACAGTAAGGGCTAGCTTTTGGTGTCCATGATGTATGTGTCCCTACTAAGCCTTTCACCATCAACATGAGATTCAACACCATCCCAAGGTTACCTCCAAATTTGCATAATGCATCACCCACAGGCCCAATCCTGTGTTGCAACTTTCATACATGGTCCAATAACCCCATCTGGCATATATAGCCATGTTACTTTTGATCATATACTTTATATATTTTTCAAATCTTTTACATCAATTTGGATTTATAGAAAAAAGAAAGGAAGACAGCTAGTCCATGAAATGTATAGACATTAGACAATACAAAATCAAGCACAATGATAAGTTATAATCCATTAAAAATTACTATATACTTCATTTAGATGAATGATTTTAGCAATTAAAGATATATTATTAGGTGCTCAATGAATCCTTTAACCTAATTGTAATCAATTTTTTTTTTTAAAAAAAAAATTACTATAAATATGTATAGAAGTTTACGAATTTTATCCATAATTTAAAGGGTAATGTTATATACTACATCATTATCTCGCTAAGTGGCTATGGCACCACCAATGCACCCTTAGAATCAACAATAATAATAATAATAATAATAATAAATTGACAATATCACGAGAGCATAATAAGATAATAGTAAAATAATAATATAATATATAGAATTATTCTAATTTAAAATAACTTATTATTGAGATGTGTCACATCAACACAACAATAAGTCGATAACAATAATCTTTGAAACTATTTAGATAACTAACCAAAAATAATGATGTCTCCTGAAATTATTTGTTGCATTAATAAATTAAAAGAGGGTGCAGGCCCAAGTGCCCAAATAAGTCCCCACTCACTTACTTACCTCCCCTCAAGGAGGAAGCTAAGCATTTGGGGCCCTACCACCCTCATTTCATGATACTAATATAATAAGGTCTAGTTGTCTTTAGATCGGTCATTTGTTAAAAAAGTAAAAATAAATGCAATGATTAATAAACATCGCCACATCAACTTTGTAAAATGTTTGTGTACCATGTAATATTACTGTTTCAAAAAACTTGTGTTATGTTTTCCCAATTTATAAGAACACCACGTGCAATTTGCATGTTAGTTATCTTTTTTTCTTTTAAAAAAATATATATTTTACTTCTTAAACTATTCATTCATTTGCATTTTTAACCACAATGTTTAAAAAATGACACTTTACCCCTAAAGTATCCGACATTGACACTTGACTCTTATGAAGTACACTTTACCCCCATGAAGCATTTTGGATTGACAGTTTACCCCCAAAAACTTAGCTACTTTGATGAGGTAAAGTGTCAACTCAGAGGGTAAAGTGTACTTGCTTCAAGGGGGTCAAGTGTCAATGTCAGGTACTTTGAGGGCGGTAAAGTGTCAATTCAGAGGGTAAAGTGGACTTCAAGAGGGTCAAGTGTCAATGTCAAGTACTTTGGGGGATAAAGTGTCACTTTTTAAACATTTTGGTTAAAAATGCAAATGGGTGGATAATTGTGGAGGGTAGAGTGTATTTTTCCTTCTTTTTTTTTTGTTAACTTTAAGGGGTAAGTATGTTTGTTTTTTTTTTTTCTTCGTTCAAAACAGGATTAAGTTTCACTTAACCCCCTAAACTTTCAGCGCTTTTGTGATCATCCCTTAAACTTTAAAAACTCACAATTTAATATATTGAACTTAAAAGTTTACAATGCCACCCCTTATCGTTAGAATTTGGAGATAAATCAAACATAATATAGGTGAAATGTTATTTTATACCCCTCTATTAACAAATTATTTAATTTTGAAGTAATTAACATTTCAAATAAAAAAACATGAAACCCACGGCTTGGTCGTGGGTCAACCCAACAACAAAATTTGTGTGCGTGTGTTTTTTTTTTTTGTTAATTTTTTAATTTTTTTAAAGGGGATTTTGGGTATTTTGGTGTCATTTGGTAAGATTTAACTAAAGATTCTAACGAATAGGTTATATTGCAAAAAGTTTTAAAGCTTAATAGTTTAATTACAAAAACGCAGAAAGTTCGAGAATTTTCTTTCAAAATAAAAACATTTAATAAATAATTTATAACACAAAACAGCCACAATACACATATTGAAAAAGGTTAAATACAATTTTAGTATACGTAGTTAGAGCTAAAATCAAATAAACCTTCTGTTTCAAAAAGTGTTGCAAGTGATTCATGTAATTATTGAAAAACCTTACTTGGTACTTCCGTTTAGGTTACATCCAAATATTTAATGGATCTCCACATTAGCACTTATAAAATAGTGACGCATGCCCTTAATGCCACATATTAAAGCTAAATAAGCAAATCAGATGACATGGCATGATACCTATATTTTTGGTGCCATGTATGCTAACAAAAATAATAATAATAAATGGTAACTCCTGTTAAAAAACTAAAAATAAAAAATAAAAAAAAATCTAGAGAATTGGGGTGTCTGGCCATCCTCATTTAAGGTAGGAGGTGGCTATGACCAGCCAGTGAGTGACCGAATCACCCCATGGTGTATGGGGTGGTTTGACCACCCTCAACTTGCAAAATGGGGGTAGCTTCTGCTACCCTAGACTGGCTGAACCACCTCAAAGGCCAACCCTATATATATATATATTATTTTTTATTTGGCCTTGATGATGATTTGGCCACATCTAAATCAGTTGGTCTGAGGTGGCTGAAGCCACTATCAAGCCAAACGGGGGTGGTCGAACCACCCCTATAGGCCATTGAGGGTGGCTCCTAGTTAAAATAGGGGTGGCAGAATGCCATATGGCCAAAATGGGATGGCTTTCCACTTTTTTTTTTTTTTTTAAGCATACATGACACCAAAAGCATAGGTACTAGTCTAGGTCATTTGGTTTGCTGATTTGGCTTTAATATGTAGCATTAGGGATATGTGTCACTATTTTACGAGTGCTGATGTATTTGGACGGAAGTACTAAGTGGGCTTTCAATAATTACAAGTATCACTTGAGACATTTTTTGAAACATAAGAGTCTATTTGATTTTGATCCTAACCGCATGTATTAAAATTGCATTTAACCCTTAAAAAAAAAAAAACAAAAAAACAAAAAAAGGTCCCTTGCATTGCCAGCACTGTAAAGACAAAACGCAAACCGGCGTAGTCTTCTTTCCTTCCTCTTTTCCTCGTTTAACAGATCTCAGTCCTCTCTCTCTGTATTTTCAGCTACTTTTGGACTCTCTGAAATCTTTGATTTCATGGCGTCCACCAGCAAAATAGAGGCCGACGCAGAAGATGAAGCTCAAGAAGAGGAGGCATGTCCTTCATATTCCCTCCATTTTATAATTACCATTATTGTTTTTATAATTCTATTTTTTTTTTTTTTTTTTTAATTTCTTACCGTTCTCAAATTTGAATTCCGGTTATTTTATTCTTTGATAAGTAAAGAGTCTAGTTATTCTGATAATTCTCTGCATTTGCTTTATCCGATTGAGCTGAATTTCGGAGTTAATCTGATATTATGAAATTGAGTTCTGGCATTTCTTGTTTACTAGCCTTTTGATTCGTTTTTCAATTGCATATTGGTTCAGGTTGAGCATTTTGATGATTTCACGCTCGCCTCTTCATGGGAAAGGTAAATTATATCAGCTAATCGGATTGGGGATTAGGATCTCCTAAGTGACTTCGTAGCATAGTTCTTAAAATATTAAATGGTTCAGATTTTGCTATCTCAACATAGAGAGACAATGAATTAAGAATATTAAAAAATTGCAGATGCTCCTTTGTTTAATCCTTGGAAAAATCAACTTATACTTAATTTAGGGGTGGAACAAATCTGATATTACTGGTTTCTTCTTTTCTAGGTTCATTTCTGAAATAGAGGCGGTTTGCCGGCAATGGATGTCTGATGGTCCAAGAAATTTGTTGGTACGCTTTCTTGGATTTGGAAATTTAATATTTCCATTGTAGTGAACACAGAAACTAATGCATTTTGATTTTGAATGATATGGATAGTTGAAGTAACGATGCCTTCGTGATAATGTTGGTTGGCATTTATAATAAGTCAAATTCTTCAGGGTTCAAGTAATTAGCATACTGAGCAGATTTTCATTATACTTTTTATATTTATAATTATACCCATATATATATATATATATATTTTCCGTTCTTATAGAAAACATCAAAAAGTGATTGCCTACGACCAGTTGGTTTTTAGTTTATTCTATTGCATGTGCAAAACTTGCTGCTGTGCCTGTTGATGTGATTGTTTTCTTGTTCTATCCTCATTGGCAAACCGTCTGGGTTTCTTGCTCTAGTATTTTTCTGCGTCAGGTTGTCTATGTAACCTTAAACCGGTAGCAAAGTGGAAATCAGTTCTCTTACTTTTTGAAACTATGGATGTGGAATATCATGTGGATAGTTGTTTATGGATTGTTTGAAGAATAGGTATTTGCTTTCATAGAATACAGTTACTTGATCAAGTTGGTCACCTTGGACAGAAGTATTTTGAGAGTTTTATTTGAAGATAATTGTAGTTTTCTAGTAATCGTTAATTCACCCAAAATGTGGGCTGAAATCATAGGTTCTTCAGTAATGTTTCTTTAACATACCATTGATTTTTTCCCTTCTACTTAACTGTTATAAGTTATTTGAAAGAGAATTGTTATGCCTCAGTTGTCTTTGACATTTTGTCACTGAGGTGATAAAATTTTTGGCTTTATTACTGATAGCTGTGTGGTAGTTTGTCCTTTTCAAGTGAAGCAGATCTCAATCTTCTCTTGCCTCTCCAATATGAATTTTCTTGTTATTTGGTTGTAGGAAAAGGGTGCTGTTCTCTTGGAATTTTCAAAAAACTTATATAAAGTCAAATCTGACTTGAAGTATGCCTCAAAAAGTTATTGCATGGAGTACTACTTTGAGAAAACCAACAATGATAGTATGTGGATATTTTTTGTTTGGTGATTTCTTTTTATCATCCGCATATTGGGGATACTATTAAACTTTCATTTATTTGAATTCTGGTTGACAGGTAAAATTTCAGACTGGAACTTCACTTTGCACGAGTTGCAGTTATGTTTTGGGGTCAAGGAGTTTTTGGTATGTTTTGAATTGGCATCTTGCTCTTTATATGATACCGGATTTTTTTGAAGTGAGCTAGGAGATAACACAAGCACACACTCACTAGGGTTAGATAAGCTCACCACCCAAATGGAGAACACCAATGGGATACAGAAAATCACCACCCGAAGGAGTCCAACAAGGGATATCACCACTCTAAGGAACCCCACCAAACAGATACGGAGCAAGGAGCTTGCCACCTCTTGGAATCCACCAAAGAATAAGAGTTAACAAGAAGAACTAATTCTTCTCAAAAGCCAAAGGCTGATCCTAATTAAAAATCATGCTCTCTATATATTCCATTCATGCTATGGGGTTTAAATAACTAACTTGGAACAACCCTCCAAGCATAGGTAATTAAAGTTTACACTTTTCAAGACAAAACATTTAATCTAAAACAATCAGTCTTGACTAGATCTATCAATACTTTAAAAGACATTTAGAAAAATGAAAATATGCATTGGAGAAACCAAAAGGCATAATTAGAAACAAAAAATCTTCAAAATTTGTTGTATTCTGGCAGCCCAGATGGATTCGGATTCACAACAATTTGCTGCCCAGTTTGCTAGCAAGTCTCTGGCAGCCTGCCCTTCTCCTCTGTTAGGTGGGTTCCATAGGGACAGCAACATTGCTGTCGATCTTTATCCAGCCTAGACACCTAGTAGTAAAATTTCCATAACTTCTTCTAGAAACTCCAAATTGCACACCGTTTGATGCATTGGAAACTAGAGACGTAGAGCTTTCCAATAGCATATGGCTTGCTGGCTAATTCTGAAAGCATCCCAGACTTTATTTTGAAAATACCTAAAAAACTGTTCCTCTGAACTTGAGTAGTATGGTTGAAATTCAACCAGAGAACCTTTTTCCTCAAAATTTTAATGTTTTTCTTATCTTCACACCTTATGTTTGCATCGCCAGGTGATTGCTCCTCAAAGTGCTAGTGGTGTAGTTCTTGATGCACCGGAGGCTAGCAAGCTTTTAAGTGCAGTTGCAATTGCCATGTCAAATTGTTCAAGGTAGGGTTCTCAGTTGAAAATTCTACCATGTAACTATTGTGAAGTACGGCTCTCTTATGTTCTGCATCATGGCTGGGTGAGTTGGGTCATTGCAAATTAACCTCAGTGCTTAATCTGGTCATGCACTTTTTTAAGATGTGAAGAATATATGCCTGTGTGTAAAATCTCATTCTCGTGTCTTGTATTTAAAGCATACTGGCATATTGTGTTGGCTACTTTCTTGCACTATTGGGGGACCTCCAGGGAAGTCTTTTTTTTGTTTTTTTTTTTCTCTCGTGTTGCACCTTGTCTTCTCCAATAATTCAAACCGAGTTTCTTGTAGGGTCATTGATGAACAGTTTACTGTGCTATTGGATACTATAAAATTATATTTGTATTTGTAATTTATCTGAGGGTAACTTAAACTGAATTGTAATCTCCTGCCCACTTGGGATTTGCAGTTTGTTGCCAGCATTTGTTCCAGTGCATGATCCTTCTAGGAAAGCGTACATTGGTATCCAAAATATGGGAACTGTTTTTACCAGAAGATTTGAGGCAGATCATATGGGTACCCAGGTTCCAGTGAAACTTATGCATTTGGAAGGTTTACACGAGTTGTTTATTTCAAAGTTTGTAAGTGTTTACCATACTTTACATTTTGAAAATATTTCTTTATGATATACTTCTAGCTTCAGTATTATTGAAATTGCAAATTAAGGATTCTATTGCAAGCTTCTTATGCGTTATTAATAGCTCTCATCTTTTGATTAATAAAGCATACATCAACTCAGCATCTAGGCGTCTTTTGATTAATAAAGCATACATCAACTCAGCATCTAGGCGTCTTTTGATTAATAAAGCATACATCAACTCAGCATCTAGTTCGAACGCACACATTGATAAATGTTATTAATCTGATAATGTTGGACTTTACCATGCCTTAGGGGGCACAACTCTTATTCTTTGTAAACCATGGAGTTTATAAGATATTTCCTAATTATATAAAAATTGCTAATATTCTCCAATATATTGTATAGGCATCTTTTCATGCGCTCTGTGGCTGCATCTTGTTTTTTATGCCGAATTTTGTGCGAAGAGTATTTGTATAAGAATTAAAGGGCTTCACGCTTATAATGATTTTCAGATTGCATCAGTTTAAGTAATTGGGGTTGAAGAACTTAAAACTGATATAAGATTCTGTTTAAGTTAAGTTACCCTCAGATGCATCAGTTAAGGTAATTGCATTAGTTCTTCATATTGCATCAGATTTCATGATATCTCAATTACTTATTGAAAAAAAAAAGAAGATTGTACCATAGTTTTTGGTTTCCCCTAATTATAATAATATTTCATCTGATGTTGAAGGCCTACTCCACATTGGACTTTTCAGTGCATCTTTTCAAAGTCAATTTTACGATGAAGCTTACCTACAGAACCCTTCCCTTTGATGATGACAATGATATCCAAGGAATTGATACTGAAATTACAGAATCTGGAGGAAACCCTGGTAGTGACGCCCAGAATAGAGCACAATGGGATGATAATTGTCCTTGGAACGAGTGGTATTCTGCAGAAGACCCAATTAAAGGTACATTATGCCCAGGATTTTTCATCATATACCTGTTTTCTGTTTGACACTGTTGTGTTAACTTCAGTTTTGGAATGATGTCTGGGATGATATTTAAGATTAGTACTTCAATGTGCGTAACAGTCTGCATGCTAAAATGATGCAACATGAACTTAATATACTTTCTTTATTCTCTAATTTTCCTGTTCTCTTTATCTTGTTATTTGGGGCTGAAAGAACTTAAAACTGATATAAGCTTCTGTCTTGATGAAATATTCTAAAGATTCACTATTACTTTAAGCCTGCCCTACCTAGGGGATAATTTGTTCCTTTTGTTTGATGGATTCACTGCTTACAGGATTTGAATTGATTGCCATATGGTCAGAGAAGATGGTTGAAAGCTCTCTCCAAATGGCTGAATTGGAAAATGATTCACCTGATGATGCTGAGAAGTGGATATTATTTCCAATTTTTTCTCAAAATTTGTAAGAAATTCCTTTTGTTAGATGGAATGTATTAATACGTTGATAAGAGTAATTTGTGTAAATTCAAGTATTTTTGTTGTGGTGGTTGGGCATGTGATATTGTGAACGCTTGTTATTGTTGGTTCTTACTATTCACCATATGCTACAACTTTGATAAAGCTAAAAACAGAGCTTGCTTTTAACTTCTAAGATTGTATATCCTTTACGTAAACTATTGCTAAAGTGGTAAGTCACTATTCAACAAACTTTTATGCATGAACTAAAATTTGTAACTTGGTATTAAATGTTGTCAGACATGAGTCACTGTTGATAAAGTGAGTTTAATGTACCTTATTCTGTTGGTACATGTATAAATATTTTCCCATTGGTAATAAGATTTTATCCACTGAATAATAAGGTATGTATTTTTTTATTCTAGTAAAATTATGTTTGATCTAACGAAGTGATTTTGTCTTGCAAAAGACTTCTCCTTTGCATACACGTTATAGTTCATCATGGAGTTTTATTTGGATGCCAGATTGAATAGATGAATATTCACCACCCCCCCCCCCCCCCCCCCCCCCAAGCTCCTTTCTCTTTATACTTGTTATGTATTTATTTTCCCATTGCTCTTTCAGAATTTAACCTCCCTTGCATATTTAAATGATTTACTGAGAGCTTCAATGACTAATCTAATTGTATATCATATGTTTAGTACTTTAGGTTGGTAGCGTTGCAAGCAAAATCTAATTTTGATTACTTTCTCGTGATAGTATGTCTTTTTCTTTTGAAATGTGCAATATCTTTAAAGAAGGATTATTTTTTGTCAGAGGTGACGATTCCAAAGGAAACCAAGTTGGATTTGCCTCCCAATTGGATCTTTTGGTTGATGCATTAGATATGTCATTTGAAGCTCAATTTATGGAAGATTTTGTTTCAGGTTTGAATCTTCTTTTTTTTTTTTTTTTTTTTTGTGTGGTTATATCACAATCATTATCTAACTATATTGGACGATTTGTAGGTTTTGGTCATTTTTGTTTCTAGATGTGGTTTCAGATTGCTTCTAATTTCAACTTACATTTTCATCTTTCTGGTTTGTAACAGTTGAAAACCCAGGTCCTGATAATTTGAAGACCTCAATGGTTATACCTCCACCTACAGTCATTGATCGTATACTTAAAGAACTTTTTCATGAGGGTACATTCTACAATTTTCAGCTTCTGTTGATGTGATTGATAAATTTTCTCCTAAGTGTAGCATGTTGCTGGCCTGAATATACTATGATAAACATAAACTTCATTGCATTTTTCTCTACTTTGCATTGACATTTGACATTTAAGGCGGAGAGCATTTATCATAAGTTCACTTATATGAAAGACCCACAAACCTGGATTTGTTATTGGGCCATAAGTTCCTATTCCTGTTGCCCTGTTCTGCATCAGTAAATAATTAATCTTTGTTTGTTATTGTCTGAGGTTCTTTTTGCTTTTGTGCCAAGGTGATTTGGAAAGTTTCTTCTGCTTAGCCATGTTGGATCAAAAGAGTATCTATTATCTTTGTTTTTGGTGTTCAGGTTCTTACTGGTATACTTCAAATGTGTGCATGCATGCACATGCACATGTGTTTATAACTTAAGTAGGTGTATTTTAGTACTCACATTCAGTTTCCACTGAGTATAGATTATTAGAAATTGCATCCTTTTTCCTTTCTGATCAGGGTGCATTAACTTTTGACAAATATGCTGATCAATTAGTAGTGCAGATTGTTATATGCAAGTATAATCAACAATGAAAGATAGCATACTGAATAGAGCTGAGATTAAGACAGCTTTAAAGAAGCCATTCTGAAATATACTTTTAGTTGATTGCTGGAACTGCTTAGCATTTGATGGATAATATGATTATTGATATATTTTTACAATCAATAATCATTTCTATGCGAGCTGTTTATTTGATTTTTTAATAATTATCTTAGAATTAAGATATTGCCATTTATATTTGGAAGAATATTATCTTTTTAGGAAGAAAACTTGTTTTATTATGTATACAAACTGAGGCAATAGCTTTAACTCAAATGACACTCCCCCCTCCCCCCCCCCCCCCCCCCCACATAAGAGTGGGGTGGAGGTAAGTTCGTGGGTTCAAGACCCATTGGATATGTGTGCAACTTACCAATTAAGAAAACTACATGCTACGGAATGAGATTGGAGAAAGAAACCACCCTACTTCCAATTTGTTTGGTCCTGTAAATATGAGTGCGAAATGTTTCACATATGAACGCAAATAGAGACTTTGAAATGCCTTGCTATTATTACTAATGGTCCTTGTATGAGCAGGAGTGGGAGTCCCAGATTTTGTCAAGGGTGAGCATAAGTCTTCTCGAGCTATTAAAGGCGCACCTCTTGGATCTCTTTTTGTGCAGTTTTGTTTACACTCTATTTGGTTTGGCAACTGCAACATCCGTGGTATGTATAGTTGGATGAATAAGCATCTTAAAGGAAGTTAAATTATTCTCTGTTAGGGGGCAGCTACTAAGAATTTTTTCTGTAATTATAGTGTTATTTTCATTTTTATCACTTGAACCGGACTATCTTTACATGTTATCAGCTATTGCAATGCTCTGGATAGAGTTTGTTCGAGAAGTACGGTGGTGCTGGGAAGAGTCACAACCATTGCCCAAAATGCCGGTTAATGATTCAATTGACTTATCCAATTGTTTGATCAACCAGAAACTACAAATGGTAATAAGATGCATATTTCTTTTGATGAACTTTTGTGGAAACCATTCCTTTTAATGAGAATTAGGTTTCCGAAGATTAAATATTTGCGTCTCAATTTTATGACACTGCAGGTCCCACAGTCATTATATATAAGTTTATAATGGGTTGCAGCATTCCCCTGACTATTTGCAAAATTATTACTTTAGGACAAATTATATGCTCATGAAATAGGTAGAACTCTTGAATTTTAAACTTTAAGTCCTGATAATATGAATATGGCATGATGAGAAAGGAGAATGCCTTGCACTTTTTGTCCTTTGTTTGAAATTGGGAGGTTTTAGGGTTTTTAGTGCTGAAAACTGTGAACTATTTGCTGGTTCTTACGTGTAACAAGTTCATTAACAGTCATTGATTTAAAGATTAGATGTTACATACTTTATGCCAGCAATTTCTGGCAATCTTATTGAGCAGCATGCATGACTATTAGATTGTAAGACATTGTTTTAGTGAAATTGCCTCCTTCAATATATCTCTTATCTATGACTGGTGTTTGGGTTGATGTGATATGTAAGGAGTAACATTTTTGGTACTGTCTGTTCTTGATCTTCTCAACTTGAGATTATATGATTCTCCTTTTATCTATATACTTAAAAGAAGTGATACATGAAAGTCTTTGACATTGCAAACAAGTACTTAGCTGCATTTCTTCTCTGTACTACATGTATGCCGCTACCTAATTACTTTGTTATTTGGTTTTCCAGTATTTAGATTTAATATGTTTTATATCAACAAATATTGAATGTAAACACATCTTCTGTGTAAGGGGTTACTTTATGTCCTGTTATCAGTATTAGCTTAGGTGTCATTATCAGTATTAGCTGATGTGTGATAAAGTTTTGGTGATGGAATAGATAAGCTACGTATTTTGCTGGAAATAGGCCTCCATTGGCTATTTTGCAGCATTCACTTTTTAAATTAAGAGGCAAATGTTGTATATGGTAAGTGATTAAAATGACTTGAAGATCTTATACCTCTCTTGTATGCGGAAAGTGATGACTTGAAGATCTTTTACCTTTCTTGTATCTGGAAATTGTCTTTGTGAGGTTTCCCTTTGTAGCCTTCCTGTGTACTTCTGCTGTATCTCCTTTGCACTTTTAAGCAAATTTCTGTCAAAAAAAAGACCAGAAAAAAGAGTAACTTGTCGGCCTCTTTTTGTAGCATATATGATGGCAACAGCAAAATTGTTTTACCTCTTTGCTTTCTTGTTCAGCTTGCAATATGCATTGAAAGGAAGCGTGAACTAAATGAAGACTATCAAGACTGTGTCGAAAGCATGGATAATGCTTCTCCTCGTATTAAGGTCACAATGGTATCCTTGTTTACATTGTTGTTCAAGTGCTTATATTGTCTACTCTGCTTTCATTCTTGTATTTGGCATGAAGTGCTTGTTTGACTCTATGCAGGAAGATGATCCACTTGGGGAGGACTCAGACTCGTCCATTATGCATACTCCTGGTGAAGATTTTGATGGGAAACGTGACAGGTGAACTAAAGCAAGTGAGAACTCCTTTGTTTTCTTCATTAACAACTAGCTGACCTTAGATGGGGTTGTTGCACTGTTTTGTTTTGTTTTACCCTCCCTTTTCTTCTTATGTTTTAGATTATATTCATTACAATTCTTAATTTTATTTCCGTGAGTTTTTCCTTTAAAGTACACTGAGGCTGCATCTATCATCTTCCTTAGTTTGGGAGTGTGAGCTGAGTCATTATTGTTGATTATTAAGCACAAACCTTACCTTGTGGCTAAAATAAAGATATGCACTTCCTTGCCTCCTTTCCTCCACTCATTTCCTCTTCTCCTTCTTCTTCTTCTTAGTAAATTTTAGTCATAGGAGACTTTTATTAGCAAATTTTTGAACCTTTAACATGATTTCAATTTGTTTAAAAATCTTGAGGGTAATAACAAAGTTAAAACCCTAGAGTTTAAAAGTCAATTGTTTGGAAATTTGGGTTTTTGTTTGGCAGTAGTAGACTTAAGGAAAGTGTCCACTAATGCAGGCCATGTTAATTGAAACTGTTAGAATGATAGGAGTTTCAAGAACTTGTAGGTGAGGCACCGGCTGTCCCTGGTGATGTGTCCCCACTAGCTGTCAATTCATGAGCTATATTGCATAACCACCTTTCCTATATAGTTGGAAGAATGGAATGAATGCTGTAGAAGATTCGCCACCATTTCTCATACAACATGGTATCAGAACAAGGTTTTCTGGTTTAGGATTCTTGTTTAGTCTTTTTTGTTTATAGTCTTTGTTTTTCTAACCTTATTTGGTTGAACTTTCAGATCTTGGTGTTGGTCAATCTCCCCCCGTGGTAGCACCACCTATGTTGGCTAAGCCCACACGGGCAGTGCCTTGATGAAGCTCTAGATGTTGGTGACTGGAAAAAGTCTCTGGCATGAAGAAAAAAAATATTGTTTGTCTTCTTGTCGGTGGTGGATCTAGTGGTTTTTTGTGGCTGTCATGTCGGCATTTTCTGTGTTGTATTGGTATTTTCGACATTTTCTGTGTTGGTTTACTGACCTTCATCGGCGTTCTCAGTGGTTCCCAGTGGTTTAGGCCATCGTTGTGTTGTTTCTAATGATGTATTTCTCATTTTTTGACGTACTGCTGGTTGACAAAAGGCTCGAAGGACATCATTGTTGTGGTCGTCAGTGATTTCTGATCATCATTGGCGATGTTTCTCACTGGAGCTGGAAGAGAAGACCCATGTTTGGCTGTAGTAATTGGGTTCTTCCAAGTTAAGCATCCTCGGGTTATATTTTGGTTATAGGAGAAGATCCCTTTTGGATGTAGGAGTCATTTTTTTTTTTGGTTATTGGGCCATGGTCTTCCCAATATGGGACTAGGGTGTTAATAAACTAGTCCATCTCTCTCTCTCTCTCTCTCTCTCTCTCTCTCCCCCCTCCCCCCCCCCCCCCCCCCCCGGCTTTTTAAAAGATACAGCCTGCCCTAACCCACCCTCTCTTTCCCATTTGTTTGCATTGCGACCTTGAATGGTCCTAATCCACCTCTATTTGACCATCGGCCACCCTAACCCTAATCCTAGTGGCCTTCATCCAGACTATCCTCCTTTCTATGACAAGCCTAACCCCTAACCATAACCACCCTAAGACACACCACTGTTTGACAACCCTAGCCATCTAAGCATACTTCCCACCATGCCCAATCGTTACTATATCCTCAAAATCCTTTAAACCGTTTTGCATGTCCTTTAAACAATGGAGCCACACATTCTCGTTTAAGCTCTCTCTGGCTCTTTGATTAACCCACCCTCTAGTTTGTGAAATTTGTGCCTTTTGCTTCCTTTGGAGAAACTAAGACCCAAAAGGAGGTTCAACAACCTTAGCAAATCGAGTTTTTAGACTTTATCTTTTATTTTTGTTTTGAAAGAATTTGATAGGTATGTGTTAGTGGCTCCATTTCGTTTCTGGGAAAATGTTGAGAAGTTTAAAATGAAAAAAGAAAGTAACCAAAACAACCAACTCCTATCGGGTCAGCTCGATTTGGTATCATAGAATGGTCGGTTTAGGATTGGTGGCAGGATTTTGTTTACCATCCTCAATGGTTCACCATCAAAATCCAGCCAATAGTTCAGGATGGGGTTGGTGCTCACCCATACTTGTGAGTCATCGTGTATAAGCTAAATAAAGGTTAGGCACAATGGTATAGCATTTTTCTTTAGCGTCTGATCCTTTTTTTCTTTTTTTTTTTTAATTTTTTATTTTCTCCCTTTTGTCTCTTCTCTACCTTTGAATTATCTAGGTCTTCCGCTAGGAGCTACGTTTAAGGCCAAATTTATTTGGGATGGCATTATTGAGAAGATATAGCGTAATTTGGCAGGATGGAAGAGGACATATTTGTCAAAGGGTAGGAGGGTGACCTTTATTAAAAGTACCTTATCTAATTTGGCTACTTATTTCATGTGTCTTTTCCCTCTCCCGGTTAGTGTTGCCGGCCGTATAGAAAAGTTGTAGCAAGACATTTTGTGAGGTGGTATTGGTGATGAGTTCAAATTTCATTTGGTTAGCTGGCCTAAGGTGTATTCTCCGATCTCTGAAGGAGGGTTGGGGGTCCATAATTTACTTTCATTTAACCGAGCGCAATTGGGGAAGTTACTATGGTATTTTGTTCATGAGAGAGAGGCCTTATGGAAGGTAGATGTGCATTCTAAATATGACAGTGCATGGGGTGGGTGGTGCTCTAATGAGGTTCATGGAGGCGTATGGGGTGGAGCACTAAAAGAATATCAGGGTGGGGTGGAGTTTTCTAGTCACACTAGATTTGACATTGGCGATGGCTCAAGGATTAGATTATGGTATGATGTATGGTGTGGGGATTAGGCCCTCAAGAAAGCTTTTCTAGACTTGTTTAGTTTGGCCCGTTGTAAGGAAGTTTTTGTGGCAAATCTTTTGGAGTTTTCTAGTGACTCTCTTCAGTGGAATGTTAGCTTTCTCAGAGTGGCTCAAGACTAGGAGGTGGATCTCTTTATCTCATTCTTCAATTTGTTATACTCCCTCAAATTGAGATGGGGTGGCGAAGACAAGCTTTGTTGGATTCATTCCAAGAGAGACTTGTTTGATGTTAAATCATATTACAATGTCCTTGTTCCTCACGATAGCATTCATTTTCCTTGGAGGAGTATTTGGCGGAATAAGGCTCCGCTGAGAGTGGTTTTCTTTTTCTGGTTGGCTGCCTTAGGGAAGATTTTAATGATGGATTATTTTAGAAAGCAACATGTCATCGTGGTTGATTGGTGTGTTTGTGTAAGAAGAGTGGGGCATCAATGGATTACCTTTGACTACATTGTAAGATGGCTAATGCCCTTCAGAATACCATCTTTAGCCTTGTAGGGTTGTCGTGGATTATGCCTCATCGAGTGGTAGATCTTTTTGATTGTTGAAATGGGTTTTTTGGTAGGAGTGAAGATGGTTCCATCTTGCCTTATGTGGTGTATTTAGAGGGCGATAAAAATTATCGGAGTTTTGAAGACCGTGAACGAGCGGTAGAAGAACTTAAGGATTTGTTTTTTTCAAAGACTATCAATGGACAGCTGCTGTGGACTTAAACACTTCTACCTTTCATGTTTTTCTTGATTTTTTTCTTCTACTAGCTAGGGTTTCTGTTATACTTCCTGTGTACTTGGATTATGCCTATTGTTATTAATGAATTGTGTTTACCTATCAAAAAAAAAAAATTTAGTTACACGACTTCCTGTGATATAAGTTTCTAGACATTTGTTTTATATGAATTTTTATTATTATATCTGCTTTGCTAGGTTTTCTTATTACCTTGAGAATGGTAAATTTATCATAGGCACGTAAATTTGTGGATAACCACCTTATTCTTCATATGGCAGCCCTTCAACACCAGAGGATTTACACGGTTCTGGAACTAATGTATCAAGATTTACTAGTAAGCCTGAAGATGTGGTGTTGTCTGATGTAAAACCTTCAGACTATATCAGGAGGGGCTCAGCTGGTGCAGTGGGGTCTATGATGCTTCTTAAGTCGGAGCAAAGAATGCATGCCCCATTCACTCAGGTTTCTCTTAATAATTTTGGACTACTTGACAATCTTATTACTTTTTTTGTTGTTGTACTTATTATTTTCTCAGAAAATTTAAAGAATATAACAGTTCATCCTTTTCTGGTAATCATTGTAGGATGCACCACTCATGACAGAAGACATGCATGAAGAACGGCTCCGGGCTGTTGAAGCCTTTGGCAATTCATTTGTAAGCTTATATTCCTTATGTCCAATATATCGATTTCCAATTTCATAGGATTGACTGAGGAAGCATTGTCTACCATTCTATTGCAGAACTTTTCTGCTCAGTTGGAGAGAGATATCTTATCTTCAGGTAATAGGCTTGAAGTCCTATTCTTTTATTAGGGGGCTAGACTTGTACATTTAATGTATTAACCATCTTTTTGGAGAACATCCTGAGTCATATAGTGACAATTTGTAGTCATGTTTGTACGTTTACACAATTTGCATCTTAGGCACTATCATTGGAAGGATCATTCTCTGGCATGTGGAGCTGAATTAAATAAAAAGACTAGGGGCATTACTAGAAAGGATTAGGATGCTTTATATCATGGGACTGCAGAACTGAGGAATTGAAAACTTGCTGCCATCCAAACGATTTTAGATACATATAAGCTTCAGAATTATCATGATGGCATCCAAATATATCTATTGATTGTAGATATTAATAACATCCTTATTCGTAAGACAAAATTATGTGTCTGTTGAATCCAATTGCATACCTTTTTAGCACTCTTACTTTGTGAACCAACCAAGCCTGACTTTCTATAGCAGCTAGCTGTTCCAGAAGTATTAATATGTGAACTTATATCGAAGTTTTTATCTTTTGCTTTTCAAGTTCTTTTTTGTGCTGCTTAGGTAATATCTATGATGTAACAAAGAAGTGATATGCCTATTTAATCCAATTTCTGTCATTTGTCTCATGACTACAGATTTTATGTTTCTTCTTTATGAGGAACTGCTAATACTTTTTAAAAGATGTTCAGCTTTTCTTTATAATGGTACAATATATTTGTCATTGACAACCTTTGATATTTTAATCAGACATGTCAGCATTTAAAGCAGCAAATCCAGATGCCGTTTTTGAAGATTTTATTCGGTGGCATTCACCTGGAGATTGGGAGAATGATGTCGCTCAAGAAAATGGACCAATTAAAAATCTTGCATTGGTGGATTCAAAGAATGGTTGGCCTCCACGAGGACGGCTTTCTCGAAGAATGTCTGAGCATGGAAATTTATGGCGAAATATTTGGAATGATGCACCTGCTTTGCCTGCTTCGGAACAGAAGCCACTCCTGGACCCCAACAGAGAAGGAGAAAAGGTAGGTTTCTTTTGAGAAATCTATGTTTTGCTTGTTATCCTATCTTTCAATTGTTCATTGCTGTGGTACTTTTGGAGGAACAGCAGTTATACTGTTAAACTTCTTACTAGAAGCTTTTCATATTGCAATCATGTTGTTGGGTCCATGAGAACGAGATGATTAATTCAGATAAAGACTTCTGGTTGATGATTTGAGCAACTAGACAAAAAGAGCTCATCTTCAACCTTCTCCCATGGATTCGCCGTTTGCTTATGGACTTCATATAATCCAGAAAATACTTGTTTGGATAAATGCCACCTATTTTAGTTTACATTCATTACAAAGTAATCCAAGCCTAACCAATTTTGCAAATTGCAAGGATTAACCCCCAGTCCCTTGGTGCTTAAACATGAGCAAATTTTACTTAACCACTGTTTTCTCATGCCCACAAGAGACTGTACCTGGCTGGGCATTTCTTAGTACTGACATGTATAAAACTCCATTCCTCAAGGGAGTGGTTCCCTAAAATTTTACGTTGTTGGGATAATGGTTAAATACATGTATATCATCTATCTTGGACTAGAAAAGAAAGTTTTATGATGTGGCTTCACCATTGTTATCATAATGAGAGTAGATGCAAAAACAGACATGTCTGTGACATATGTTCTTTCTTTTGCCTTGGCGTTGTTGAATTTGTACTTCAATAAATGGTTGTAAACTATAATTGCATATTAGTTGTGTGTCTGGGTGTAAAGAGAACAGAAACAATATGCTTATGTAATACTAATTTTTCTTGTGGTTTCATAGTTCTTCCTGTATTCTCCCCCATGCTTTTGCATTTCAACTGTTAATGGCAC
Source organism: Corylus avellana (assembly GCF_965113065.1). NCBI lineage: Eukaryota > Viridiplantae > Streptophyta > Magnoliopsida > Fagales > Betulaceae > Corylus > Corylus avellana. The sequence continues at coordinate 22,637,528 of NC_142497.1, forward strand.
CTTTTTAATTCCATAGGTCCTTCATTACCTGGAAACATTACAACCACATCAGTTGCTTGAGCAAATGGTTTGCACTGCCTTCAGAGCTTCGGCGGACACTTTAAACCAGACTAGTTATGGAGACTTGAAGCAGATGACAACCAAAATGGATCAACTTTACCTTACTATGGCATCTGTGTTGAAACCTTTGCAAGGTAGAACTTATCTTTTCTCTTCCATCCTGCTTCCAGTTCACACTCTTGGAGAGTGAATGGGGATGAGAGAGACTTGGTTGTGGGATCTTCATTGACAGTTTTAGTGTGCCTTGCAGCAAATCGTTTATCTGCCGGCAGTGAGATTATTGGAGACTTAAGAAGGCTTTGTGGTATTCTTGAACATGTTGAGAAGTTACTAACTGTTGCAGCTTCTCTTTATAGCAAGTTCTTGCAAGCACCACGCCTTTCTGAAGCAATATTCAGTGACTATTACAACTATTATCTTCCCAGAATGGGAACAGGCTCGGTAGGGGAGAATGTTCAAAAGGTAAAGTGCCTTTAAGCCATTTCAATTCCTAGTGTAGCAATCTAGCAGATAAATCTTTTGGTCCCTCGTGTCTCCTGGGTGTTAATCAAGCATCATTAATTTGACTATATGAGATAGGTAGCCTCTACCGGGACCCATTCTTAGATCATAAGGTCTATTTACACCATATCGGCAGAAATTCGTAATTTACTTTAGGCCGCCCCTTGAGCGAGGACTGATTTATTTCGCATCTAATATCTCAGGAGTTTGACAAGAAGCAGCAAGTAAGGAACCATGAGAGGGCAGTTGTGTCAAACATATTTACACTACCCACTGCAAACCAGTCATGGAGAAAAGTTTTGAGCATGGGTAATCTTCTCAATGGCCATGAACCAGTCCTCAGGGAGATCATATTTTCCCTGCGCGATAGAGTGAGTGGCAATCACTACGCTGCCCCTACTCCTAGGGTTTATCAACAAGAAATCGAAACATACCGTATGTATATATGTGGAACCTCAAATGATCTCCGGGTAGCCCTTTCTGTTGTCTCGTGCGATTAATCTTCTCAAAGACAATTTATAGTAATATTTATGTTCACTGGAAATTCAGTTCAGCCATTTCTTCATCCTTGCCCTTTCATGAGACTGCATATAGAAATCCCGTTGAAATGAAATTGGTTCATTCTGCTTTACATGCTTTTGGAATGCGTCTACTACTATTTTATACAATTTGGTCTCTCTTTGTCATCTGTGGGGGATTGAAAGCTTGTGGACTTGGGCCAATTAGACCATGAATGCATATTTGGTGAATTAGTCATTTATAGGAAAATATAAAGTTGCCGTCTGTGAGAAACAACCGAGTTGTGTTCAACTGAATTTGCCTTGGCCTAACTTTGACGGGTTCGAATCTTGGTGGAGGCGACCTATGGAAAGGGTTACGTGGTGCTTGAGTGAAGCTGCCACAAAAATGGAAAGGTTGCTGAATTCAGAGGAAAAGTTACCATAGAGTGTGCCACTGTGAACGTCTGGTCAGCATGGAAGGACGTGGTAGATTGTTACTTATTCTATGCAAAGCAACGGATTCTTGCATTTAACATTCATATGTTCACTATAGTGATCCTATTCAAATTTGGCCCAACTTGACGAAAATTGCTAATTCGGAATGAATAAATTCAGTGAAAGATTACCAAATTATGGAACAAAATCACATGGTCCTGATGATTCTAGTTTTCACATGAGAGGATTGGGATGATCAACTTTCAAATAGATAGATTTTTTTTACTTTAAAACCCATAAACAGGTTGTTGCAGAATATTATTATGACCATTTGGTGGAAGCTTGTTGGTTCTTTTATGCTTTATTTTTATTTTTTCTTGTCAACGATGAACTGGGAGAACTTGTTCTTCTGATCACTAGGCCGGTGCCCGACAAGTCGAAGTGTGGGTCTAAAAATCCACCACCTTCTAGGGCCCTAAACCTTTGACAATAAACATGTGTGGAGCCCAATATCTTTTATTAAAATTTGTTAGTATGTAATTCAATATACATTATTAGTTCATTTCCCAGCAAATTATATTTATAGGATGAATAGTTCACCTATTAGAACGAGATCGAATCTTCAACAATTTGTTATTTGTTCATTGCTTGAACAATGGAGAAAAGTCTGCTTGAGACCTGTTTAGACAAATAGACATCGTAAAAACTCTTACATTTACTGTCTGAATTGCTAACATTCAAAATAATAAAATTGTCTAGCCCTCTGCACATTAGAGAATTTTTACCCTACTCGAGTAAGTTTTGATTCCCACAATTTCATCTAAGCACTCAAAATTGCAATTTAAACTAATATGAAAAATGCTTAGGGTATTACAACTTTTACCAAGATTTCTTTAAAAACTAGTTTAAGAAGAAGTGTCGTGTTGATAGTCCAAATTTTAGTAGTTGACGTGGTAAGTGTTATATGATTATGGATTGCCACACCAGTTGTCAAATATGGTAGGTGTTTTGTATTGCACATGACAATCCATATTTTAGTGGCTGACGTGATAAGTGGTATATAAATAGTCACGTCAATTTATAAGGAAGTTGTTGTAAAAACTGTAGTACCTCTACTAACACTCAACTAATATTAAAATAAGAAATGACAAAACAATAAGATCCGTCACATTCCTAATTAGTCATTTGTTATTATACACAAAAGGAGGGGGTTAATGCGAAGTGGTACAACTCATTGTGTGAAAGTATTTCACCATTTGGTTTACAAAATAATATAAATAAATGAGTGAGTATATTGCTTTGAGAAAATACAATTATAAATTAGTAATGTTAAAAAATATATTTTTATTTCATAACTACCACTACAATACTATTATGACAGTTCCAATCAATCATTAAACCAATTCTTTTTTAAAAAAAATTAAAAACCAATAAAAACTTCCATGTTAACATCATAAAATAATTATACACAACATTACTCATTATAAATTACTCCCCCTGCCCCTTTTTATCAATCACACGATTCTTTAGTCATGAGTTGAATGATTTTAAATTGAAAATGTAGCTTTTCTCCTAGAGATAATATTTTAAATAACATATGCTTGTATTTTTCAATGTCCTCATAAAAAGTTCAAATTTTCTAGTGGGGCCAATATGATTAGCCATATTAATTAAAAAAATATATATTTTTTCTATTCTTTTATGTGGATTTATCCAATTAGTCATTCCAAGCTTTTATAGATTTTGGGTCAGCATCACAAGGATATTGACCCTACATCATACTGGAAACACAGAATATGAAAGGTGGGTGGGGGGTAATAAATAAAACAAGGACATGTGTACTACATCTAAGATACCCCCATTCAAACATCAATGCATGCTTTGAACAAACATCATTTAACCACCAACAGTACATGTATACTTTCCAAGTATTAAATTCAATTTTGTCTTGGATGGGAAGAATTTTTCATCATGTGTTGGTGACATTAGATATAAGAAAACAAAAAGGGTAAGAGTTAAATTACCCGTTATTTTAAAAATTTAATCTCGTAAAAATTAATAAATTTAATTTTTTAATTAATATTTTAATACTTAAAGACATATTTCAAATAATATTCAACTAAATTTTCAGAGAGCATGTATTATCTATTTTTCTGATGGTTTAATTCTCTTCAAATCATTTTAAGAGGTCATAACAAGTCTTGGCCTTTGTATAGATCAAATTAAAAGCTCTACTGACAAGGTGTCAGCAAAGAGTAATTCCTCAAGGGTGCATGATTTATCCTCCTTGAATAAGCTGCAAGGAATAACACCAAACAGAAAAATACTTCTTGTTATTAAGAATTCCTGCATAAGCACGAACAATTGACATTGTTCTTAACCTAAATTTTTTTTTAAAAAAAATCTTTTCACAAATTATGACAAAAATAAGACTATTCCCATGGGATAATTCAGATTATATATATATATATATATATATATATATATATATATATAATGTTAATGGATAGCAGGAGGAAAACCAAAATCATCTTGAGCCACAGGCTATATATCCAATCTGTTGGGTGTCTCACTTTCTTAGCATAGCTTTGATTGCTTGAGGTGATGAATGATTAAAAGGAATCCTCGGTGGTGGGGGCATGGCTACCTATGAAAAACACTTACAAGTTATTATAAAATATTGCTCAGAAAAAAAAAAAAAAAGGTTAGTAATATTATAAAATATTGTAATTATTATTATTATTATTATTTAAATGTGGGGTTTCGATATTGACATCTTGTGTCTTGAATTTAGGGTCTAAGAAAGAATTTGTGAGGGAAGGCATTGGATACCCTTTCTTTTCCTTGACAAAATTGAATTTTTTTTTTTTTTTTTTTTTAAAAAAAAAAAGGCAAAAGGTTGCATAGGCCGTATGATGTAACCACTATCTTCTTCCCTTACGCTAAACCTTTGAAATACCATTATTATTATTAATATATCCTTGTTTCATTTATTGTATTTTAATTGAAAGATAAAGAGATTTATGTCCCATTATATTGATGCCCACGCCATGACTATATATAATGGTGTCCTCCTTGGTTGTGTTTTCATCTTCCTATGATCATGAGTAGCTTTCATTTGGGAGTGTCAGCTAAGTTGATTGTCTTAATTATAATTACCATCAATCAAAACCATCAGGCCCGTATGTCAACAATAATAGATCCCACTAATTAAGTTATTGATTATATTAAAAATGCATGTAAAAAAAAAAACGTTTCCTACAGTTTTGAGTTTATGATAAGAAAGATAATTGATTTTTTAAGCATAAAACAAATCCAGCCGGCGCAACCTTTTGCTGTACAAACACAACTTGATCCGATAAAGATCAAGAGTACGAGTAAATTCTCTTCAGGCTTGCTCAGCAAAACTTGGCTATATTATATTCAGACTTTTTATTTATTTTTATTTTTTTATAGATGATATGAAAATAAAAGAAAAATTACGAGGGAATCCTTACCGCTATCAATAGGAAGGTTAATGAGCAAGGGAAAAATAAGACGAGAATGCTACTCAAAAACTTGGATAGAAGTGTCCAATTCTGTTAAGTTGTGAGCGTGAAAATTTGCACTCCTGAGAAGCTATAAATGCAAGCTATTCACAAACATGAAGAGTTTATTGAGCAACGGGCTATAATTTTGAGTTTAATTTATTCATAAATTATAGCTATTCACAAGCTATAATTTTGAGTATTTTATATTTTGAAAGCATAAAACAAAAAGAATAAGAAAAAAGTATATCAAACGAAAAATTTATTCCCTTTTACATCAAATTCAACCGTACGTACGTCCTTTGAACATTGCAAAGAACACTTCACGAGCTTTCTCAAATCTCTATCATGAATCACTTCTTTATGCTCAGAAAAATAAAAGGAATGGTTTTGTATATATATATATATAGCTTGGTTTTTCTTTTTTTCTTTTTTCTTTTCTAAAGCTCCTTCTCAATAATTATAACTCACATTAATGGGCTAGCCAAAATAGTCAAATTAGTAATTTAGGCTTAGCTTTATATATAAAAAAAAAAAAAAAAATTAATTAATTAATTAATTAAAAAACCAAGAAGAGCTTTCAAGTCGGCTAACTACTGTGGCTAAAGATTTGAAATTTTTAGAATATTAATATAATTATTTTTATTAAATGTTTAAAAAATAATTTAAAAATCATTCTTCTATCCATTTTATCATTTTTGTAAGATAGTCGATTGTAACTAGGACTTAATTAATTGTGTACTAAAATCAATGACATGTCGATGATAAGCGACTAAAACTCGTAACAAGGACCAACTAAAATCAACAAAGTTTGATAGTAAGTATATATATATATAAAAGAAAGATAAAACCAATAAGCAAAAGATTAGAAGTGATGAAAGGGAATAAAAGGGAAAAGAAATACAAAAAGAAAGCTGGTCATGCTTTAGTTTGGAATCTTTTAAGATTTTAAACATGCAACATATATATATATATATATATATATATATATATATATATATATATATATATATATTTTCTTTTAACTCTTTTTTAAACTCTCATAACATGTTAAATGGTTTCCTCTTATTTTATTTTTTTTGTAAACCTTTCGCTCTTAAAAAAATAATAAAAAAAATTTAGATAATTTTGGTGTAGATGGAGTTTGTAGGACTTTTTATAAATTATGGGCCTTAGGCGGAGGCCGTATTCGCCTAACCATTGAGTTGGCACTAAAAGAAACTCTTACATAGAGCATTCATTAGTTATAAGTAGCGTTTTTTGAGACATTTTATAAATTAGAAGGTTTAAGCAGAGGTTTTTCTCGCTTTACTATTGAGCGGGCCCTAAAAGAGACTTACAAATAGAACATCCATTAGCGATTGGAAATTCTCTCTCTATATCTCTCTTATTCTTTTTCTCAATCATTTCAAGATTGTGCTTGAACTTGTTGGTGCTAAAAATTGGAAATGCAAAATAGACGATGGATCCCATCTCCATTTAGATCCCACCAAGCTCACTAATGGAAGAAGATTTCCATTGATATATGGCTTTTCAATCCTATGAAAAACATGTCGTACCCATGAAACACGCTCTACTGCTAATAGTTAAGTTCACCATGAAGATTCATGAATCAGCTTTAAACTCGACCACCAATAAAAATACAGGAATTAAAAGTAAAATTTACGAATAATTACATCAGAAAACACCAAAGAACTTCTTAAAGACAAGGATCAATTGGCGGCCATAAATTCTCCTATGATAATAGGTTTTTATGAGAGATGTCTGTTCAATCTAGATACTGTTGTATTTAACAAACAAGTATAAGGATTAAACACATGTTAAAATATTATTTAAATAATTAAATTAATTATTATTTTTTTATCATTTAAAAATTTTAAAATAAATAATAATTTTAACGTAATAATATAATAATAAAAGTTATAAACTCAACAACATTATTTCTACCACCCATCTCACATTTCATTTCAATTATATATTTTGGAAATTAAGTCTCATTTATTAAGGATATATACAATAGACTAGAGGGAAAACTTTTTTTTTTTTTTTTTTTGAGGACTAGAGGGAAACTTGTTGTAGGACAGTGTCCTCGTATTCCCTTTTGTCTCTTCACTCAAATACAAACAGCTTTTATGAGAATCACACGTAAAACACGTCATTTCCCACCCATCACATTACCTTTGTCTCCCCTTACTTTCTTTATTATATATATATATATGTTTTTTCTTTTCTTCTGACAAATTGAATGCCACCTCCAAAAATCCATGGCCCGACCAGCCAGAGCAACGAGAACTTCTAGTAATATTTTTAATTGATATAAAATTTGACTTATCAATTTAATTAGTTAGTAATTAACTTATATACTATATACTTTTAATCATTTTACTAATTATAAATTTACTGCATTAATTAATAAAAAAAATTATACTAAAAAAAAAATATTCTTCCCAGAGGAGAACATATACACATAGCATCTAAAAGAATATTCCACGTGTAAATTAGATGAGAATTTTGGTAAGAAATTCCAATTTGAGCTGCCAACTAATGGAGATCTGTAATCACGAGGCTATAGTACTATTAGTGGAAGAATCTTTCTGGGGGTTTTTATTAAGGTTGGCTGAATTCAAGAGAAATAAGTACGGATTAGAGGTAAATTAATCAGATTTAGTATTACGATAATTGAAGAAAAGTAAGTGATGATCACAAGTTGCTTGATATTATTCGCGACAATGCATCACGGGAATCAGTGACCACAAACTTAATTAAGATATTATTATATATTATTTGGGTGATAAATAGAATCTTAATTAATAATAATAACAGTAAACTGAAGTTGCAAAACCTGCATGCAGTAGTCAAGTTGGGTGATTTATAGAATAAGATCTCCAATTTCAAACATGTGATGTTGAGAATCCTTCAACAGTAGTATATATATATATATCTCAAAATCTTACCAAGTCCAGAAATTCAAACACCAAAATGCTGGATTTGCAAATCTTGATTTAATCTTTCGACTAGATCCTTGAGTTGAATTGGGCATTAAATTCTTTAATATGAATATATATCACAAAGGATAAAAACCTCCCCACTTGAGATCAAGATTCTCTAGTGAAATGGAAAATGAGTCATTCCACAGTCGGGATTTCCCCCATGCTTGCAACAAGTACTTTAAAGGCTAAACTATGATTTTGAAGGTCAAACTGCAATTTTACTAAACACTTAGCTGCATTTTTAAAAATCACACCGATTTCAAAATCGCATTTTGAAATCGCAAACACAAATGAACCCTAAGTATTAAAAGCCTTTTTAAGCTTCCGAACTCAAAACCGGGCTCAATCTTTAAAGATTTGAAGCACAAAAACTTTGTTTTCAACCACAAGAATAGAGCACAACAAGGAAGTTCTTGAACTTAATTATTTGATTTTGATTATAAAGATTTTCATTACTATAAATATCAGCAATGTTGGTTTCAAAAAAAATGACATATATCCCATTGATCATGATGATATAAAATCAGACAATGAGACAAACGTCTATTTTGAAAGGGAATTAAGCACTATCGGCAGATCTAGTTAATTACGTGCACCATTTCAAAACATATTAAATAAAACCAACTTTAATTAATTTTTCTTTTTTCCTTTTAGCCATGATTACCAGCTTTAAATATCTATAATAAGCAACAAAAAAGCATCTATAACAAAAATGGATCTTTCCAGATAATTAATCATTTAATTCTCCCATATTTTAGATCACCTAAGCCTAATATACCTAGAAGGCTGAAGTTAGAGTAATGCTATTCTTTACACCCAATTCACACCTGTTGTTGATATGACGTGTTTAAAGTGGCGTTCCTTTTGTTCTTTTTAAGTGTAAGATGTAAAAAGTCACTTAAAACATGAAATGTCAGCCAATGTAAAATGGGTGTACAGAGTATAAATCATATTTTTATTTCACAGTTATCTCACAATGCTGAAAACAGCAGTCCCAACCAATCCTTATTTATTATTATTATTATTATTATTTTTAAACAAGAACAGATCTAAGAGTTAATTAGGACTGCTATGTCAGTATTATAGAATAATTGTGAGATAATAAAAATGTAGTATATTATGTTACTCAATCAAGTGGAGCCATGCATGACCTCCTCCCACCCTATAGGTGTGTTTCCATGAAAGAGTCCACCTCCTTCCCCCTCTCGTGACCCTCTTTCTTCCTCTCTATAGGCCGAGTTTTTTTTTTTTTTTTTTTTTTTTTTTTTTTTTTTATGGCAATGACATAATAATATTTTCACATCAATTTTCACTCAAATAATAGAAAAAAGAAATTTCACGCCAATTTTTTCATTTGTTTAAGTAAATTATGAACACAAAATCTTAAATTTAAAATCTTCCTAAATATTTTCCCTCATCTAGACATAAAAAATAGGTGAGTAATACAAAAATTTGTATAAAAATTACATTAATTGCGGAGTTCAAATTTAACCCAAGTGTAAAAAGTAAGAATATTATAATTGATTTTGAGATAAATTTTTTGAGTCTTTGGATCCAGTCTAATCCTTTGCAAAGATGCCCCTAAAGATCGAGCCAATCTATCGAGCATTGTTTAGTTGTACTGGAGTGTTTCTTGGGCTGCCCCACATATTTTGTTTGATATAATTTTCTCTTACCTATATTCTTTTGTACTTGCTTAGAAGAACAAAAGAAAAAAAAAATCGTATGGATCACGAGTTAGTGTTTATCACGCTCAGCACAACCCCACGTATATATCCAGAGGGCAATCCTCGAGCTCGCCAATGGCATCCACGAATAAATGTGGGAGAGTGTCTTTTGCAAGGGTCATTTCAGCGGGTCATATCTGTCAATCAGCATCGTGTGTGTATATATATATATATCGGGAAAATGAGTCCCAAAGCAAGAGTTTCCCAATTTAGTACATATTGGCACAGAGACCATCGATCTTGTGTGTTTAGAAATAAAGAGATTTCGTGGGGTTGCAGCACCATTGTCCTCCCTGCATGAGCAACACACCCAAGTGCATGGAGAAAGAAAGCATTTTGGAGAGTTTTGTGGGATGGAAATACTAAAGGGTGCTGCTTTAACTTTTTCCCCGTTTAAGTGAGAAAGGCTGGCCTTCACGAAATTAGATTCATCTTTTGAAAGGATTGGGATTCCTATAATTGCTTCTTCCTTGCAATCTATGGTTTCTCACAAATGTAGTCGAACTTCTTTCACGTATGAACTCGAACTTTTCTTTAATAAGTAATGCCGAACACTTAAAATATTTAATTGAATTTGGAGAATAATGACGGAGACAAGGCTCGGATTCAAGCTCAATATTCTAAAAGGTTAAGTTAATAAGAGATGTTTATTTGATCCTTTAGTTAATATTCTAACACTGATAAATGCATTAATTGAACCCACGGTATCTACCTCTAGAGTATCAAAATGGAATATGATCCTCTCAATTACTATTTTATAGTATAGATTTTATTTTGTTGCATTTAACGATATACATGGTGATACATCGTTTAAAATTGTAAATAACATGCATAACAACATATACATCATAAAATCTAATATGCATTATGAAAATGAATCATTGTCATTTTACTTGAAATTGATAAGATCCTGATCCTATGAAAATATATAGGTGCACATTGAGTCGAGGGATTGAGAAATATAAGGTAACAACTTGGTACAAACTTCAAACAACCAAAACATCTATAACTATATGACTTTTTGAAATTTATAATCGACATTTGAGTTGAGTCTACTTTCAAATAAAGCATAGTAACTTTTTGCTCGTCCATTTGACTTGGGTGATTCATCTATCTTATTTTATTTTAGAAATGAAACATAATCCATAGTTCAAGTTACTAGTGAATTGAAATGCATTGATTATGCTTGTCAAATTTGGCTTGCGTCAAGTTCTAATTAGAACTACATTTATTGGGATTGAGATACATGCATGTCCCTTGTCTCCGGTTATGAAACACGTATCGATCCAATTAGACTAAACTTATGTCTTGAGACACGTGTCTTAATCTCAATAGGTCCAACAAACCAAACTAATGCCACTCTTTCTCATTATAATTGCTATTAAAATATGTGAGTGGATTTGTTTTAAGGATTTCTTGATTACTTTTTAAGATTTAATGATTACTTTTAGATTACTGCTTGGATACGATTAACATCGAATAACATTTTTCACCCATAAACACTAAATGTAATTTTTCCTCTCTTTTACTATGTTCAATTCTAAATCCAAATTAAATTATATCACTACCAGAATATTTTTAAACCTACGAAGTTTATTCTTGTCCAATCACATGCATTTGTCGGGAAAATTGTTTATTCTCTCTTAAGTTTATCATTTCTCTTTATTAAAATTCACTAATCAAATCCAAAATCTTGTCTTCTAATCCCCTCACTAGATGTCCAAAATTCTTTATGATGATGTGTCAAATAGAACAAAAATATTCTAGAGTAATGCTATAAGTCTTCTTAGAGTCCTTCTAGAGCCATCTCAAATGTGATGTGTCTTTTAAAATCGCCAATAGATCAAAAGTCAATAAATTACATCTCAAATTCAACGGTGATTTTAAAAGCCACATCGCATTTAGGGTGACTCTAAGGGGACTCTAAGAAGACTTATAACATTACTCAATATTCTATGATTCTATCACCATGCATGCCATTTTTTAGTAGAGTTTTCATTAAATTCTTTTAGTATACACTGGTAATGAACATAAATTTTCTTCAAACTAATTTGGAAGAAATTTCTTCCAACTCATTATAATAAATGCTAAGTGTCTTCTAACATATGAGTCATGAGATGCACGTGTTTTCTTTAACATTCTTAACAAATTATTTATTACCATTTTACAAACCTAAGAATCTAAACATTAATTTTTGAAAAATTCAAACATGTTAAAAGACACTTAGCATTTATTAAAGTGAGTTGAATAAAATTTCTTCTAAACTGATTTGGAGGAAATTTGTGTCCACGGGTAATTACCTCTCAAGACAAATGCATGAAAATCAAATCCACTTAAGTGTAACATAAAACTTATTTATACTAAAACAAACTGGTAACCTCAAGCACAAACAAAACTCTATGATCATAATATAAGTTATCTTGATCTGTTTGTATTAAGAGAAATGATATTTAGTAAGTTCTCATATGACTGACATATAACTATGATGATGTGACAGTGAATATCAACCATTGATTTTTACTTTTACAAGCCCTTAATTGATCCAAAAGTTATTTTCACTACCGCATTATCATAATAGTTGTATGGCAGTTGTGTGAAAGTGTATTACATATCATTACTTATATAAAATATATTTTTTATTAACTTTTTAAAAAAAGATTATTAATATTTATTTTTAGCTAAAACCTTTAGAAAATAATTTTGAAAGCTTTTTTGTTGTTTGCCTTGCACCATCAATCTCGTCAACTCTAATGACTCATAATTCCATATCAAAACAAAGGTCTCATGATCATCGAAGCCCCATTTCCTTGTTGAAGATCTTGCTAACGACAATGACGGCAGCCATAGTGCTCACTGTGCAAGGGTCTATGCAGTTCCCCAAAGGTAGACCATTTTCAAATGAAAGGTAAATGACTCCTTATCATTTATTTTTATCAATTAAAATGAACGGTAAATTACAGACACTATATATATATATTTGAACATGTAATATTTGCTTTAATAACAGATTAAATGATTATTTATCTTAAAAGTTTAAATTAATAAAAAATTATAAATTTAATCATTTAATTAATATTCTAACAATATAATTCGGTCCGATTTATTAGTTAAAATTTTTGGATTAACTAGTGTCCTTATAATCGGGGTGGAATGCCTCCCCCTCCCCTAAAAATAAAATAAAAAATTAAAATTACCCCTAAACTTATGTTTTTTTTTTTTTTTTATAATGTATTATCCCCTCTAAAAAAGTCTTTTTTCTAGTTCTGCCCTTCGTCCCAATAATATATATGTTATATTATGGTCTCAATAAAATACATTCAAATATATTTATCTTTTACCCTTATATTAGAACTGATATATAGTTCAACGGGAACTAATGCTGAATGCAATGTATATATGTTATGGAGTGACTCGCTTATGGAATCCACCAAAAACATATCATTATACACGTTTAGACACCACACTAACCTTAAAGCTTAAACTAATGATTTTAAATTCATTAATGTATATTAACAATTCATTTTTATTTATTTATTTTTCCTCAACAATCACACGTGCACTCCCAACCATATCGATAATGGATTTTTAGGGTTATTGATTTGTTGTTTCCATAGTAAAATAAACTAAAGAAACACATAACTTACATGCATCGGATGCATAGTTGTTAGGTGATAACATGTGACACTATATAAAAACTTTTGTTCAAAAGGAAATATAGTTGATGTGGTGGTGAAATCACGTATGTAGCATGATGGGGAAGTGTGACAAATAACATATGTGAGTGATTCAAATCCAATAATTTATATTTTTGTGTTAAATAGTGTTATAATATAAGGACATAAATTTTCTCCAAACCAATTTGGAGAAAATATCCTTTAACCTATTAAAAATAGTGTCAAGTGTCTATAAATATTTAAACGTTATATGTTTTTTTAAATGTTAGTTCTAAGCTTTTAGGTTTTTTTTTTTTTCCTAAAACGACGTTAGGCGTTCTTGCTAACGTTTAACCAAAAGCAAAGAAAAAAAAATGTTAGTCTAAATTAGTAAACTACTATTAATAATTTCAAGAATTTAATGTGTATTTCAAATGTTTATAGATACTTACACTATTTTAAATGGATTTGAAGATATTTTCTCAGATTTTGAGGAAATTTATGTCCTATAATATATTTCGTTAAAATGATTTTCCAACAAATAATCCAAGAGCTTTAAGCATAGGATTTGTTAAATTAACCATACATCAAACATGTAAAATAAAATTATCGAGGAAAGTATGAATTGCGAGTTGCGACCAAACAAACAAATTAACCTGGGATAGGATGAGTCACCTTGAAACGTTTGACTTCAGCAAGACCGAAATGCCACCGGATCCACGGCCAGTGTTCACACCCACGCTCTGCCACGGGTGGGGAAATCCACGCACACAGATAGTCCCTTACAAGTATGCAGTGAAAAAAACAACGGTGGTCCGCAGGCGCTCCAAAGCGCGAGGTGAAATTAATATATTTTGAAGAGAGTGGAGGGCTCCCCCGGGGTGAATAGTAAACATGTCATGTCCAATGGGGCCACCACGTGTATTGTGAATTCTTCCACCATTCTCTCTCTCTGTCTCTAAAATGGTTTCTTTATTATTCAGATTACTCCCTTTTCTCTCTTTATAGCTCTGTGCCTTTATTTATTTTATTTTTTCTCTCTCGCTCTCTCTCCTAAGTGAGAGGAGAGAGTCTCAATTTACATTTCATTCATTCATCCATCCATACTTTTTACGTCCCATCATCAAGCTTTCTCTTCCTAAAACCCTCTCTTTCTCATGAAAGACGTAATACCAACGGAAACTCTTTTCCGTGAAAAGATCCGAGCTTCAAAATCTTGATACCATCAACGATCAAACACCCAAAAGGAGCGAGAGAGTGATGGTGTTTGAGTTTGAGATAGAGGGAAACCCCATCTACAGAAATTGAGGTTGCGAGCAATATTACAGAAGAGACAAAAAAAAAAAAAAAAAATTGGTTCTTGATCATGGATTCAGCATCAGGTGCTGGAGCATCCGACCCGAATAGCGGAGGAGAGGGTCCGTCGGCAACCCGGTCAGCGGCAGTAGCAGAGGGGTCATCGCCCGCGCCACCGAGCCGCTACGAGTCGCAGAAGCGGCGAGACTGGAATACCTTCTTACAGTACCTGAAGAACCACAAGCCGCCGTTAACTCTAGCCCGGTGCAGTGGCGCGCACGTGATCGAGTTTTTGAAGTACTTGGACCAATTCGGGAAGACCAAGGTGCATATCACGGGTTGTCCTTATTTCGGGCACCCGAACCCTCCCGCCCCATGTGCTTGTCCTTTAAAGCAAGCTTGGGGGAGCCTGGACGCGCTGATCGGACGTCTGAGAGCAGCCTACGAGGAGAACGGCGGGCGGCCGGAGTCGAACCCGTTCGGAGCAAGGGCGGTGAGGATTTACTTGAGGGAGGTGAGGGAAGGGCAGGCCAAAGCCAGAGGAATTCCTTACGAGAAGAAGAAGCGAAAAAGGCCCAACGCCACCGCGGCAACGGTGGTGGAGAATGTGTCTGTGGCGCCGGTGAGTCAAGTAGCTGATGCTGGCGGCGGTGGTGGCGGTGAGGGAAGTGCTAGTACTAGTAGTGCTGCTCAAACAGCTACTACAACTACTGCAACTACTACCACCGTATAGCTAGCTAGTTCTACCAATTTTATTTTCTTTAATTTTCTTTCCTCTAGAAACTTTTTTTTTTTTTTCGAAAAAAAAAAAAAAAAAAAATTTCCATATCTGTTTTTAACGTTTAATTGTGATTATTATGAGGTTATATATATCTCTGCCAATTCTCATATAAATCGAGAAATCTCTTTCCTCTTTGCATCTCTTGAAAATAGTATATATATATGTATATATATACATCATTCCTTCTTGTTAAACCATCGATACACATACACACAGTTGCAAGCAAGGAGCTGTAATTATCAAGTTTCACTTCGTCTTCCTCATTTCAAGATTTTATTATATCACCACAAAAAAAATCCAGCATTTATATCATTCAGTACTGTTGAGCTTCCTTTTCTTTTTTCTCTTGACCTGGTAAACTCCAATCAGAAGAAGACCGCACAGTATAAAATTATTATAAGTTAGAAAATGAGAAACAAAATATAACTTTATTATTATATTAGATATCAGCACTCACACGTTATAGTCCTTAATAGATCAGATTATTGACCCCTATGGCTAGCTATACAAACCAATAAGCCATCTCCTTTTTCTTTTTCTTTTTTTTTTTGGTTAACTTGTTTGTTCTTACTTCTGCTTGTCCTCTTTTTCATTTATTTTTGTTTTTCCATATCTGTTGCTTGTGTGGTTTCTAGTACACCAACTCAAGAGCGTGGCCTAAACCTTAAAGTTCCCAGCAACTGTTCATCTGGTCCCCGGCTTCTTGATCTGCTGCCTGCTGTGCTCAATCTCTGTTTCTGATGCACACGTGCGCATCTGATTTTACACATTTTTGCGCTTTCTGTTTCAGGTGCATATGCTCCCCTCTTTTATATCTTCATCTCAGATTTGTTTTCTCAGATATTTGGGGCTCTTGGTAATTTGGATTGGGATAACAACTACTACAAAAAGATATAGGCTACGAGCTGAGCATCAATGAAAAACATAAACTAATCCCTCTTGATTGCTGCTCTTATTTTATTTAAGTAATCCCCACCTCAGTATGAAAACGACTGATAGCCAAACCCTTGCTTCCATTCTATTGTATTTCTTATTATATCTGCTACTATATTATATAATATACATTCAAATTTTGTTATGATAACGCAGACCCACCAGACACTCCAAAACAAAACCCCATTTCTGGATTTCAATTTTTGCCCTACTCATCATTGTTAATAGTTTATTGCCCTACACATGATGTACTAAAGCAATTTTTAGTATTATGTTTTTGTTCGGTTCTTCTTTCCTACCTTTTTATTTTTATTTTTTATAATTCTTTATAAATAAAGTCATCCTTTTCTATTTCCCAGGAACTTTCCTCTCTCTTTCTGGCTTTTTCTATGTTTCCCATTTATCCATTCTTTTTACTCCTAACCATTTTAATTTATCCCTTTAAAAGGTGAAAAAGAAAGATGGTTAAAATTCCCTTCCCTTCTTTGTCTTGCTCCTCTTCCTCCATTCCCCTCCTCTTCAAAACTTCTTTTTCTTCTGGGAAACCATAAAAAAACGAAAGAAAAAAAGAACTTGCATAGAAAAGATACTCAGTCTTGAATATTGTACGAAACCAACAACATCAAATGTGAAACAAAAAGCTATTATTAATCTCTTTTTTCTTGTTTGATCATCTTTGTACCCTGCATACTACAGTAGTGCGTGGGGCAGGGAATTCTGAGCGTAGTTAAGTGCAGAAAAGAGGTAATGTCACAAGAGAGATTGTACAGAGAGTGGCTTCTTCTTTAACATCTTTGGGTTCTTTTGTCGTTACATTAGAGAGCATTCATATCATAGTCCTCATTTAGGCGATGGTAGGTAAAAGAGAGAGAGAGAAATGGTTTGGCTTGGAGTGGGGTTTTGTAAAGCACCTGCACTGAGTGGTCTTGTCTAATTCAACTGGGGGCAGTGGTTTTATTGACGTATGGTTTGAAAGGAATATATGCTTAATTTATTTTACCCCTCTCAATTGGCTTCCAAAGAAAGAAGAACCCACATGCCCTTGTTCGTAGGCAAAACATGTATACGGCCTCTACATGTGGGACAATGTACTCCCATCTACCATTTTGAACTATATGGACACATTTTGAATTAGGTGGAGCCCGAGTGCCCTTTCACATGAGTCTGTTTATTGTATCGTGCAATAAGATCGTACAATGAACAGTTTCATTGCACGAATCTAAATCTTGTTAATAAATAGATTCGGAAGACGATTGATTTCTATCGAATATGATCAGGATTGTCTTCTATATCATGGCAACATTAATAGAACATGTATGGATGGTATTTAATGCTTCCTAAGAAATGGATCCTCATGTCGGTGGATGGTATTTAGACCATTAATTATCAATAGGGCCCTGCAATGTGCTTACTAGCCAAGATCTAATAAGATAAAAATTCTTAGTAATTTTGTTATTTGGATGATTGTCAATATCTTTACTGTTCAAACATGATGTAGGTTATTCGAGACCTAATCAACCAGAGTGGCAGCAAGTTACTAGCAATATGAGTAACAAATTGCTAAAAATCTGAATTATATGATTTAATATTTTGTGGTAGGTGACACAAGAGGCATGTGTTTTGAAAATTATTTTCTTTCAAATTGTCTAATCATGAAATAGATAATCAAATTGTCCTATATTTTGATGGGAAGTTGGGAGAGTTGAAGTAAATGTAGACTGAATTTATGAGGAAGCAATGAAGTGATGTGTTTGCTAACATTGTTGGGACTAGATGGTTCAGCAAATACCAAAAAAGGACACAAAACAAAATAGGTTGATGGCTAATTTCTGGACCCAAAA